>NC_089509.1:120809081-121143247 GCF_036850995.1 Saccopteryx leptura | reverse complement strand
CTGCCCTGGAAGGTTTACGGGCTGCAACGAAACAGTGCCCTGCACCAGCCCGGTCCAAAGCCAGGTGCCCTGTCTGCATACCCAGGGCAGTCCAAAGCCAGGTGCCCGGTCTGCACACCCAGGGCAGGGCTGTGACCTGCAAGGAGCCAGCGTCCTCTGCGCCCCTTCATCTAGGACTGCATGCTCACCCAGCATCCACAACGGGAAGGAGGCAGACAAGACGGAGCCCCTACCTTCCATGACGGGGCCTTTCTCTCAAAATGGAAAATGATAACTAATGTCTCCTGCCAAAATATATGCAAACATATGAGAACTCTCTCTTTTCTCTAATGAATTTTAAAGATACCAAAGTTTAAGAGTATTTCTCAACATTACTTGACAAAATAATTTTTCACAGGTTTATCCCTCTTAATTCTACAGGGCACCATGACTGAAGCTCACTAGACATTGTGGTTATCTCTGTTCCCTGTGTCCCTTGTTCTGTCACACGTCCACTTCTACCCACTCACATCTGTATTTAAAATTTACCTTTTCTTCCTAAAAATGCAGAAATTCACCATCATTGGACTGTAGTACCCACTGTATGTTCCCCAAAAAGCAAATGGTCAGATGACACAAGACTGTCCCTGAACGGGGATGGGAAGTCCTCAGACACTGCAGACGCTGGCGTCATCAACAGGTCTCACAGACAGGACACGCAGCCCCCACAGCGCTGCCCACGGGAGCAAGCAGCCGCCACGGCCGCTCGGTCACCAAGGACAGGGTGGGGGATGGCCACCAAGGACAGGGTGGGGGAGAAACCGCAGCGAGAACATGAAGTACAAGATATAGGTTAGAACCAAACTCTTGTTCGGCCTTCCGTCTCCCCAGTTGGCCAACTCAGACATAAAGTGTATTGTTAAAGGGTTATATCCACAACAGTGCCTTTAGAGACTGTGTCTGGATGGGAATGGGCTACAAAAGCTCAGCTAACAAAGTCCTTCTTTATCCTTTGTCTTAAGCAGCGTGGGAAAACTCCTCTGAAAAAGCTTGATTTCTTCCTTCAACTTGTTTCATGTGCCCATTTAGTTCATTTGCCACATCACACCGTCTCCACTGAGATGCCGCTGCTGTTATAGAACGCATCTCTACCGCTGATTTCGTTGCAAGATGTTTCTTGTCTAGTAATTAAATCGGCCCAAATTTCCTTCTACAATGTTACACTGTGGAAGGAAAATAATCATGAGTGCTCACAGGAAACTGGCTTCATTCATTCCGGATTCTTTGAAAGGTCACCAGCATTTCTGAGGGGCGTCTCCTTCTGTCTGGCACACTTTCAGGTCCAGGTTTTCCCGTATTCCTAAGATGCTGTGGCACAGACACTTGTTGAGTTTGGGAGCAGAGCTGTGACGGCTGCTTCTGCTTGTCAGCAGGGTCTGTGTCCCGGGGGGAGGGCCGTGGCCCTCACTCGGCGCTCAGACTGGCGACCTGCCTGCACACAGCCCACCTGCACCGTAGGACAGGTGCCCGGGACACCGTCTCGCTGGTGCGCCATCGGCACTAGGCTCTACTGCGCTGGTTCCTCTCCAGCGACTCAAGGGAACAGCACAAGAAAGCCCCCACAGCTGACCTGTGAGTGTGGGGAAGCCAGTTTTCCAAGTGTTGCCTCTGCTCTGAGCCCCTTCCTCAGCCTTGCCTCGTGAGACCGGGTCCACAGGAACCCTCTCTGCTCCCGCGGCTCTGGGCTCTCGCCGCCATGGCACGGCTGCGAGCAGGTACCAGCGGAGTGCAGGATCGCCAGTGCCCCTACCCCTGCGATTCTCCTGCAACCACGTCCATCTCCCTGGTCGCAGCCCAGCCTGGACTCCTCAGCGCCTTTCCTCACTTCCCAGTTCACAGAGCCAGTGTCTCTGCCTCCTGACCAGTCCCTGGGAAACACCCATGGTCTGCCAGACGCCACAGCTTTACCCAGGACAGAAGAGTCCTAAAATTGGGAGGACAACCCAACGTCCAGCGGCCTCCTGCTGTGCGTCAGCTCGGACAGTTAGCACACGGAACAGAACAGAAACTCTGAACGGCTGATGAGGTATGAACAGGCACGAGGTCCACAGGGCACCTGTGTGGCTAGCTTGCTCTTGAAGTCCCCGAGTTCATCCAGCACCTCTCACAAGTGAGGGGGGGTGGCAGGCTGAGGACAGAGCTGGCCATGAGCCTCCAAGCCCAGTGGGTGCAGAGGGCACAAGGGTGGAAAGGTGCGCGTGGAATCTGCTCCGGTCACGGGGAAGGACGGGAGGCCTCCTGGCACAAGGCCAGGGCACATGGAACAGGACACACGTGAGTGAACAGGCTGACGGTATCACATGTGCACACAGCACATGTCAGACACCAGCCCCAAACATGCAACCTGATACTTTCTAGGAGCTGGGAGAGAATCCACTTTTATTCCTTGTCTGTAACTGAGCCCCAGGGACAAAGCAAACCAGTTGTCTCAGCTCAGCAGTCAGCCTCCTGGGCAATTCCTTCCTCACCGAGGACGGGCTCTGGCCAGCCTGCCTGTCCTTGCTTGTGTGTGCTTGTGAGAACACACACACAGGAAGAAAACCCGTCTGTCGGCATGCCCTGCCCACTCACCAGCAGGGCTCCGCGGCCCGGCAGCTCTCTCTTCCGTAAGGGAAGTCTCAGCCTGGGAAAATCACACCTTAAACAACAGTCCATGAAACCAGCACTGCTCAGTCTGGAGCCTCACACACAAAAGCACAAGACAACCAAGAACGAACAGACACTGAAGAATTAAACTCCTGAAACAAAGGCAGCAACCCGAAAAGCAGAAAAATTAACTCCCAATGAACAGAGTGGATGTGCTTTACTAAAGAAAATTTAAGCAACTAAAGACAAAAAAGGGAGGTACAAAGATGATGGCAGAAATGAACCCTCAACAGGAGGCCCGGATGAGAGTCAGAGGTGACGGGTGTACGTCAGAGCCCCAGAAGCAGACACGCACTCCTCTGGACGTGGAGTGATGCAAACACTGTCCAAACCCAGGACACGCCCCGGAGTCCCACGTCTGGGGTCGGGACACAGGCCCAGAAAGGACATGCTTTCTCTTGTGCTAAGTTGTCACCCCTCAATCTGTGGATTTCAAAACCAAGAAAGAAAACAAGAAACAAAAATGTAAACTCCATTTTCATCAAAACTAGGAGACAACTGAACCCTGGATCACAAACTTAGAGGGAGGCGTGCCAGCGCGTGCTATGCACACAGGAGTCGCAGACAAGATGCCAGGGTGCCGTTCCAGCAGGAGCCTCACGGGGGCGGCGAAGGGCACACCTGCGGAGTTAAGCCGGAGTCCCCGCGTGGCCTGGCTGGGCTGGGGGGGGCACAGCAGGCTGCGTGTGGGGGACACCTGAGGGGCTGCACCACAGACGCCCCACTGCAGAGACCTCCAACAGCTGAGAAAAAATAATGGCCTACCTAACTCACACACAAACCTCGGGTCATTAGATACATTTCAAGTTTTCACCCGTCTATAACCTGCGACCCACAGAAGACCTCCTTAAAATAGCCAATCCACGAACAACTCACCTGCTTCACATATGGGTGACCAGACGAAATTGCTGCCTCTTTGGCAGATGAAACTGTGACTAAAATTTCATCATGAAATTCAAAAACAGTTAGTAAGGCCCCTGTCTCTGATACAAGAGCACAAAGCAGAAATGTTATGAGCTCTAGAAAGAGCCCTGGCCGAATAGCTCGGTTGGTTAGAGCGTCATCCCAAAGCACAGAGGTTGCCGGTTCGATCCCCGGTCAGGGCACATACAGGAACAGACTGATGTTCCTGTCTCTCTCTTCCGCTCTCTCCCTTCTTCTTCTCTCACTAGAGTCAGTAAATAAAAATTTTAAAAAGACCTCTAGAAAGAGAAGACAAAGCCCATCACAAGAAAAAGGGTCAGCTGTGTGAGACTTTCTAGCATGTGACACTGGCCACGCTTTAAACTGGGTCACTTGTCTTTTTAGAATTGAGTTATCAGCTATTTTAAAAAATATGTAAGTTTCTTATCAGGTATGTAATTTGCTCTCATTCTCTTCACTTTCTCAATAGTATTATTTCTAGCACAAATGTTGTTTATTTTAATGAAGTCCAACTTATCTATGTCTCTTTTTGTCATTTGTGATTTTTGTGTTCTATCCAAGAAACCACGCTCTAACCTGAAGTCCTAGGTCTTCTTTTAAGATTTTTCTAGTTTTAACTCTGGCGTTGAGGTTTTTGATATTCTGAGTCTTGTGTGTGCTGTGAGGTAGGGGTCCCGCCCCGGGCTCTGTGTATGAGGATCCGATTGTCTCAGCATCATTTGTTGAAGACAGATCTCTCCCTGTGAATCCGCTTGGCACTCTCTCCACTGTGTTTTCATGAACTGACCATAAATATGAAGGACTATTGGACTCTCAACTCTATTCCGCTGAGCTGGCCATCCATCCGCATGCCCCTACACTGCCTCGGTTCCTAGAGCGGCGGATCAACATGAGGAAGTGGGAGCCCTTCAACTTTCTGAGTTTTCAAGATTGATTTCCGCTACTCTAGGCCTTGCATTTCCATGTAAAATTTAAAATCAGTAAGTCAGTTTCTGAAAAAAAGCCAGCTGGGATTCTGACAGGGATCTTAAGTCTGTAGATCAGTCGGCAAGTACCGCCGTCGAAATTAAACAGCGAGTCTTCTGATCCATGATCAACGGATGCCTTTCCACTTGTTTAGATCTTCTTTAATTTCTTCCAATACTTTTACAGTTTTCAGTGCACAGTGTGGTTAAAAAGCTTTCACTGGAGTTTATAATACTTGTGGCATTCGGCTGCAGAAACCGGCTCTTGGGCTTCCCCAGCGAAGTCATGTGTCACTCACTGCCTTTCCTAGAAGCGCGAGGAACAGTGGCTGAAACGTGTTTTTGATATTCTGGTAAGTACTATCCTAAATGAAAGCAAATAACATGTGTTTCTCCAAGCCAAACCTCTTCCTTTAATCTTTTTTTTTTAATAGTTATTCTATTCTTTTTTTTTTAATTTTTATTTATTTATTCATTTTAGAGAGAAGAGGGTGAGACAGAGAGAGAGAGAGAGAGAGAGAGAGAGAGAGTAGAGACAGAGAGAGAGAAGGGAGGAGGAGCTGGAAGCATCAACTCCCATATGTGCCTTGACCAGGCAAGCCCAGGGTTTCGAACTGATGACCTCAGCATTTCCAGGTCGACGCTTTATCCACTGCGCCACCACAGGTCAGGCTCTTCCTTTAATCTTTAGGCATTTATTGAAAGGAGGAAAATCTCTTCTTCTGACACTTGGTTCTGCCATAATTTTTTTTTTTTACAGAGACAGAGTCAGAGAGAGGGATAGACAGGGACAAACAGGAGCGGAGAGATGAGAAGCATCAATCATTAGTTTTTCATTGTGCATTGCGACACCTTAGTTGTTCATTGATTTCTTTCTCATATGTGCCCTGACTGTGGGGCTACAGCAGACCAAATAACCCCTTGCTTGAGCCAGATACCTTGGGTCCAAGCTGGTGAGCTTGGCTCAAACCAGATGAGCCCACGCTCAAGCTGGTGACCTTGGGGTCTTGAACCTGGGTCCTTCCGTATCCCAGTCCAACGCTCTATCCACTGCGCCACCACCTGGTCAGGCTGCCATAAATTTTTTTTCTTTCAAGTTCACCTTTTCCAGAAAACACAGTGAGACTTATCAACTTTGTTTTTAGCGGCTCATACCCTCTCCCTTAATTAACAGAGCTTTTCAGGGGAACCCCCACTGGCCTCCATCACAAGCAGCGCTCCCAGTGGACAGGCCAAACGTTAATGCAGAATGGAACAGCCATCATCAGGGTTTCACATGTGTTACTGTGTTTAGTTATTAGGGGGAAAAAATGTAATGTAAAGAACAGTACATATTTTTGTAGCCAGATTCAAAAGAAAATACAAATGTAATTTAAAAGACTACTTGAAAACTCTCTTTTTATGGTTTATAACTACAGATTTCCCCTTCAAGAAATTAGTGCAATTTTGAGATTTGTTTGTTCAAGTCATTCCTAAGCACTTTATTCTTTTTGATGACTTTGTATATGGAATGATTTTCTTAATTTTATTTGGATTGTTCATTGTATCCTGGAATCTTGACTGAATTCATTAGTTCTAACAGCCTTTTTTTTATGGGTTGCTTAGGATTAGGATTTTCCATTTACAAAATTATGTTATCTATAGTTTCATTTCTTCCTTCCCAATATGGATGCCTTTTATTTAACTTTCTTTCTTTTTCTTTTTCTTTTTTTCCTAATTGTCCTGGCTGGAACTTCTAGTATTAGCTAAGTTTTAAAAACTCTCTGTACCTCATTTTTCACAAATATAAACTAAAACTAATAATACGCTAATAGTGAGGATAAAAATGAAACAGTGCATGCAAAGTGCTCCAGCACAGCACAGGGAAAGTGGCAGCCCCTCAGTGCTGGCTCTTTGGTTGTACCTAAGAAACACACTTAAAGCAAATGATTCAGAAAAGTTACACATATGTAAAAGAATGACATGAGTACGCCAGCATATAGCGGACGAAAAAAATTAAAAATCAGGGGAACCTGAACTTATAGGAATACACAGTTGAATTTAGGCCCTAAAAAACACTGAAACAAAACAAAAACACAGATTAGTTCATAAAAGGACACTAGTGCTCTGCCCATCAAGCTAAAGCAATGACCACAGCTGTACCAATCAATACAGTGCCAACGTCCACAAAAGCAGAGGGAGGCAGAGGGCACAGACAAGCCCCTCCCAACAGGAGCTCATCTGCTCTCCTGGTCCCACACAGGCGGCTAGAGGCAGTGACCCGACCACCACGCATGCACACAAGCACCGAATGTCAGGAGAATTAAATAGGTAATATGGTTATTTCTGGATGCAGAAGAATAATTACAATTTTTTTCTTATGTACTTAAAAATTTTTTTATTTTATTTTAGCTAGAGGAAAGGGGAGAGAAAAGGGGAGGGAGAGAGGGAAAAAGGGAGGGAGGGGGAGGGAGGGAGAGAGGGAGAGGGAGAGAGGGAGAGAGGGAGAGGGAGAGAGGGAGAGGGAGAGAGGGAGAGGGAGAGAGGGAGAGGGAGAGAGGGAGAGGGAGAGGGAGAGGGAGAGGAACATCAATCTGTTCCTTTATGTGCCCTGACCAGGGATCAAACCGGCAACCTCTGCACTTCGGACCGATGCTAACCAACAGAGCTATCCGGCCAGGGCTTATGTGCTCTAATATTGACTGAATTTTTTTACTGTGAGCATGTATTAATTTTATAATATGAAAAAATACATGATGAACACTTTCTAGGTGGGAAAACACAAGAAATTCCCACAGGACACTTATTTTATAAACCCAGTTGATTTGTATAATTAAAAATAACAACACTGATTTCTAAACTGCAGAAAATTTCATCAATAAAACTTTATTTAGAACTTTACAGCAACAATTTCCCAAGACCGCCTTGCTCTGGTGCTCTTAGCTCTGTCCAGACTGGGTTCCACTAAGTAAGAAACAAGGGCCTGCCATCAGAGCCTGTGTTCCAGGCAAGAGTTTGATCGAGTCTCTCGTGACATCCTCTATACTCTTTGTGTTAAGATGCTAACAAGTTCAATGTCATATATGTTAGCACTTATTTGTACTTTAGAATTTCCTTTTATAATATAGTTTGCTGTAACTATAATACATTTAAGGTATGTTTCAATTTTATTTTATTTTTTTTATGTTAAATTTAGAGAAAGGGGAAGAAAGAGAGAGACAGACAGGAAGGTCAATCTGCTCCTGCACGTGCCACAACCGGGGACTGAACCGGCAACCTCTGCGCACTGGAACAGTGTCTGAGCTACCCAGTCAGGGCTGTTATTGTACATGGTTTCATAAGATGTAAGATAAGTTAAAGCCAGAAGCAACCAGGCACGGCGCTGACTACTCTTTTTTTTTTTTTTTTTTGAGAGAGACAGGAAGGGAGAGAGATGAGAAGCATCAATTCTTCTTTGTGGCACCTTAGTTGTTCAATGATTGCTTTCTCACATGCACCTTGACTGGGGGACTCCAGCAGAGCGAGTGACCTTGTTCAAGCCAGAGACCTTGGGCTCAAGCCAGAGACCATGGGGCCATGTCCATGATCCCACGCTCAAGCCAGCGACCCCATACTCAAGCTGGTGAGTCTGCACTCAAGTCAGCGACTTGAGGATTCAAACCTGGGTTCCTTGTGTCCCAGTCTGATGCTCTATCCATTGTGCCATCGCCTGGTCAGGCTGCTATTCTTAATTTAATATGTTTGAGGTCAAAGAGCTCACCCTGTCTTTTTAACGTGTATTCCAACATACTTTCCAGAAGGAGAGCACTGTCTAGAGCCTCAGAGTCACTGAGTCGTCTTAACTGAAATGACTTTACTCAGGAAAAAATGTCTTTTCTTCTGCTACAAAGGTCTGACTTGACTAGTTTCACATAATAATACATGCAAAGAGCATGTGGCCACATACGAGGAAGGACCAAACAAAAGGAGTGTAATTATGAGGAAACATGAACACTAAGAAAGGATGTATTGTTCATGATCAGAAACATTAGATTTATTTTAGGAAAAGAATATTTTGGATTTGTCAATAAATTACGACAAAAGTCTGACAGAAGCTTTTAAGAAGGCCATCAGGTGCAGGCAGGGTTTAAATGTGAGCTGAGAACACTTCTGCCTGGAGTGCACTGTCAGCAGAGAAGGCCCGTGAGCGGGCGGGTTCCTCACTGCCACTGTGGCAAATGTGTTCCATGAAGGACAAAATTAGACCAAGAAAAGCACCACACGTGTGCAGAGACCATTCCAGTGACGACAGTTTGGAAGCACCTACAGATGTTTTCCATGTTTCTCTTTAATGACTAGTCAAAATCTCTAAAAATAAAAGCCCGTAATTACTGAGACCAAGGAGTCCAGAGCTGGGGAGTTTCAGAGCTGCTCCTGGGCCAGGGGTGCAGCCTGTCCGACAGCTGGGGTCAGCGTGAGCTCGTGTGTGCACGACAGTGGCATTGCAGAGGGGCCACTCAGGGCAATGGCACCCTGCCCCTGTGCACGAGCCCAGACCCCTGAGAACACAGCAAGGCCCCACACGGCCCTGCTCTCACCCCCACAGCTTCCAGACACTCCCAGGACCACAGTGATCCCGGCCACCACCCTGTCCCTCCTGTCCACACTCTGTCCTGAGCCAGGCCCCGGTGCACTTCTGTCTGTGAACACACTTCCTGCGAAGATCCCCCGCCCGCCTTCCTACCTAACCGCACCAGGCGCCTGGGCCTCCTCCTGTGTGTTCTCTCCTGAGCTCGAAGGCCTTGTTGTACCTTGTTCCCTGCAGAATAGGAAGGCTGTGCTCACTGCCCATCCTACTGACCTCTGTACCCCAGCTTCTAAAACTGCCTGTGCCATCCCCAGTCAGGGGCTCGCCTGGCAAGTTTCATTTCTACGCCCCTCCACGGAGGTCCTGGAACAAGTTCTTCCCCGCACAGCTGTGGTGGTGGGATGGTTACAGGCAGGGTGATCGGGGGACACGCTTCCCCAGTCTTTTCCTGCTGCTAGCTGAACTTCTTCATCACTGTGTCACCAACATAGACTGTGCACACCAACCTCATGGATGTGCATGCGTGCGTGCGTGTATGCATGTGGGGCTGGGGGGAGGCGGGCCCTGGGAGCTCGGTACCACAACCGGGTAACTAAGAATAACAACATCCACCTCTCTGCCTTGTGCCACATTCCTGGGCATCGGGCTCAAAGAAAAAGACCAACTGCCCAGGACGAAATAACAGGACTTCAAGGCCAGGGCAGAGTCACATAATAGCTGTATATTCCAGAAACACACAGAACTTCTGTCGAAAGCCCACATTATCTCCAACTGTCAGATGCTGAATTACTAACTTTTTCTCCAGAGATGAGACCAAAATAAGTTCTAAAGCGGTTATTGCCATATTTAGGATGTTCACGTCGGAGCAATGACAAACATCTGGCTGTGATACTTTCTGGAATTCTGACTATTTTTTTCTGGCCAGAAAGAAAACATGAAGTTTTTACTGGAATAGCAACGTACAGTCTCCTCGCATGGAACTCCAGGGCTGAGAATTTGTCCTCCTACGTGTCACATACTCAAGCTAAAGCTTCTACAATTCTTAAAAAAAAAGGAAGAAGGAAAGCCCACTCTAAAAATGTTGAGTATTTCAGGAAAAGGGGAGTGTGAGCACACATGAAGAGCAGCAAAGGCGCGGGGGCGCGGGCGCGGGTACGCAGGCCGGGTGCGCAGGCGCGGGTGCGCGGGCCAGGCGCGCCGGGGCACGGCCTCACATGCCCGGACGGCACCCCAGGTGGGTTCTGAGTTACCAACGTCACTTTTGCATAGCACTGACTTCCAGGGAACAGAAAGGCTACAACTTGCATCAGTTCAAACCCTGATCACAGCTAAAGGTGGAACGGTCTGGACACCGTGCACTCTCAGCCAAGGAGGGGACTCCCTCCCTCCACTGCGTTCCTGCCAGGCCAGAGCTGGACGCGTTGCTGGACCTCGACTCTGCACACAGGCCAAGGCAAGCGACACGTGGCTTCCATGTGGCATCTTTGGTGGCTCAGAAAAATGACTTTCCAGAGCTGAGGCCAGAGTTCTATTTTCAAAACCACAGAATTCATTTAATCAACCGAAAACAAATCAAGATTTTACTAGATCAAAAAATTGACTGACCTTAGGTAGCTTAAAATCCAACCAATAAGTGTCAAACGTCATGTCCACTAAGACACACGGGGCCCATGCCGAGGGCCCCTCCCTGGGTTCACAGAGGCTTCTCCTGTCTCGGAGCTCCAGCAAGTGCCCTTCCACAGAGAAGGGCTTTCCTGTAACCGGGACCCATATGAAAACCGCCATGCGCACCTCACCTCATTACTGCACCCACGTGAGCACAGGCTGCCCACCTGTGAGTGCCGTAGACGGGGTGATCATAAACTCTGGTAGCTAGTACCCATGAATGAGATGAACACTGATTTAAATATCATCAATTAAAGTTCCCAGCTCTGTATGTCTGCGTGACAACTCTAAATGCAATTTTAAAATGTTTAAGAATATTTCAAGTAGGCCTGACCAGGCGGTGGTGCAGTGGATAGAGCGTTGGACTGGGATGCAGAGGACCCAGATTCGAGACTCTGAGGTCACCAGCTTGAGCGCGGGTTCATCTGGTTTGAGCAAAAGCTCATCAGCTTGGACCCAAGGTCGCTGGCTCGAGAAAGGGGTTACTCGGTCTGCTGAGGGCCCACGGTCAAGGCACATATGAGAGAGCAATCAATGAACAACTAAGGTGTTGCAACACACAACGAAAAACTAATGATTGATGCTTCTCATCTCTCCGTTCCTGTCTGTCCCTGTCTATCCCTCTCTCTGACTCTCTCTGTTTCTATAAAAAAAAAAAAAATTTCAAGTAGGCTTCCAGTCTTTGACAGCTTCACTTCCCCAAGTTCACAATGGCCAACTCTCAGTCATGCTTTCTCCATGGTCCTCACAGCCAGGGAGGTAGCAATGTTCATTCCTATGAGGCAACCATCACCATCACTCACAAACTATCCAAGGAGCCAATGTTGCAGTAATATAGTATTATAGTAATTGAATATACAGAAATATAGAAAAATATGAAAGATATATAGAAATAATTAGGATATAATATTAAAAGCAATTAAGGAAAGTAAATAAAGTTATGCCATCTGGATAGGAATTAATCTAATGTGTCCAGATATGACACACACTCTGCCTTTCGCGCAGGGAGGGCCTAGTGCAGGCGTCCCCAAACTACGGCCCGCGGGCCGCATGTGGCCCCCTGAGGCCATTTATCCGGCCCCCCGCAGCACTCCCGGAAGGGGCACCTCTTTCATTGGTGGTCAGTGAGAGGAGCGCTGTATGTGGCGGCCCTCCAACGGTCTGAGGGACAGTGAACTGACCCCCTGTGTAAAAAGTTTGGGGACCTCTGGCTAGTGTATGTGAAGTTATATATAGATAAAAAGTGGCTTCATGTCATAACTCTGTAGGTTAACATAAGAAGCTTCCCTAGAAACACCTTAAAAGTGGCTTGGCCCTGGCCGGTTGGCTCAGTGGTAGAGTGTCGGCCCAGTTTGTGGAAGTCCCAGGTTCGATTCCCGGCCAGGGCACACAGGAGAAGCGCCCATCTGCTTCTCCACCCCTCCCCCTCTCCTTCCTCTCTTTCTTCCCTTCCTGCAGCCAGGGCTCCATTGGAGCAAAGTTGGCCTGGGCACTGAGGATGGCTCCATGGCCTCTGCTTCAGGCGCTAGAATGGATCTGGCCGCATGGGAGCAATGTCCAAGATGGGCCGAGCATCACCCCTGGTGGGCGTGCTGGGTGGGTCCTGGGTGGGCGCATGCAGGAGTCTGACTGCCTTCCTGCTTCTAACTTTGGGAAATTACCAAAAAAAAAAAAAAAAGTGGCTTGATGTGACATTTCAGTAGATTAACATAAAAAGGGCACCTTGCGAGGAACTCCCAAAAAGGTGGTTTGAGGTGATAATCCTGTAGATTGACACCACACCTGTTAGAAGGCCATGGCCAGAAAAGGTACTAAAGCTGAGGGCCCCCTCCCCCCCGCTGTGGTCATCGCCCAGACTCCAGCGTGAACGTGGACTGTCTCCACAGTGCTCTGACCAAGGACAGCTCAGAGGAGCACGCCCACGGGGCCCCCATAAGCTGTACCCAGGCCCGCCAAAAGGACTTGTGAGTAATGAACTGCCTGTGTGATTCTCGCAACTAACTGTGTTGGTAGTGTCTTTCCTCCGGTGGCCATTGGTTTTGACATTGATAGGCAGCATCCTCATTGATAGGTAGCCACCTCTAGAGTCGTCTTGAAGAGGCTGCCCGCCTGCAGATACGCAGGAGTGTCCCACTGCACGGGGAAGTCGAGTTGGGGATGCCTGATCGGTGGAGCTCAGCTCTGCAGGGCAGCGTCTCCAGGGTAACTTCTCATGTTCTCGGCCCAGAATCTTCCTTCTTTAGCCATTTAATAACTCCTTACAGTTCATCTCAAACCACATCGAGCTACAACCTCACACCCGTGAGGAGGTCTAGACCCTAAGGTCAGACGCGTGCAGATGAGGAGGTGAGGCTGTGGAGGGGTGGGCCCTCATGACACTGTGGAGGGGTGGGCCCTCATGACACAGTGGAGGGGTGGGCCCTCATGACACTGCTGGGTGTCCATGGTCCCACCACTTTGGGAAAACCTGTCGGCTCCTCAAACAACCAAGCACAGAATTAGCGCATGACCCAGAAATTCTGGAGCACGGAATTAGCTAAACAGCACATGCACACGGACATTTACAGCATCACTTATGACTGTCAGCAGGCGGGCTGTCCATCAGCTGATGACGGATACAGTGTGGCCCATCCATACAGTGGACTAGCCTTCCGCTGTGAAAGGGACAAGTGCTGACACATGCTACGTGGATGACCCTCTAAGACACAGTGCTCATGAAAGAAGCCAGCACAGAGACCACAGGTGACCCCACTCAACATGAAACGTCCACCATGAGATTTGTACACAGAGAGAGACGCTGGTCTGCTTAGAGCTGAGGGAAAGAGAATGCAGGAGAGGGAGGTGACAGCCAACGGGTGTGGGATGTCTTTTTGATGTGATGGCCGGCTGGCTCAGTGGTAGAGCATCGGCCCAGTGTGTAGAAGTCCTGGGTTCGATTCCTGGTCAGGGCAGACAGGAGAAGCACCCATCTGCTTCTCCACCCCTCCCCCTCTCACTTCTCTCTCTCTCTCCTCTTCCCACAGCCACGGAGCAAGATGACCCTGGGTGCTGAGGATGGCTCCATGGCCTTGCCTCAGGTGCTAAAATAGCTCAGTTGCCAAGCAACAGAGCAGCAGCCCAGATTGGAAGAGCATTGCCTGGTAGGGGGCTTGCTGGGCGGATCCCAGTCAGGGTGCATGTGGGGTCTGTCACTGCCACCTTGCCTCTCACTTAATAAAAAAAAAATAGAAAATGTTCTAAAATGGACTGTGGTGATGGTTGCACCTATCCGTGAGTATACTAAAAAACATTAACTTGTACACTTTAAATGAGTGAACTCTATGGTAGGTGACTTATAGCTCAATATAGCTATTCAACATTTTCAGTTTAACTTCATCTTTTAACACTATTAAACACTAATTTCTGGCTTCAAGCCATCTTTTATCTACAGCAGCAAACATGAAGTAAGCATGTGTTACCTAGATCCAAGAAAAGCTGGAGCTCTCTCACGCACTCATGCACCATTCATGCCGGGATGGCTGGGAAGCTTTCTCACCTGTGCGTTCACCAGGGGGGCTCCAGCTGAGCCAGTGACCCCTGGCTCATGCCAGCGATCATGGGCCTCAGCCAGTGACCATGGGGTCATGTCTAGGATCCTGCGCTCATGCTGGCGACCTCGGAGCTTCGAACCCGGGTCCCCAGCATCCCAGGCCAACGCTCTATCCATTGCGGCACCGCCCAGTTGGGCTGCCGTCTTACAGAGAGAGCTCACTCTGAAGCAGAGAGAGGCCAGCAAGGTTCCGGAGCTTCTGAGGGCACACCGGCACAGACTCTGCACGGAAAGACAGACGTGACCTGAGAGGTCCACAGGCCAAGCTGCTTTCTATTTTCACTGAAGCAAAACATAGGCATTTCAAAAATAACTAAATGTCAGATTCTTTCCTAAGTTAAAATGGTCCCTTAAGTATATACGCCACCATCGAGTGGGGACTCCCACAGGCCAGTGCTGTCGCCCTTCTGTGTGGAAGCCAGGGCTTCCCCAGGCACATTAGCCCAGCGACCTGCAAGTTTGCAGGCTCTACTCTGAAGACTTAAGTACAAAACACAACACATAAGCAGACCTGAGACAGGTATGGACGGCCAAGAAGCCCAGAACGAACGAAACGAAACACTTGGGTGCCTGAGGCCAGAAAACATCCAGAGAGGAAAGACTCAAATATCTTAAATAAAGCATGTTAATCCAGTCTGACTTTTGATTCTGTTCACTCGACATGTATTTACAGAGCAAAGCCCCGTCCAAACACGCAGGGCACAGCAGTGGGTTGAACAAAGCCTTGCCTCCCGGAACTCGCCTTCCGGGAGGAGAGACCGCAGGCCAACTCTGGGACAGGGAGTGTCCTCACTGCGGCCAACAGAGACACACCCGGCCAGGGCCCTCACTGCCCTGTGCGCCCACGCCCTGCACTGCAAGCCTGCACCACTCCACAGGTCCAACAGCAAATGTCACCAACTATAATCTGTGTCTCCCCATTCAAACAAAGGAGGGGAGGGGGACCCAGGTGACAGTGGAGCAGGACGAGAGGCCCTGGCAGGTGACCAGCCTTGCTCTCAGGGTCTTTGGGATCTTTGGAGCTGCGACCCACGAGAGACACGGGAGCAGAAAGAAGCGGGGTCCCCTGGTCTTCTCGGGCCAGCCCCTGCAGGAAGGCTGCAGGGCAAGCACTTCCGGGGCCGGGCATCACAGTGTCCATCATGGCAAACCCGCCCAGGCCACTGACAGGGCACTGAGCTTCACAGACAGTCTTCTTTCCAAGACTGCGTTCCTGATCCTCTGGCAACGGCGGCTGTGGTGGCCACCAAAGGCCACCACTTCTGAGGCACGCCCCATCACGGTGGCTCTGCCTCTCCAGCCCGTGAATCCGGGTTGGCCTGGGAGCTTCTGTGATCAGTGGACCCCGGCAGAAGTTCAAGGGGCTTTCTAGTTTCCACTCATCACCAGGCGAGCTTGGCCAAGCTGCCGTTGGAGGGTGAGAGTCTGCACGGAGGGAGGTCCAGGGGAGGCCACAGGCATGTGTGTGAGGCTGTCCTAGGCCACCAGCCCTCAGAACCAGCCAGACCAGAGCGACTCCAAGCAAACACTCAGACACGCAGGCAATCCTAAATGTTTGCTTTCAGCTACTAAGTTTTGGGGTGGTTGTAACTTCACAAATCTAACTGATACAATGGTGGAGGACAGAGTGCTTGAAAGCAGAATACAGCTAACTTAAAAAAAATTGAATTTTTTCTTTAACTCTTCCTAAAAGTAGGTAACCACTAGCTAAAAAGTACCTTATATAACTCAGGATATGCAACAGCAATTTGATTCTTTAATTCTGGTAACTCTCCAAGTATATCAAAATACCAAATGTGATAAGTTGTATCTGATTAATAACAATCTCAATTTATTAAAACTTTTACCAAGCTCTAAATAATCTGAAATATTTACAAAACGCCATCTCTAATTTTCTTGTGTACAAAATGACCCAGATTCTTAGTAGAGTACATTTCTAGAGAAAGACTATATCCTGTTATGACTCAACAATAAGCATGTGCATTTTTCTTTTGGGGGCCTAGTTTTGTGTGTGTGTGTGTGACAGAGACAGAGAGAGGAACAGATAAGAACAGACAGTCAGGAAGGAAGAGAGATGAGAAGCATCAAGTCTTCATTGTGGCACCTTAGTTGTTCATTAACTGCTTTCTCATGTGCCTTGACTGGGGGTTATAGCAGAGCAAGAGACACCTGCTCAAGCCTGAGCAATCTTTGGGCTCAAGCCAGCGACCTTGGGGTTTTGAACCTGGGTCCTTCACGTCCCAGTCCAAAGTTCTATCTACTGTGCCGCCACCTGGTCAGGCTGGGGCCTAGTTTTAATTGATAAAGACCATTAAACAAGACTAAGAGAGAGGTGCCCTAAAAGTAAACAGTAGTGCATTCTTTTCTTCCTTCTTTCTATCTTTTAAATTTTCTGGCCCTGTTATAAGCCTAGACTATACTGAATGTGTTTAGCATAGGCTAGCTACATGGTGGAAATGCCTGGAAGAGATTTGGGAGCCCAAGTAATCCCCAGACCTTTAACCTGTTTCCTACAAGAGATTCACGGAAGGGCACCCTGGTGAGACGCGAAATGCTGTCCCAGACCAGCAGCCACCCTTGGCCCTCCATGGGGGTGGCCGGTGCCAGACAGCTTCCCCAGACCAGCAGCCACCCTTGGCCCTCCATGGGGGTGGCCGGTGCCAGACGGCTTCCCCAGACCAGCAGCCACCCTTGGCCCTCCATGGGGGTGGCCGGTGCCAGACGGCTTCCCCAGACCAGCAGCCACCCTTGGCCCTCCATGGGGGTGGCCGGTGCCAGACAGCTTCCCTTGCAGAAGCTGCCTCTTGCCTCACAGGAGAGCTGGGAGGTTGGACAGACAGGTCCTGCCAGTTTCAGCTGCCACTGTCCTGATAAAATGCTATTTAATGTCCTCTTCAAATAAGACTTAAAAGAAGCATTTGGCACCCCCAGTTCGGGCCCTCCTGTGCCCCCTCCGGCACTGTGCTTGCCCCTCCTCCTCCTCTGCCATCAGGCGCCACCAGAGCCTCAGGGAGGGTCCTCTCAGCTCCTGACAGCCTGACCCACAGCTCAGTAACCTTATTTCCTGGGTAGCTCTTGACTTCTGACAGGAAAACCCAAGCACAATAAAGCTGCTCACGTTGAGTTCACTCTTGTCCTTGCTGTCATGGTATCAGAGCAGGAGACGCTCCTAAAGATACCGCAGTAAGTCATACAAAAACATTTAAAAACATACTATGTGCGTGACATTTGAAAATAAATATATATATATATATTTTTTAATCCTGTTTCTTTTTTTTAATTTTTTATTTATTCATTTTAGAGAGGACGGGGAAAGACAGAGAGAGAGAGAAAGAGAGGAGAGACAGAGAGAGACAGGGGGGAGGAGCTGGAAGCATCAACTCCGTATGTGCCTTGACCAGGCAAGCCCAGGGTTTTGAACCGGCGACCTCAGCATTTCCAGGTTGATGCTTTATCCACTGCGCCACCACAGGTCAGGCAGAAAATAAATATTTTTAAAAATTCATTCTAATATCATTTAGAAAATCAGAAAAAAAATGTATTATGTTGAACTAAACTGTTATTTAGAAACCACGCATGCACACAGGCACGCCTATCTGACTTCTCGTGACACTCGGCTCAGTCTCTGACTGGGGCTGACCCGGAGGAGGCAGCTCAGCGCTGAGACGGGGCCGCCCCGCCCCCTGGGCTCTCTGCGTGGTGAGCACTCCGTCCTCCCCGGCCATCCTGAGCAAGGGGGGCTGCAGTCACCCCCACACTGCAGGAGAGGAAGCTGACACACAGTGAGGCTAAGGGACACCACCCAGAAGCCAGTGGCCAAGTGGGGAGGACCTGGGTGGGCCCCACGTGCCTCCTGAGACCCCACTTCTTACCTCAACGTCAAAGGTTTCCACGGAGTTGTCCAGCAGCTTCACTCGGAGGGGGAGGTGCTTCTCCTGCGTTCTCGCCACCGTCCGCGCGGTCCCCAGGGAGGGGGCCTGTCCGGGCTCCAGGGTGCTCACTCCCACAGAGGGCTGAGCGCCAAGGCGTGCCCCTGGGGTCTGCAGAGCTCGGTATGTTCCTTCTATCTCCCCCATTCTTCACCAGCCAAGAGGGAGGAATGTGCTACAACACAATGAAACCCAAAGACTCATCACTAGCTGTTCAGATATTAAGACAATGTAAAAAGTGATGAGGTACACAGGAATTCTCTGCATGATTTCTGTAACTCCTATGGGTCTTACGTTACATAAAAACACAGACTTAATGTGATAAGCGTCCCCGGTAATGACATTTCCCAGGGGCTCTGCAGGCCAGCAGCATCTGCATGCCCCGACCCCCAGCGGCTCCTCCACGGGGGCTCACCATAATTCAGTGGGCGGAGGGCAAGAGGCCGACAGGCCCACTGTGCTGACTCCGTGTTGTGAGCACTGGCCGGGCCTTCAGCCCAGATAATGGGTCCCACACAACACGGTACCAACATGTCAGGTGGCACTCAGCAGGCCCCGTACCTCTGCCGACAGGGTGGGAAAATTCCAAGGACAGAGCTCAAGACAGCCAGGCCCGTTTCTGCCAGCTTTGCACTCCTTGTGTTTTTTTTGTTTGTTTGTTTTTTAGGTGAGAGGTGGGGAGCCAGAGAGACAGACTACTCGACCGGGACCCACCGGCAACCCCTTTTTGGGGCTGATGCTCAAATCAGCCGAGCTATCCTCAGCACCTGAGGCTGATGCACTCAGACCAACTGAGGGATCCTTAGCACCTGGGCCACACTCAAATCAGTTGAGCCTCTGGCTGCAGGACGGGAAGAGGGAGAGGAGGGGGGTAGAAGCAGACGGTCACTTCTCATGTGTGCCCTGACTGGAAACCGAACCCGGGACTTCCATATG
The DNA here is from genome assembly GCF_036850995.1 of Saccopteryx leptura. NCBI lineage: Eukaryota > Metazoa > Chordata > Mammalia > Chiroptera > Emballonuridae > Saccopteryx > Saccopteryx leptura. The sequence continues at coordinate 121,124,008 of NC_089509.1, read as the reverse complement.
CCGGGCTGGCGCTCTATCCACTGAGCCAACTGGCCAGGGCCTCCTTGGTTTTTCTAGGTTGTGTCTCTCCAGGCTGGAGTGGGTGTCCCGGGTGGCGGGTAATAATTTCAGACACGGCACAGAGGGACAGTTGGGGTGAGTATCATAAGACCACCTGCCTGGTGTTGGAAGGCACCTTCCTTACCCCAAACTCACAGTCAGAGCCCATCGCCCATTTAACAGATGACAACAGGGAGGGCCCGACAGGGCCAAGCAGCTGGGCAGCCCGGGTGTCTTCTCAGTCCTCCTGGTGCCCAGAGAAGGTCTCTGCTTCCAAGCTACTGAGCTGAACAGGGCGATCACTCACGGCACAGCCATTAACAATGAAAGAACAGGCTAAGGACTGGCCGGAATCTAGGAAGGCTGGCTTGCTTTGATGTGTATCTGTTGTTATAATTACCTCTATTTATGGCAAATTTCTTTCTTAAATATGTGTATTCACATTTGAAAGTCAACTTAAAGAAACACATTGAACAGTGACACACAGCACGGCACACGGATGCCACGTGTGCAACTCAGAAGGGATGCTGCCGCTCCACAGTCCTCTAGGGCAGTGGTCCCCAAGCCCCGGGCCGCAGACCGGTACCGGTCCGCAGAGAAAGAATAAATAACTTACATTATTTTCGTTTTATTTATACTTAAGTCTGAATGATGTTTTATTTTTAAAAAATAACCAGATTCCCTCTGTTACATCCATCTAAGTCTCACTCTTGACGCTTGTCTCGGTCATGTGATACATTTATCCGCCCCATCCTAAAGGCCGGTCTGTGAAAATATTTTCTGACATTAAACGGTCCGTGGCCCAGAAGGCTGGGGACCACTGCTCTACGGGGCGGGTCCGCAGTCAGAGTTCCCGAGGACCATCTCCCTCAGTTCGCGGCCCAGGCCCTTGAGCGCCAACGACCTTGCTCTGAGTCTTATGGCCCTTTTCTCTTCTTCATGCTTATTTTGTTATCAAGACAAACTCATAAATTTTTATATATCTTAAGTCCAAAAGCTTCTCAGTGAGCAGATGCCAGGCAACCCCCTTGGTTCACTTTTAAACTCTGTGCAGCAGAGATGGCCTGCTCAACCGACCTGGGCAAGAATTTCCACACGTCTGATTTCCCCAACAGCAAGCGAGGAAGTGAAACCCCTGGGAAGGTAGGCCATGAGCAGCATGGGCACCTGGTGAGGAGGTGTGCCATTCCGCCAGACACACCGCCCGTCCCAGTTCCCGCACACTGAGCGAACCGCCCCCCTCACACACGGTCGCGCTGAGGACCGCAGCCCGGGGCCCACCTCTGGGTCAGGTGAGCAGTCACCTGTCATTCTCAGGACTCTCTCTGCAGGTTGTCTGTCCCTGAGAGCAGGACCTCACTTCTCACTGTAAATGTTTGCCGAGGATCTCAAGGGCACTGGCATCAAAGAACCTAGACTGCCTGATTGTGTTGCACCATGTTCACTACAGAAACGAAAGACAGGGCTCTTCACAAGCAGAACATTGTTAGAAAACCGCTGTCTTCATGCCACCAACAGTGCACCTGAGATGCACAGGCTCTGAGAACCACAAATATGAGCTTTTGTACTTCAGTTTCAGACACTTGAGTAGTTCGTGCAAACGTGAAAGGGTGTCAGCGAGGACCCGCCCTGACGGTGTCTCCAGCATGAGAAGATGAACAATAGCTCACAACATCTGGAGCGAGTTCCTCTGAAATAAGCTGGGGAGCTCTTTTATTTGGGATACCAAAGCTACCCTCCCCCTTTCAAGCAAAGCTACAATCCTGAAAACATAAATACAACCAGTTCCCTTATTTATTCCACTGTATAATTCTCTCTTTTAAATTTTGAGGGTAAGTCTATTATTACAGCTGGGACAGTGAACCAAGGAGGCGCCCCAGACGGAAGCCCCAGACGGAAGCAGCAGGAGAGCCGGGCAGGGCTGCTGTCAGCTCCTGGGAAGTCAGAGATAAGGGGCTTCGCAGACAGGGTTGGGGGCGAGCCCGGGAGGAGCTGCTGCCCACTGCTCCCAGGCTGGAAGTCTCCAGAGGACCCTCTGAGCTTAGGGGCTGCATGCTTGTGGGGGAAGAGAAGGGAAAGGCACGGGCATGTTCCCGGGAGAACACGCTGTTCTCAGTAATTCCGGATGGAAAACATTTCCTCAGGTTCTTTCTCTTCTATTTATCATAAAAAAAGTCACATCTAAATACACACTTCTAAGAAAACAGCAGAACCATCCCCTAGTGCCCAGAGGGCACATATGGGTGAGAAATGCCCAAGGAGATCAGTGCTAGAAAAGTTAGAGCAGTGGTCCCTTGTGGCTGGGTGGGTGCGTGCGTGTGCGTGCGTGCGTGCGTGTATGTGTGTCCTGTCACTGGGAGAGGGCACAGGAAAGGGGTCTGGGCTCTACTGCTTGGCCAGGACAGTGTTCACTTTATAATTCACTAAACTATATACACTTGTCTCATGTGGGTTTTCTACATCTGCATTTATTTTATAATAAAAACATATTATTAATTTTTAAAAATTTATTTTAGATAGATAGGAGGGGACGGGGAGAGGAGAAGAGAGAAACAGAGAACGAGAAAGAGAGAAAGGGAAACATCAATTTGTCGTTCCACTTATTTATGCATTCATGGTTGATTCCTGACTGGGACTGAACTACCTTGGTGTATTGGGACAATGCTCCAATTAACTGAGCTACCTGGCCAGGCAATAAAAATATACTTAAACAGGCCCTGGCCGGTTGGCTCAGCGGTAGAGCATCGGCCTGGCGTGCGGGGGACCCGGGTTTGATTCCCGGCCAGGGCACATAGGAGAAGCGCCCATTTGCTTCTCCACCCCTCCCCCTCTCCTTCCTCTCTGTCTCTCTCTTCCCCTCCCGCAGCCAAGGCTCCATTGGAGCAAAGATGGCCCGGGCGCTGGGGATGGCTCCTTGGCCTCTGCCCCAGGCACTAGAGTGGCTCTGGTCGCGGCAGAGCGACACCCCGGAGGGGCAGAGCATCGCCCCCTGGTGGGCAGAACATCGCCCCTGGTGGGCGTGCCGGGTGGATCCCGGTCGGGCGCATGCGGGAGTCTGTCTGTCTCTCCCCGTTTCCAGCTTCAGAAAAATACAAAAAAAAAAAAAAAATACACACACACACACACACACACACACACACACACACACACACACACACACTTAAACAGCCTGACCTGTGGTGGCACAGTGGATAAAGTGTGACCTGGAATGTTGAGGTAGACGGTTCCAAAGCCAGGGCTTGCCTGGTCAAGGCACATACGGGAAGCAACCACTACAAGTTGATGCTTCCTACTTCTCCCCTGTCTCTCTCTCTCCCTAAAAATCAATTAAAAAATAATTAAACAGCATAATTTCAATTTAACATAGTTTCATCCATCAGGAGAATGAAGGACATTTTAGACAAAACAGAAAGACTGTTCTTAGCTTAAGGAATACTAAAACATGGCTCCCTACATGAAATCTCTTCCAAGAAGCAAACTTAAACCCCGATGATTCTCCTTCAGCCCACAGTAAACCTCAACACGGCTGACACTGACACTCGGGCCACAAAACACTCATTCTAGAGGGTCATCTGAAGAAGACAGTTTCACTTAAGAGTTAATGTAACCCCGTGAGGAACCAGCTGTGATGTTCCAAAGAAAAAAATCTATTTGCTAGGACACAATAGTAATGTGGCATAAACTACACATTTAATAATTATTCAGCTTTAAGTTTAAAAAAGCTTGGAAAGTAGAGAACTTACTTTTATTTTTTTAGCAAGAGAGAGACAAGACAGACAGGAAGAGAGAGAGATGAGAAGCATCAACTCGTAGCTGTGGCACTTGAGTTGTTCACTGATTGCTTCTCTTATGTGCCTTGACCAGGGAGCTCAAGCCAAGCCAGCGAACTTGGGGTTCAAGCCAGCGACTTTGAAATCTTCAGTGAACTCATGCTCAAGCCAGCAACCGTGGGGCTTCCGACCTGGAACATCAGTGTCCCAGGCTGCAGCTCTACTCACTGGGCCACCACAGGCCAGGCTCTGTCCATCTGTTTCAGATCAAGCAGCACAGCCTGACACTTTCTGTAGAAATGTGCAGCTGCTCATTCAAGTCACTTTCTCCAGCCTGAGAGCCTCCTCCAGCTTGACCAGGCGAAGAATGTATGCAGTGAACTGTTTATATCAATTATGACCTAGCAGTTACTTTGTTTCATTTTGGGTGCTTATAAACAAATATTACAAAGGCAAGACTATACAGGCTAGACTAGAAACACTAGCAGCCCCTGCTCTCATCTCTGCTGCTGCCAGAGAACCTTTCCAGAAATCCAGAGGAAAGCGGCCATGGAGAGACTCAGCAACCTATGAGGGACTCTGGTTCATTTTCCCATCTTCCTTCCACGTGGTGGAAATGCTTTGTGGTCTTCATGCCTAAAAATATTTCTGGTGGCTGGCTATAGTTTCCACTTACGGACACTTAGTGCTACCTACAGCAAACTCGGCCCCTATGCATAGGTTCTCATCAAATAAAAAATTTAAAAACTACCTTCAGACATACTTCCACCTTGACATGAAAAAAATTAGGCTCAAAAGTCTGCAGAGGCTTTGAGTGATGACATGTCAATGCAGGTTTGTAACAAATGTTGCCTCTGGGGAGGGGAGGTTGATATTGGGGTAAGGGTAGGGGTCATACGGAAAACTTATGTAACTTTGCTGTGAACTAAAAACTGCTCTGAAAAATAGTCTATTAAAAACAAAACAGTCTGCCATGGAACATAAAACTCAGAAGTGACAGGACGCGAGCCAGCCAGGACGTGGCCCCTCCTCTGCTGGGAAACAGCTGTTCTCTGCACTGAGGGCTCACATTCCGTTGTGCAAGAAATCCACCTTCCACAAAGGAGGACCAGAAAACACAGCAGGTCCTCGGAGATGTCATCTCCTTGTAATGGTGAGAAATGCACTGATTCCCTGGGGGGCCGCTGTCTGTGGAGTGTGATGGCCTTCTGTCTGCATGGGCTTCCCCTGGGAACTCCTCCTGGGATGTGCACGTGAGGAGGATGCCCTGTGCACACTGTCCCCGTCTCTGTGGGTAGGGGTGACCCTACGATGGAGGGGCACCTGGCCAGGGGAGTCCCACCTTATGTCTTAAGCTGCTGGGAGAGGCCTCAGCCACCCATGACCCTGACAAGGTTGGGGGGGGGGGGAGTAAAGAAAAAAAGGAAGAGAAAATGACCTAATTTCTTCAATAAATGAAAAAAAGGTGGGGAGGGGGAATAGAAACTGTTAAAAGATGTTATCTGCCAAATGTGAACCTTATTTGAATACTGAATCAAGTACAGCTAGTGCTCGACTTACGACCACGATTGGTTCTGACAGACCGGTCATAACACGATATGGTCATAAGTTGAGTAGGCTATATGTACAGTACTGTGAAATGATGTTATAAAAATCTTTAAGTCATATTTTATCATAATTTTCTTTCATTATTGTTATATATCATTTTCTTTGTTCATTTTATGCCATTTGTATCATCTCTACACCATTTTAAGTAAAATACTGCATTACCAGTACAACTGGTTTAATATTTGCAAAGACAATTTCCTCTAGGTAGACATTGTGGGAGGGGTTTGATGAAAAATATCCAGACACAAAACACAAACTGCTGTACCGAGTCTGGGATAACAGTGGAAATGGTGCATGTGGAGATGGTAGTGCTGCCGGAAGCTGGTCCGCACTGTCAGACGCCCAGCTGGGCAACGCTTGCGCTGCCAGATGCAGAGCAGTCGTGGCTAGCGATTGTGGTCGTAAAGTCGAATGGTCGTAAGTTGCATAGGTCGTTAAGTCAATCAAGATTTGTATTTAGGGAACAATCAGAGAAATCTGAACTCTAACTACATATTACATATCATGAAATCCTGTTAATTTTAATTTCCCAGATGTTTTAATGTCATTGGGTATATATAAATAAAATGGAACAATGTCCAGGATTTACTTTAAAATAATCTAGTGGGGTGAAGGAGACTACAGACCCACCAAACAAACATGCAAAACCCCAAAATGTTGCCCACGTGTTGACTATTTTTATTGTTTTCTTTTTTATTATTTTGGAAAGACTTTATTTATTGATATTACAGAGAGAGGAGGTAGGGGAAGGAGCAAAAAGTATCAACTCATATAGTAGTTGCTTCACTTCAGTTGTTCATTGACTGCTTCTCCTGTGTGCCCTGACCAAGCCCAGGGCTTTGAACCAGTAACCTCAGCGTACCAGGTCACAGCTTTATTCACGGCGCCACCACAGAGCTGACCACCCAAATGCTGATTGTTGAAGTTGGGTTTGATATATTTTTCTCTAATTTTGTGAATGTTTGGAATTGTCCTCGAGTTACGAACAGGTCTGGCAACAATCGTCAACGTGCACAAGGATCCGAGGCACTCGGGAACAGTGCCCGGCTGAGAGGGCACGGGTGAGGCTCCCGCAGACTGTCTCTGGCCCAGTGCTTCCTGCTCACGGGAATCAGTGCTAGAGAACAAGGCCGTGCGGAAGGCCACAAATCCGGTACCCTGGCTCCCAGGCCAATGTAATACAATACAACCTAAGGCAAATTCTTCAAGATTAAAACACAAAAGTATTTGACTTAAAAAACTGTCCAGCATAAATTATAAATTCACTTTCCTTTTCCCCCCCAGGGTGTAGGGGAAAGCATGAATGCAGCCCCACACCCCAAACTGTGCAGTCGAGTGTGCCACATTTGGGGGATGTCACAGGGGTCAGCATATCCGGAGCGCAATGGTGAGTCTTGCCCTGGAAAACCATTTTTGTGATCACGGTCTTTTTCCTACCAGGTGAGTATCACTCCTTCTTTTTGTCACCTCCATTTTATGTTATTGTATCTTTTAGTTTTACCTTTTTTTCTTTACCTTTTTTCTTTATTTTTGCCAAGACCTTTCTATCTTTCCATTCGTTTCAGGGCACCCTTTTTGGGACATTTTAATAACAGCTGCTTTCCAGTGTGCTTTATAGCTTTTCACTGCAACCATAACAACTTACCACAAATTCAGCAGCTTAACATAACAGCCTTTTATTATCTCCATTTCTGCGGGAAGGATGTCTGGGTGTGTGTGGATCGGCAGAGTTCCCCGCCTGGGGTCCCAAAAGGTCCAAGTCAAGGCATCAACTGGCCTGGGGTCCTATGTGGGTGCCCTGGGGGAAAGGTACTTCTGGGCCATTCAGTTCTGCTTGGGGACAGGACGGAGGCCCCCAGCTGTGCTGGCTATCAGCTTCTGGAGGCTGCCTGCTGTGGCCTCGTCCACCTTGAGCATGCTGAATCCTTCCCACGCGTCCACGCTCACTGCCGTCCCTCTGCTGCTGGCTGGGGCGGGAGCCTCGCTGTTCAGGGCTGTGGCATCAGAGAGGCCCAGTGGGATAACCTAGGACAGACACCTCGCTCTTTTAAGATGACCTGATTGGGACCCTAAATCACATCTGCACAGTGCTTCTGCAGTGTAACACAACATAACCCTGAGAGACACCCGTGGGTGACGATCCGAAGGGGCTCACCCCAAGTCTGTCAGGTACACCTGTCTTTTCTCTTGTGACGTGGTCTTTTCCCGGCTGTGTACGCTGGGTTATTTGGATTGTATCCTGGACGTTTAAAAAATTGTTATGAGCCCACAGGCCTCGTTTAAATCCCAGGGAAGATGTCAGTTCTTCTGCTTTGGTAGGCACTGGCCTGCCAGTCCTGGCCAGCCTCCTGTGGGCCGTGGTCAGCTTCAGCTCACCTTCAGAGGCTCTGTCCTCCCTGTGCACCATGATCCGTTGGCCAGCCTGGTTTCTGTTATCTGAGTTGCCAAAGACTCTGGAAAGCTGCGTGGGGCTGGACCCGGGCACGCACCACTCAGCACTGAGTCCTAAGTTCATAGGCCACCTTAGGGGTCACTTTTCCGAACTCCTCCCTCTCCACAATCTCCCCGTGAACTTCTCAGATGCCGGGGCTCCCGTTCTCAGTCCTCTAGCCAGAAGCCGGCTGCTTCAGTCACCTCGCTCCACCATGCACCTCCTGCAACCGCACCCCGCCTGGCGGAGAGAGAAAAGGCAACAGCGTCCGCTCCCTCACAGCCGCAGGTGTCTGCAGGCTCCTGCTGCCACAGGAGTGCGTGGAGGGCAGGGCGGGAGAGGACAGCGTGGCCTTCCCCGCCCGCTCTCTCTGAGCTCGCACTGTGCTCACCTCTGGGTGTCCGACACCCGGAGACCAGGCAGGGGCTGCTGGAGGACCAGGACCTCCCTGCGGTGCAGCGGTACTTCAAATGCCGGCCTGTGTCCCCAGTCTGCCTGTCACCACTTACTGGTAGCATCCTCGGATAGCTCCACACAGCAGTCCAGGCATTCCACCTTCCTGCACTAACCATGACATCCCTGCACCTCAAACGACGCTCACAGTGCTTATCTTTGGGAGAGGAAAGAGGGTGGATTCTTATTTCCTTCTTTCCAATGTTCTGTACTTTTCAAACTGCCATTATTTTTTTAAAGCAGATAGCTTTTCTGCAGACAGCTGCGTAATTATGACCTGCTCTAGAAGGTATCACCGGTAGGGTGACCTACAGGGTGCAGCTGCTCACCTGCCTGGAGAAAGCAGGAGTAACTCCTCTGTCTCACCTCGAGTTGTGCTTGTTCTTCTAAAATAGTTCACGTAAGTGAAAATTAATATTCTCAAACACTCTGGAATAATTTCTTGTTCAGATACAGTTATGTGCTGTTAATGACTGGGATACAGTCTAAGAAACGCACCCTGAGGTGTTTTTGTCGTTGTGTGAATACCATGGAGACACTTACACAAACCTAGATGGTACTGTATTGTTCCCGGGCTCCCAGCCTGGGGAGCGCATTCCTGGACAAAACACCATGAGATGAAATCAAGCACAAGAAACAATGGTGCCATCAACAGACAATGAATAGATGTACCGGCAGCTGCCGCTGTAACGTGTCTGTGTGAAGCAGGAAAAGCACACTCTAAAATAACGATAAAAAGAATAGGACAGTAGATTACATAAACCAGTAACACGGTCCTTTATTACTGTTTCCAAGTCTCGTGTGCTGTCCATACTGCATGTGTGGTGCTTCTATACGGCTGACAGAAGTGTTGCCACCAGCACCACCACAGACACGTGGGGAATGTGCTGCACTGTGACCTTATGACATCTGTGACATCACTGGGTGGGCAACAGGAACTTTTTCGCTCTATTGAAATCTTGTGGGACTGCTATTGTATCAAAGTCCCTCGTTGGACGGAAGGCTGCTCGTTACGCAGCCATGAACGTACTGAGACTTGTTCCCCAGCATTCACCTGGTTAACCACCGCCAAAGCCACTAGGGTTTGAATCAGAAAGGACACAGGCGTTAATAAGGCCCAGCAACTTAAACAGCCTGTGAAACTGGCTAGTGGGCTTCCTCCTTCCCAAACACAGCCCCACTGGCGTCTGGAGGATGCTTGTTGCTGCCTCATCCCACGAGCTCTCCTGTGACGTCTGGCATTAACAAAGGGCCGTAGAAACCACCCCTGCAAAAGCAGCTATTCTGTCTCCAGTTCCTGGCTCCTCCCAAGGTCCTGTGCAAAAGTGTACCTATGATCACCTTTTGTAAAATCTGCACACAAAAAAACCATTCTAACTGCAATGAGCGTAAGACTGCTGACCCTGCACGCCTTCTTCTCTCTTATGGCAGGTTGCTTGACTGGGGCTATTGGCATTTGAGATTCAGCTAAAGGCACGATGAGTTGGGGAGGTTTGCTCTGGGTTTTTTTGTTTGTTTGTTTGTTTTACAGAGACAGAGTGAGTCAGAGAGAGGGATAGACAGGGACAGACAGGACGGAGAGAGATGAGAAGCATCAATCATTAGTTTTTCATTGTGCGTTGCAACACCTTAGTTGTTCATTGATTGCTTTCTCATATGTGCCTTGACCATGGGCCTTCAGCAGACCGAGTAACCCCTTGCTGGAGCCAGCGACCTTGGGTTCAAGCTGGTGGGCTTTTTGCTTAAACCAGATGAGCCTGCGCTCAAGCTGGTGACCTCGGGGTCTCAAACCTGGGTCCTCTGCATCCCAGTCTGACGCTCTATCCACTGCGCCACCGCCTGGTCAGGCCTGCTCTGGGTTTTAATGGGATTCATCTCTGCTGTGTGCAGTTACTTCGTGTATATTTAGGTTACGACCAGCCATCTCAACGCAGGTGTGGCTTCCAGCAGCGCTGTCTGTGCACCAGGGGCTGACACAAAGGAGCACGCAGAGGGGGGGGGGGGGGGTGGCCCCCGAGCAAACACATCGGGGCTGGCATTGGAGGTGTGAGGGCAGCGGGCAGAAGCAGGGCTTGAAAGCCTGTAATGCTCCCTGTCAGGAAAACGGATAACGTAGTAGTATATCTGGAAGTGCACCATAGAGTTTCCTGTTTTTTTTGAATGATATTGTGCAAAACAGAATTTAAAAGAATTCCTGCTTTTCCAAGACACAAAAAGTGTCTGGAGCCGTGCTAGAAACAGCAAATATGCCTATGTGTGAAACCATGTTTTCTGCATCCTATCAATAATACAATTTTTTGATCAATGGTACTAGAGGAATCACTAAATTCTTTCTACTGTCTGTCATGTGAAGAGGCATTTAAAAAGTACACGGTCAGCCTGACTGGGTGGTGGCGCAGTGGACAGAGCATCAGATTGGGATGTGGAAAACCCAGGTTTGAGACCCCGAGGTCACCAGCCTGAGCGCGGGCTCATCTGGTTTGAGCAAAAAGCTCACCGGCTTGAGCAAGGGGTTACTTGGTCTGCTGAAGGCCCGCGGTCAAGGCACGTATGAGAAAGCAATCAATGAACAATTAAGGTGTTGCAATGTGCAACGAAAAACTAATGATTGATGCTCTCATCTCTCCATCCCTGTCTATCCCTCTCTCTGACTCTCTAAAAAAAAAAAAAAAAAAAGTACACGGTCAAAGAAAAAATATTAGCATATACAAGGCAATGAACAAATATACTATTTTCTAGGATTTAGTGATGTTTGTGTTACTGGTTGGATTCTTCAAATCTGTAACTTGTTTGCTTTTTCTCGTTCTAAATATATAATTATTTGCTTTCAAAATTAATTTTTATTTGTAATATTGTATTTTTTTCTTAGAAGCCCTTCTACCCCCAATTGCATAAGTTTCAGGCCCCATAAAACTTGACATCCACCCTTACCCCAGATGAAATCTGATCAATTTATTCAAGCGTTTACTGGGCACCTGGTAGTTTATCAAGCAAGTCTAAGTTCTTGAGATACGGACTTAGCGAGAGAGAAAATCCCTCCCATTACAGTGGAAGACCAGAGTATGCGAAATGGTGGGAAGTCCCTGGAGAATGTCAAGGAAGGACAGCAGACGGGAATTGGACAAGAGGAGAGGGAGAAGAAAGCCTCAACAAGAAGGCAGTATCTGCATCAGGCCTGAAGAAGGTCCTGGTACATTTCCACAGCCACTACACACTGAGTGAACCCCGATGCTAGGAGCCCACGCCATGCCCTGTCCACATCATTACAACTGACCCTCGTAATCCCCATTTATAGACCAAAGAACCAAGATTCAGGAAGGTGAGTGACTCATCTGTGGTCACTAAACTCTGCAAGGTTTTCAATCCCACTCTGATTCCATGTTGTGCCATCTCCTCTTTGCTTTGAGGGACCCCGGATGCCAAGCAGAGGAACAGAAAGATCTATGAGGGGAGATGACTGTGTAAGTGGTCAGGATCACACCCCACTGCAGCACTAGAGAGCAGAAAGTACAAGGTAGCATCAGGAAGGGGGTGCTGCTAGCCTGACTCAAAGAGGCTTCCCAGGCCTGGACTTGGAGCTGGGCTTTGCAGGGGACAGGAGACTGCTGGACAAGGATCAGCGTGGGCACAGACAAGGCACTGCCGGACAAGAACAGAAGGTTGCATGTGCCTGAGGCCCTGAGGATGTGCAGTGGGGGGCTGGGCAGCGAGGGGTGTCATGGCCCAGCTTAAGAAGTCTGGATGCAACCTCACACCTACTTCTGGTCTAGAGCCGGGAAACAACATGGAGGATAAGCTGGGGAGAGGTGGGCTGAAGAGAGAGTCACCACTGCATCCTACAACATCATAGCACTGTCTCGCATCAGAATTTTAAAATGGCTACAAACCAAACACCAGTTTAGGGGATCAACAGTCTGGTGACTCTAAAAACTACTTTATTATTGTAACTTTCCTTCTGATTTGTATCCACGCCCTCAGACACTTTTCCAACAGTACAATTGTTGTTGTGCATTTTTGGTTACGCCATGTATCTGAACACATTTCCATGGGTCAAACTGGATCAAGTTTTGTTAGGAGGGAAGGACAGGAATGGGGTTCCCAGAACATGCTTTCTGACTGTGGAGTGTTATACCACACTGACACACAGAGTGTGCATATCAGTTTGTTTTAAAAACTGGGATTCCGCCCTGGCCAGGTAGCTCAGTTGGTTGGAGCATCGTCCTGATGCACCAAGGTTGCAGGTTCCATCCCTGGTCAGGGCACATACAAGAATCAACCAATGAATGTATGAATAAGTGGAACAACAAGTCGATGTTTCTCTCTCCACCCTCCCTTCTCTTTCTAAACTCAGTCAAACAAACAAACAAATAAAAACAAACAAAAAACCCTCTGAGATTCCAAAATCAAAGTCTTCCTCACACACTGCTAGTTGCTCTCTGGAACGCTGGTGGCCGAGGCCAGGCAGGGTCACATGGGATTCGGGCACAGGAACTGTGGAGCCAGGAAGCGCAGGGTCATGCCCAGTTCATTCGAGTCGTGCACTGGTGGGCGAGCACAGAGGCAGGGGAAAACTGCTCCTCAGATGCAGGGAAGCGGCTGCAGTGGCGGCAGCAATCCACCCTGAGGAAAAGCGCCCGTGACCTTACATAGGCTACACACACCTCGCTCTACCACGTGCTCAGGCACTAACCACGCAAAGTGCAAGAGAGCGAGCCTAACATTAACACGGCTGTTTCCCCAACACCCTCCGGAACAATCAGATCAATTTACACAATCACCACCAATGTAACGGCTCTCCAGAAACCCACCCAACACTGGGATTTTTCATGTTCAGTTTTGTGGAACCCTCACCTGTCTGACTCCACTGCCAAGGTGAAACATGGAGTGACTGTGGTTTTCCTGCACCCGTGACACCTATGTTGTGTGCGGGAAGCTCACGACCCACTGGCAAGCTGGTGAGAAAGTGGGTAAAGGAAAAATACAAACCAACCTGCACGGGGGTGCTGTAATGAGGAAAACCTGCTCCTCGCTGAGTACAGAGGTGCTGACCTGACGGGGCAGCAGAAGGAAGGACAGAATTCCCTGCAGCTATATGGGTTTAAAGAGCTTGCATAGAATTATTCCTGTACCAACCTTTGTCAATCCAGTGCATACCCTTCCTGCCACAGAAGGTGACTAGTTAAATCTTGCTCACTTTTCTCTGTCTCGTGTCTACTCAGCCTAATAATCATCTACCTGAGAACGGGATGGCTGACAGTAAGCACCAACTGTGTGCCAGGCATCTTGCTAACAGCTTTTCTGTTGACGTTAGTCTTCACAACAACCCCGGGAGGAAAATTTTAATCCTATTTTATCAATAAGAAACTTGAGGCAGAGATGAATTAATGGCATATAAACTTCCTCTTTGGGAAAAAAATATCACCGAAGGAATCTGGAGATCCACTATGAAAAGATGTTCACGTGTGTAAACGAGCAGGCAAATGGTGCAGCTCCGGAGGCCGCGCATCCGTGCTAACCGCGCCATGAATGTGCGGTAACGCTGGGCACCAGGGAGCATGGAACGGGTGGAGGGGCACACCAGCCACTCCACTGCCTCTTTTAAAAGGGACCATGCAGCCTGACCAGGCGGTGGCGCAGTGGATAGAGCGTCAGACTGGGTTGCAGAGGACCTGGGTTCGAGACCCCGAGGTCGCCAGCTTGAGTGCGGGCTCATCTGGTTTGAGCAAAGCTCACCAGCTTGGACCCAAGGTTGCTAGCTTGAGCAGGGGGTTACTCGGTCTGCTGAAGGCCCGCGGTCAAGGCACATATAAGAAAGCAATCAATGAACAACTAAGGCAGGGGTCGGGAACCTTTTTGGCTGAGAGAGCCATGAACGCCACATATTTTAAAAAGTAATTCCATGAGAGCCATACAACGACCCATGTACATTACGCATTATCCAATAAAAATTTGGTGTTGTCCCAGAGGACAGCTGTGATTGGCTCTAGCCACCCACAACCATGAACATGAGCGGTAGGAAATGAATGGATTGTAATATACGAGAATGTTTTCTATTTTTAACGTTTTTTATTATTATTAAAGATTTGTCTGCGAGCCAGATGCAGCCATCAAAAAAGCCACATCTGGGCCCTGGCCGGTTGGCTCAGCGGTAGAGCGTCGGCCTAGCGTGCGGAGGACCCGGGTTCGATTCCCGGCCAGGGCACATAGGAGAAGCGCCCATTTGCTTCTCCACCCCTCCGCAGCGCTTTCCTCTCTGTCTCTCTCGTCCCCTCCCGCAGCCAAGGCTCCACTGGAGCAAAAGATGGCCCGGGCGCTGGGCATGGCTCTGTGGCCTCTGCCTCAGGCGCTAGAGTGGCTCTGGTCGCAACATGGCGACGCCCAGGATGGGCAGAGCATCGCCCCCTGGTAGGCAGAGTGTCGCCCCTGGTGGGCGTGCCGGGTGGATCCCGGTCGGGCGCATGCGGGAGTCTGTCTGACTGTCTCTCCCTGTTTCCAGCTTCAGAAAAATGAAAAAAAAAAAAAAAAAAAGCCACATCTGGCTCACGAGCCATAGGTTCCTGACCACTGAACTAAGGTGTCGCAACGAAGAACTGATGATTGATGCTTCTCATCTCTCTCCATTCCTGTCTGTCTGTCCCTATCTATCCCTCTCTCTGATTCTTTCTGTCTCTGTAAAAAAAATAAAAACAATAAAAAATAAAATGGACCATGCAGCCTGGCCACACCTCCTTTTTAGATTTTGGCAGAATTTTATAAGAGGCATTCAAGTGCTTCACAACTCGACACAGAATGATGTCTTGTACAGGAACCCAGAAAAACTTTTCAAAAATCAGCAGATACGGAAAATTAAAATTATGTTTGGCTTACAAGTAAAGGTGACTCCATGCTGCTGCTCCCTCCAACATCTTCCATCTCACCGACAGGGAGAAAGTCTGCATGCTCTGCTGTAATGCAGTCTACACCCTAACCCAGGGCCACCTGACGGTTATCAAACATTCCCAGAGTGGTCCCGGCCAAAGCTACTCATGGAAACAAAACTAGCGGAGAAAGAAAAACCACCCTCTGAAGACTTAGCCCCTGGCCTGAAATCTCTCCATCCTTCTTCTACACAGTGTATCGACATTATTTCGACAGCACTGCCAAGTTTTAATTTGTTCACACAACCAGTACTGACAACCACCAGGCCAAAGGAAAGGGGTCTCTGTGCTACACTGGACCTCAGCATGGAGCCCTCTTCACAGTGTTCCTCTAGCAGGCTCTCACTGCCCTATCAGTACCTACACACCTCAGTGGGGAAAAACCTGAGTGCCTAACACCGGATTCCTACCTTGAAGATACAATTTAAGGAAAGGCCTACAACCATGCCAGCAGAAGCTGCCACCTGGGCTCTGCACGAGCCTGCATGCGGGCACTCCGCCCCGCCGCGCACACCTGAGCCTCCACGCGGGCACTCCGCCGCACCGCGCACACCCGGGCCTCCACGCGGGCACTCCGCCCCGCCGCGCACACCTGAGCCTCCACGCGGGCACTCCTCCGCAACACGCACACCCGGGCCTCCACACGGCACTCCACCCCGCCACGCAACCCAGCCCCGCCGCGAGCACCCAGGCCTCCACGCGGGCACATCCTCTCCGTCCACCCCGGGGCTCTCCGCGGGACCCTCCCGGGGCACCCCAACCTTCAGGCAGTGGTTTCCCCACACACGGCCTTCCTCACGTGGGGCCTGCCGTCTTGGAAGGCCTTGCGAGCCCGGGCGTCCACTCCTCCGCTGGGCCGCGGTCTGAGGTGCCAAGCCTGCCCTGCCCAGGCCCGCGTCTTGCGCCCCCAATCCCCACCGCCGCGTCCTCGCGGCCCCGAGCACTCACTCACTCACCCGCCGGCCCGCCCGCGCCGTCGCCAGCAGCGGCCTTGCGCTCCTGCGCCCGCTGGGCCCGCCCGGCTGGCTCCCGACTGCCCGCAGGCCGCGCCGCGTCCTCGCCCCCACCTGGGGCCCCGCCCCCGCCCCCGCGGACGCGCCGCCGATTGGCTCGCCTGGAAGCGCTGCACTGAGTTCTGATTGGGGAACGGACCGGAGGGGCGACAGGAGGGCGACCCGCGGAGTCGAAGGCGAATCAGCCGAGACTCGGCTAGCTCGCTGGGCGGGACCCTGTTCTGGGCGTGGCCTTGAGTGGGGCGGGGCCTCGGTTCGCTGGGCGGGACTCTGCATTGGGCGTGGCTTCGAGTAGGGGCGGGATCTCGGCTCGCCGGGCCGAATTCGGTCCTGGGCGGGGCTTCGGCTCAAAGGCCGGACGCTGTTACCCCACTCGTGGTTCTCGGCCCCAGCCGGTGCCCGCCAGCCTTCTTCCTAAACTCCACTCATTGCACTCTTGGGACGACCGAGGCTGTTGCGTTGCCTAAGGGCACCGAAAGCCACTTGCGGGTGTGACGCGGTGGAGACTGGTCGCTCCTGGAAAAGGACCCCTCTAGTTTCGCGACTCCCACCTGGGCATGGAAATGGGTCGCATCGCCCTGGCACCCGCGGCTGTCCCCCGCAAGGGTTGTCGAGGTGACCAATCACGACCGACAGCGCTCCCTGTCCCTAATGAACTAGAAGCCGAGTTGGCAATAAGTGCTGCTCCCAGCAGGGCAGCCTCAGGTCCCAGGCCCGGCAGAGACCCCTCCCTCCTGCTCTCCAAGCCCTCCAGCGGCCCTTCCGTCTTTTCCTCTTACTGGCCCCCAGCGACGCCACCGCCACCGCTACCGCCACCGTCTACCTCATAACCCATCGGTTGTCCTCGCTGCCCCCAGGGTGGCACAAAGCCCCCACTGGACCCCCGACAGGTGCACAGCACTACGGGGCACTACGAACCTGCGAATCGGAGAGGCTGGTTAGAGGGCTGTTGACCCAGTGAGGGAGGTTGCTGGGCGTATGCTGGCGACTGGAGGGAAAGCGCTAGCCAAGGGAGTGCAGGGCATGGGGGACGGGGAGAAGGATTTCGAGGCAGAGGGAGCTTCACTACCCAAGGGGGTGGAATGGGGCCCTCAGTCCTGGGTGGTCAGTGGAATGGACAGAGAGTGCTATCCAACCCCCCGGAGCAGCCTTACAGTCCAGACTTTTAAAATGTCTAATAAATTGTAGAGGAACTTCCCTTTCTGGATCTTGTTTTTAAATTTATTTTTTTATTAATTTTAATGGGGTGACAGGCCCTGGCCGGTTGGCTCAGCGGTAGAGCGTCGGCCTGGCATGCGGGGGACCCGGGTTCGATTCCCGGCCAGGGCACATAGGAGTAGCGCCCATTTGCTTCTCCACCCCCGCCCCCCCCTTCCTCTCTGTCTCTCTCTTCCCCTCCCGCAGCCAAGGCTCCATTGGAGCAAAGATGGCCCCGGCGCTGGGGATGGCTCCTTGGCCTCTGCCCCAGGCGCTAGAGTGGCTCTGGTCGCGGCAGAGCGACCCCCGGAGGGGCAGAGCATCGCCCCCTGGTGGGCGTGCCGGGTGGATCCCGGTCGGGCGCATGCGGGAGTCTGTCTGACTGTCTCTCCCGGTTTCCAGCTTCAGAAAAATACAAAAAAAAAAAAAAAAAAAGGGTGACATAGATCAATCAGGGTACATAGGTTCAGAGAAAACATCTCCAGGTTATTTCGACATTTGATTACATTGCATACCCATCACCTTCTGGTTTTCTTTGCGCCCCTCCTCTCCCCCCACCCCTTCCTTCTGGATCTCAGTGATACTTAAAATAGTACTTACTCTATTTCAGTCACTCATTATATTTCCAGGTATTTAATAGTTACTGCCATAGCACACGAGAACTTTCCTACTAAAATTCCTTATTGAGTAGACATAATTGAACTCTTACTAGTGCTAATTTTTATCATTCTTTTACTTTAAGTAGGTGATCAGATCACTTGCAAATATCTAGTTCCATTTCCAGCCCTGATGGCTTCTTCCTTTGGGCTGGGATTGCTAATGCATTGTTGGGTACTAGACCTGGCCAGATAGAGCATCGTCCCCAAGTGCAGAAATTGTTGGTTCCATCCCCTCAGGTCATACAGGAACAGATCAATGCTCCCATCTCTCTCCTCCTTCCTCTCTCACTAAAATCAGTCAATTAAAAAATTTAAATAAGTAAAATTGAAAACAAAAGTGTTGGCTGCTGCTGACACTGAGTGCAGGTAATTGCCCTGACTTTTTATGTTTGAAGGGCTTCAAACCTTTCCCAGATCTTACACCATTCCATGGGAAAGACCCAATAATGAGAGCTACTCACTTAACCTCTAGAGACAATAGTGCTTTATTGATGAAAGGTTAGTTTCAATGGATACAAAATTGCTGTGTAAATTAAGTTTTCAAAATACATTTCTATAGGTAAAGAGTATCTCAGTAATAAGAACAATGATCTATTAGCAAAAGTATTTATTTTTGTCTGGACAACAAAAGGGATTTAAAAGTGTAAAAGTGTAGGTCCACCCACTCTGCAACCATTATTAGGTGGCAGCCAGCACCAAGTAGTTTTACTCAAAATGCACTCAGGGCTTACAGACCAACTTGCAAATCTCGCCTTGCTTCCTTTTAAACAGCTTTTACTAACAGTTAATAAATGCCAAAATAACCCAAGTAATTGGCCTTGGAGGTGCTCTAGTCGTGGAACACATTTTCTTGGTAAAAACTTTGTACAATGTGCCTAAACCTAAAGCTTTTGACCATTCACAATTGTGTAACAGTGAAGAGGCCGAGTTAGCAAGGTCATATTATTTTTTTGTACTATAATTCTATAACTAACATATTTTGACCTCATTTTATTTTTTGCTCCAAACAAAAAACCCTCTTCATCCTCAGATCAAGCCTTTTCCCCCATTTTCATCCCAACTGTTACAGCAAGATGAAAAGAGTGAACCAGCACCTGCTCCCTCCAGGTCTTTCCTCTGTCACCTCCTTTGTCAACTCCAGTAGAAATGTGGAGAAAAGCAGGCCGTAAGCCACCAGCAGCCTCAGAGGGTGAGACTTCAAGATGGAGTGCAGGACAGAGACAGGCCAGGAGGGAAGGGGAAGGCCAAGGCTACAGAGCAGAGAAGACCCACCAGGGGCGGCTCTTACTGGTGGCACCTGCAACCAGCACGTGGAGCAGATCCAAATGTCTCCTTCTTTCCTGGTATGTGGAGAAACTTGAATTACACAGAATGAAGGAAATGCCGGTGGCTGAAAATGGGCAAGACAGCCGCACATAAAAAAATGACCATTGTGATGTGTCTCCCCCTCAATAGATCACTCAAAAAAGAAACAGTTCAAGGAAAGCCAAGTCGGGAGAATGTGATTGGCACTTTGGGTTTCCTGGCGTGGAGGCCTCAGGACATGTACCAGGTCTAGGTTAAGCACCTGTCCACCCATGAACCCTGATCTTCTGCTGGGGTAGATCCCCTACACCTGCAGTTACAGAAATACATTAAAGTGCAGTACAAAAATACAAAATGTTAGTTTCTGAACAGGTCAGTTGCTAATTTTCTTTAAAAAGTTTTTAATTTAGTCAAGTAAAAATAGTTTATTGACTTGCATTGTGCTGGTAAGAATCTTAGTTGCAGTATGAAAACTGGAACACGTGGATGCTCTGACTTTTTGCGTAGCAGTGGGACCAGTATTAGTGGAGAGCACCACAAACAGTGGCTGTGGCACGTTCTCTGCACAGTGGTAGAAAAGAACGACCTAGTAAAAGAATCCAGAAACCTCTGACATTTACCTCTAAAAGCCTGTTTTTTAAAAGAAAACTAAGTATAAATATATATCTCATTAGATAATTCATGGTTTCATTTGGCAAACATAAATGTGCAGACAAATTAACAGTATTGAATTATAGCAGCAAAACCCGTGTTTGGTGTTGTGCTCAAACAGAAGCAGGCAGGGAAGACTCCACATGGTGCTGCTCTGGGGCAAGTGAATGGCCCTGTACCTTCTGTGTCACTAGGTCCATGTCTCTACCACTCAGGAACATTCTGGGTAAAAACGAATGTTCTAGAAACAAATCGAGTGCTCCTTCACGACTAGTTGGTTAGGCCAGCCAAACCATGTTAACCAACATGCTGACTGATCCCTGGAAATCCATTCCAACATTAGTGGTTAGTTAAGGTGGGAGAAAATGCAAATGCAAAGTTCACTCACAAAACATAAAGTCTACCCTCTAGCAAAGAATACAAATGTTAAACATATTTCATATAAAAGAACACATCAAAAGCTTAAAAAAAATTAAAATTCTTGAGCCACAGGCACTATCAAGTGTGGATGGGCAGTCTCCAAAGATCTCTTGAAAACACAGAGCTGCATCACTCCCCCAGAATGTTTTCTTTATCTTGCAAAGTGTTTTCTGGAAAAACAAAACACCACGTTTCAATGGGAGAGATGTGATGCTTGCTGCTTGACCATTAACAGCATTATTTTTCTACAAAACAAAGAACACAAATTGAGGTGGTCAGGCTCATCTGACCATAGAAATAATGAAACGAAATTATGTACGCCGGACTGGTGGTGGCACAGTGGGAAGAGCATCGACCTAGGACGCTGAGGACCCAGGTTCAAAACCTGAGGTCACCAGCCTGAGCATGAGTGACCCCAGGGTCTCTGGCTTGAGCAAGGAGTCACTGGTTCAGCTGGAGCCCCCTGGTCAAGGCACATATGAGAAGCAATTCATGAACAACTAAAGTGACTTAACTATGAGCGGATGCTCCTCATCTTTCTCCCTGCCTGCCTCTCTCTCTCAAAAAAGGTCCTTTATGAGACTCTGGGAAGATGGGAGGAATGCAAAGTATACAAAAATACAAACACATTTTATGTACCTCATGTAGAATCTCCCTAATTCCATAGTTTCAAAAAGAGCAGCAACAAGGGCAGAGGGAACCATCACTACCTCCCACTTCGATCAGCCCCCCGAGTCCTTGCTGTGTTCCACTTTACCTCCGTGTCCCCAGTGGGCGCCAGACCTGCATATGCAAATCAGCCTCTGGAGTCACTAGTTATATGACTGCAGGCAAGTAATTTCAAATGCCCGGACAGCCTCACTGTCCTTATTGGTAGAGTGAATTCAGCATGTACCCTGGGACGGTGCTCGGGTTTCTGCTAACTCTGACCCAGGAGGGTTACACCATGCTCCCGGGATAGGAACTGCTCACACTGCACAAATGTACTTGTGTCTTTTGGTGCATCTACTTCATGACTAAAACTTTTCCTAACAAGCCACACAAAGGCAGAAGCTTTGGTGACCAATGTCCTCAGTATGCTTCTCCAGGTCCTTCCTTCATCACCTGTCCATCGGTCATGGAGGTCGTCTGACAGGCGAACCTCTGGGCTCCTTGCCTTCTATCTCCTCAATGCTGCTGCATATCAGCTCCCAACTAAGCCCGTCACTGCTGTCATCACCCCCTCCCTGTTCTCAACACCCCCACGCCTCCATGCAGAGGGCCTCGCTGTGCACCAGACATGCGTCTTGCTGCCCAGCTTCTCCTCCCAGACCTGAGCCAGCTCAGACTCTGCCCAGCCCCAGGCATCTCTCTTCTGAGGACAGGGCTTGCCCCTACCCAGCCCCACGTGACGGCTTCCTCCCTCTTCTCAGAGGTGATGGACACAGGCACTAAAGAGTTCTGAATGCCCCCCTGTCCACAGGACACAGACCTGAGTCCCCAGTCTCTAGACTCCCTTCAGGCAGGGAGGCCACTTACTGATTCACTGTTACCATGGGCTGGAGCAGAGCTGTGGTGAGGAACGGAGATCATAATCTTCATCAGGGTAACCCTGTCCAACTGGTATAATTTGCCTGTCCTGCCAGCTTTGCTTTTGGTCTTCATAAGCTATTTAACACTTTTAAAATTCTCTTTGAAGGCCCTGGCCGGTTGGCTCAGTGGTAGGGTGTCGGCCTGGCGTGCGGGGGGGTCCCGGGATTGATTCCCAGCCAGGGCACACAGGAGAAGCTCTCATCTGCTTCTCCACCCCTCACCCTCTCCTTCCTCTCTGTCTCTCTCTTTCCCTCCCGTAGCCAAGGCTCCACTGGAGCAAAATTGGCCCAGGCGCTGAGGATGGCTACATGGCCTCTGCCTCAGGCGCTAGAATGGCTCTCATTGCAGTAGAGCGATGCCCCAGATGGGCAGAGCATCGCCCCCTGGTGGGCATGCCGGGTGAATCCCGGTCGGACGCATGTGAGAGTCTGTCTGTCTCCTCGTTTCCAACTTCAGAAAAATACAATAAATAAATAACAAAAATAAAATTCTCTTGAAGAGATGGTTTCAGTTCTAATAAACTTATACCTGTATAACTAATAAAATTTAGTTTAATATAGTTTTTCTTCTATTGTTAACTGTATTTATAAGCTTAGAAAATAGGAAAAAAATCTTTCCTAGACAGGAGTGGAAGAGAAGCTTCCTCCGTTTCTCCTTCACAGAGAGACAGAGCTTCCAAACGCCAGATGTGAGTGCGCCCTGAGGAGCAGCGCAGCCCCGTGCTCGGGCCCAGTCGAGTCGGGCACAGAGCTCTCCTGGCCCCCACCTCACACGTGGTGCCCGTGAACCGCTCCATCGCTGTCGCCGCCCTGCATCTGGAGCTGCATCTGGGCCTGCATCCTCGCGATCATCTCCTGCATGCGGCGGAGCTGTGGGCACAAGAGGAAACGCATCACTGTGGGCAGCGTCTGCTGTCCCTTATTCTTCATGCGTGGATCTTGGGAGGCCAAACATTTCAACTTCTATGACTTCCCCACACAGAAACTCTTACAAACCAGTAAAATAAGCAACAAGTCAACAGAAAACTGATCAAATGGATAAGAATATGCAATTCAAGTATGAAACAGAAATGATTGACAGAAGTAAAAAGACAACAAGAGACATCTCTAACCTAAAAGGTGGGAATGTGA
The DNA here is from genome assembly GCF_036850995.1 of Saccopteryx leptura. Lineage (NCBI taxonomy): Eukaryota > Metazoa > Chordata > Mammalia > Chiroptera > Emballonuridae > Saccopteryx > Saccopteryx leptura. The sequence continues at coordinate 121,100,843 of NC_089509.1, read as the reverse complement.
GCCCAGGACAGGGGACGTGGGCTGCCCTCCCCTCCCCTGAAGAACGTGCCCCCTGCTGTCCTGTCCACTCCGCCACTGTGGTTTCTCTCTCCTTAAAAGACCGTGAGGCTTGCAAGAATCATACGATATTTATCTAAATATTCTTCAGCTAACTTTGTGGTTATGTTTTTAACATTTAAATATTTACTCCATACTGAATTAATTTAGCCAAAGAAGTGAGTTTATTTTTGTTTCCACAGGCTGGCCTGTGGGGATTCTCTCTTAGGACCGGCTCCACACTCCGCATGTCTCAGCACTGGCTCTGCCGGAGCACGCTGCCATCCTTCCGACCTGGCTCCAGACGCGCACTCAATCAGCCTCCCACACCCGACCGTCACTCAGGGTGACCCGTCCCCCAGTTCTCCGTGACCAGGAACACGAGCCTCTTCTCATCAGTCCACTTCCTACAGCTTCCCGTGCCGAGTCCTCGACACAGACATCCAGTTACCTTGACCCCTCCCTCAAAGGACAAGCCAGGCAAGCACATACCACTCTGCTGGAACTGCATCATATTTAGAGATTAATTTAGAGAAAAGAGCGACCTTTCCATGAAGCATCCTAAAAAGCTGTGTCTCTATTAGAATTCTGAAAATGATTAGTTTTCCAGTCTTCTCCTAGGTCAATGTCTACATATTTCTTTGTAAATTTTGTTAATGGTTGTGAATGGCAGATTCTTACTAGTTACATTTTCTAAACTGGTTATTATCTATATATAGGAAAGCTGGCTTTATGGACATAATATAAAATCAGTCATGTTACTAAATTCTCACTGGTTCCAACTTCCTCACTACATTGCTACTGCAGATGAAATGAGATGGTCATGTAAAGCAGCAGGCACATTATTACGTGTAGGTGTATGTATAAAGCACATTAGTTATATAAACTGTATTCCTTCCAAAAAACAAGCTAGTTACAAACACTATGTTGGATACACACTGAACAGCCGCAGACTTAACGGCAGTGCGTTTTCTCCTCACCTCAGCTTCCTTCTCCAGCAAGATCTGGTCTTTATTCATGTCCTCATTCTCCACTTTTCTAAAAGTTGAAAGAAATTATAATTACAATACAATAAATATGTTGGTTCTTTCTGATGATAGATAAGCAAAGTAACATTTCACTTTATGAGAAATCTACTTAAAATTACATATTATCTATCATTTTTCTGATTAATGACATGATTAATGAGAATAATTAAAAAAAACCATGAAATGGAAAATTCAAGAGTTACTCTAGGCTGGGGTGATGACACTCTGTCCTTGACTATGCAGAATATAGTACCTACTTTCTGAAGAATACTTTTTAAGGTTATTTTTTATGAACACACACTATGACCCTCACACTCAATATAAGGAACAGGCTCTCAGGTCTAGGCAGAGGGGGCCAGTGTGGAGGCCCCAGCTCACAAAGACACAGCTTCTCACACCGCCACCGGGCTCGAGGCCAGTGCCTGGCCGTCTGTTCCTCAGTGGGATCTCCCTGCAACCCGCATAATGTCTCGTCCCCACATTTAAAGCAGACTTTAATGTATACCTTGTGTGCATGTACATATCTACCGAATTTCTTTTTTATAATACTGCTTTAAATGTTTATTTTACTGATTTTTTTTTTTAAGAGAAAGGGAGAGAGGGAGAGAGACAAGAACATTGATCTGTTCCTGTTATCTGCCCTGACAGGGAATAGAATAAGCAACCTTGGTGCTTCCAGACAATGTTCTAAGCCAGTGGTCGTCAAGCTGGTCCCTACCGCCCACTAGTGGGCGTTCCAGATTTCATGGTGGGCGGTAGCGGAGCAACCAAAGTATAAATTAAAAGAGAGATTTAACTATAGTAAGTTGTTTTATAAAGATTTATTCTGCCAAACAGTGAAAATCCGATGTAAAGTACTTGGTAATTATTATTATAGGCTTTAACTTGCTGTAACTCTGCTTTATAAATTTTATAAAGTAAAGTTACTTCCCTACTTTATGAATCACCATTACTGTGGAACCGGTGGGCGGTTAGAAAATTTTACTACTTTTTTTTTTTTTAAGTTTATTTATTCATTTTAGAAAGGAGACAGAGAGAGAGAGAGAGAGAGAGAGAGAAAGGAGAGACAGAGAGAGAGAAGGGGGGGAGGAGCTGGAAGCATCAACTCCCATATGTGCCTTGACCAGGCAAGCCCAGGGTTTCAAACCGGTGACCTCAGCATTTCCAGGTCGACGCTTTATCCACTGCGCCACCACAGGTCAGGCAGAAAATTTCACTACTAAGAGAGATATAAAAGTGGGCGGTTGGTATAAAAAGGTTGACTGCCCCTGCTCTAAGCAATTGAGCTTTCTAACCAGGATTCCACCAATTATTTCTTTTTAGGTGAGAGGAGAAGAGATAGTGAGGTAAACTCCCACATGCGCCCCAACTGGGATCTACCCAGCAAACCCTTCTGGGGCTGATGCTTGAGTGCCAAGCTTTTTTTTTTTTTTTAGTACCAAGCTATTTATAGCACCTGAGGCTGATGTGCTCCAACAGAGCTATCCTCAGCACTTGAGGTTAATGCTCTAAAGAATCGAGCCACTGGCTGTGGGAGGGGAAGAGGGAGAGAAGGGGGAAAAGAGGAAGACAGAGCCAGATGGCAGCTTCTCCGGTGTGCCCTGACCAGGACATCCATGGACTGACGCTCTATCCACTGAGCCACTGGCCAGGGCTCCCAACAAAATTCTGAAATGTGAATAATTTAGTGAAATACAATACAGAAAATTTTTATGAATAATATATATCACATATTTGTTAATTAAGCCACACGTGTAGACGTGGTTTTATCAGATATGACTCAGGTGTCCAAACAAACCTATTAGGATTGTAAAACACGAGAGACAAGTGAGGCAGCCATGTGCATTTCTGAGGAGGGTCCTGCCATTCCTGACGCGAACCCTAGTGAGGGTGCTGCCCTTTCATAAGACAGGTGAATCTGTCCCCATTTACAGACAGACTGACAGCTTTAAGAAAGCACCCAGCACGCATCTCCAGCTTCTCCATCTAAAGCTGTCCTGTATACACAGATGATTACAGCTGCTTTGACAGGCTACAGAAAGGGCACGACTTGACTTTATTAGCAACAAGCAGCTTATAATAGCTCTTGAATAGAAAACCAAATCATGCTGCTCCGAGGTCAAGAGGGCTGGGCTGGACACAAACGGGAGGGACAGTGTGCCTTGGGGCAACACAGTACAGACAAGAAGGGGTAGTGTAACGGAAAACAACTGGACAAGAAGGGGCAACACAGTACAGACAGGAAGGGGCAGCGTAACGGAAACAACTGGACAAGAAGGGGCAGTGTAACGGAAACAACTGGACAAGAAGGGGCAGTGTAACGGAAACAACTGGACAAGAAGGGGCAGCGTAACGGAAACAACTGGACAAGAAGGGGTAGTACAACGGAAACAACTGGACAAGAAGGGGTAGTGTAACGGAAACAACTGGACAAGAAGGGGCAGCGTAACGGAAACAACTGGACAAGAAGGGGCAGCGTAACGGAAACAACTGGACAAGAAGGGGCAGCGTAACGAAAACAACTGGACAAGAAGGGGCAGTGTAACGGAAACAACTGGACAAGAAGGGGCAGTGTAACGGAAACAACTGGACAAGAAGGGGCAGCGTAACGGAAACAACTGGACAAGAAGGGGCAGCGTAACGGAAACAACTGGACAAGAAGGGGCAGCGTAACGGAAACAACTGGACAAGAAGGGGTAGTGTAACGGAAACAACTGGACAAGAAGGGGTAGTGTAACGGAAACAACTGGACAAGAAGGGGCAGTGTAATGGAAACAACTGGACAAGAAGGGGCAGCGTAACGAAAACAACTGGACAAGAAGGGGTAGTACAACGGAAACAACTGGACAAGAAGGGGCAGTGTAACAGAAACAACTGGACAAGAAGGGGCAGTGTAATGGAAACAACTGGACAAGAAGGGGCAGTGTAATGGAAACAACTGGACAAGAAGGGGCAGTGTAAGAGAAACAACTGGATAAGAAGGAGTAGCGTAACGGAAACAACTGGACAAGAAGGGGCAGTGTAATGGAAACAACTGGACAAGAAGGGGCAGTGCGGGGCCCTGGCCGGTTGGCTCAGCGGTAGAGCATTGGCCTAGCGTGCGGAGGACCCAGGTTAGATTCCCGGTCAGGGCACACAGGAGAAGCGCCCATTTGCTTCTCCACCCCTCCGCCGCGCTTTCCTCTCTGTCTCTCTCTTCCCCTCCCGCAGCCAAGGCTCCATTGGAGCAAAGATGGCCCGGGCGCTGGGGATGGCTCCTTGGCCTCTACCTCAGGCGCTAGAGTGGCTCTGGTCGCAACATGGTGACGCCCAGGATGGGCAGAGCATCGCCCCTGGTGGGCGTGCCGGGTGGATCCCGGTAGGGCGCATGCGGGAGTCTGTCTGACTGTCTCTCCCTGTTTCCAGCTTCAGAAAAAAGAAAAAAAAAAAGAAAAAAAAAGAAGGGGCAGTGTAACGGAAACAACTGGACAAGAAGGGGCAGTGTAACGGAAACAACGACCTGCCGCCTCTTTTGAGCCTCTCGGAGCGGAAGTTCTCATAGTGAAGGTCCTGGGTCACCTCCTGGAGGTCCTGCATGTGAGTGCTGGAAGAGAGAAGAACCACCACGCTGGCTTCAGCCACGAGCCATTCGCAGGGGAAAAACCACCAATCAAGCACATGGAGTCACCCTGGAACTACACCCACTTACACTTACTCATTACTTGGAACTTGGGGATAAGGCTACGGAAACATCTACAGAGGTGTCTCCCTCCAGCTACCACAGTAAACGCACAACAGACCCGCCCAGCAGGGCCGGGTGAAGAGTCCCTCCACGAGGCCTCTGCCACAGGCACGCCCACGCTCCACACGAGACCATCACCCCGGAAAGGGCCAGATACACAGAGACTTTAGATTTTTTATGTAAACAGTGCCTGAAACAGAACACCCTTTTCTGAAAGAACTTGTAGAAAACATGCAATTCAAATATTCACGACTTCCTAAGCTTAAAATTTATATCAGAAGTTAATTAGCTTAAGCTATCCAGAAGAGCCCAAACTGAAGTATTAACATTCTGGATAAAATGCCAACAGCCCTTTGAATCTTCTAAATCAGGCGTCCCCAAACTGCGGCCCGTGGGCCGCATGCGGCCCCCTGAGGCCATTTATCTGGCCCCCAGCCACACTTCCGGAAGGGGCACCTCTTTCATTGGTGGTCAGTGAGAGGAGCACTGTATGTGGCAGTCCTCCAACGGTCTGAGGGACAGTGAACTGGCCCCCTGTGTAAAAAGTTTGGGGACCCCTGTTCAAAATCATTGTAAAAAATGTTCCAGGGATCTGGCTCAGCTTTTTAAGGAATGGAGATACTCCAGTCCTGTTACTCAGGACCCAGGGACAAACTGAGCGATGACAAAGGGGTGGCCTGATCTCCCTCCTGAAAAACATACAACTGACACCAAAGCTCCCTCTCAGCCTCAACACCCTCCGCTGGTGACAGGAGTATGAGAGCCAAGGGCCCAGCCTTGAAGGGGCCGAGGAGCACCTTCAATGCCTTCCATGGTGATTGAATTACACTTAATAGAGCTTGAATGGTAAACTTAGGGGTATTTTTAGTGATTTTAATTCACTAAAATTGCTAACCCAAGTAAGACCTTTGTGGTATGTAGAGTAACTTTCAGTTATACAAGCTTGAACTCTTCTGATCAAAAAGGTTAACAGATTTTTAGCAACACTCTTTTATCATCTTCCTTCAAGAACAACAATGCTAACATGTTACTAAATGTAAAATCTCCTTTCAGAGAAAACAGTCTGTTTTTGTAGTCGGGTCTGTCCTGGTTGCTGACACAATGGTGGAATCTCTAGGCTAGTGGGGGTCACTCTGAGGGAGCCTGAGGCTGACCAGCAGTGGCAACGCATCCCACCTGGCCCCTGCAGCGGACCCAACCACGTCCTCACCGGAGGAGGAGGCAACACATGTTGAGTATGGCCACCCCACAGTTAAGTCTAATCTACTTTCGGCCTCAAAAAGGACCCCAGCATCAGTCAGACAGAAGAGTGTACTGAGCTACAGGTCACAGGCAGGAGGGCCAGTTCAGATCGGTCTAGAGAGCTCACAGGTGGGGTCTTCTGCACCGCACTGCAGCAGCCCACTGCAGGCACGACACAGACCCTGGGCCCACCCTGGGCCCTCTGTCCTGGGCTCTGCAGCCGGAGCACACGAGCGTCTTACATGAGCATTGTCCTCAGCTTCAGAAAGTCGTTGTGCTCCGGGTTCTCCACCTCCACAACACCCCACGGGTAGAGGCGGCCTCGGACCTTCTTGCCTTTGACTTCAATCAGCTGATTGGATCCAACCACGGAGAAGGGGATGCTGGCCTAGAAAGAGACAGTGTTGATGGGCTCCCCGCAGGGACCCCCACATTCACCGTGAACACAGGAGCATCGACACAGAGGGGCACCTGGCTGCTCCACAGGAACGCTGAGGGTGCACACTCTATTTGGAAGCGGCAGACATCTTCCAGACAGACGACTGTACAAAAATCAATCATATCTGCAACTGAGATTTCTAAACCTCATAGACACAGTTGGGTCACAGTACATCTAAAGCAAACACACTACTTACTGTAAGCAAAGCTGCTCAGACAACTTCACAGAGTCAAGGCTTCCAGGATCTGATCTTTTGCCAGCTCTGCACATATTTAAAAAAACTTATTGATTTTAGAAAGAGAGAGGGGGAGAGTAGGAGGAAGAGAGAGAGCAAGAAACAGAAGTATTGATAACACTTTCTGTATGTGGCCTGACTGGGGATCAAACCTGCAACCTCTGTGTATTCAGACGATACTCTAACCAACTGAGCTACCACACCAGGGCCAGCTCCTCACATTTTAAATGCTGGCACCAAGAAAAAGAAGCTAGTCACACTGTGCACCTGGACTTCTAACCTTGAGAAGCCTGGTCTGCTCTTTAAAATCTTCATCTTCATCTGATTCTGCATCAGGTAAGTGATAGATTTTGATGCTATGTTCTTCAATTTCATCCAGAATCTGAAAGAATGAAAAAATCAGGAGCAATTTTAACAAAATGCACAAACTTGAATCAAGCCTAACTCATCATATTAGAAAATACATCAGAATTACCCAAACTTCAATAAAAAAAATCATATGGATGACAAATGATTTTCAGGTTTCATGAACTGCTAAAACAGAATGTGAGCCTGAGGGGCCTTGGTCCACAGTACAGCACCCACCACCGCCCACGCAGAAGCGCCCTCACAGTGGCCACAGCGAGTGTCCCAGGAGAGGTGCAGGCAGATGCTGCCGCAGAGAAGAGCCACAGATGTCACCCGAGGTGTCCCCGGAGAACACGCAGGACTCTCACAAGGAGAGGCAGAGGCACCCGGGAAAAGCTGTCAAGCGACGAGGGGAGGACACAGAAGGCTGTTTTGGGAATCACAAGAAATCCAGGGTGGCGGGAATGGAGGGCATGAAGTTGGTTAAGACAGGAGACCCATTGGAGTTCCCAGACGCCAGCCTGGGGTCTAGGACACGGACTCACTCAACAGGCAAGAAGTGGCCTCAGTGCAACCTCACACTCCACACTGCTCCACACTGTCAACCGGGGAGCAGACCCCCGAGAGGGGAGGGAGCACAAGGCTCGACTTGAGGTAGGCAGTCACCTATCCGGCTCCACGCTGGTCACCACCAGGTACAAGCACGCTGGAGCTCTGCTGACTTGGACCCAGGACCTGGGTCTTGTGGCTGGAAAAAGGGTTCTAAGGCAAGTCACCTCACAGGGTGACCTGGTCATAACTCCCTAAGTGGGCAAGTCACAGTGCAGTCACAACCCAGACATGTAACTTCCTCAGCGAAAGGGTTCTCTTCACTCTAAGCCAGTGCTGTCCACTGATTCTAGGTTCACACAGTTATGAAATGCCCCCAGTAGATCTCTCCTTCTAAGTATGTCCTATAATCTGATCACGGTCTTGCTCTCTCCCACCCTCATGCTCTCTCTCTTATGTTCCCTTCTTAATTTCAAGTGCATAACACAAACCACAGAACTGTCACTCTCTGGAGCGTTGAGAACCTGCTCTCCTGCAAAGTCATCAGTTTGACTCAAGTAAAGTCTTCATAAAAATTCTCTACGACTCAGACGTTTCTTATGCAGACAGCCCAAGGGAAGACAAGACGTAAACCCAGCCAGTGTGTACTGTGAGTGCACACAATTCAGAAACCCTGCTACGGAGAGACAGCCAGGAAGACGTGCACACAGGAAAGTCAGACTGTGACAACAATCACTGTCTAGAACGAGAGTATCTACAAGTCAATGAAAAGAGAGGCAAGGGGCTGGCTTGGTGGTGGCACAGTGGATCGTTTGTCGACCCAGACACTGAGGTCCTAGGTTTGAAACCTCGAGGTTGCCAGCTTGAGTGCAGCCTCATTTGGCTTGAACGTGGGATCATAAACATGACCCAATGGTCATTGGCTTGAGCCCAAGGTCTCTGGCTTGGCTTGAGCATCCCCCTCCCCCAGTCAAGGCACACATGAGAAGCAATCAATGAAGAACTAAAGTGACACAACTACGAGTTGATGCTTCTCATCTCTGACCTTCCCTGTCTTTCTCTCTAGCTAAAAAAAAGTAAGCCTGACCAGGCAGTGGCGCAGTGGATAGAGCGTCGGACTGGGACACGGAGGACCCAGGTTCGAAACTCTGAGGTTGCTGGCTTGAGTGCAGGCTCATCTGGTTTGAGCAAGGGGTCACTCAATCTGCTGTAGCCCCCGGTCAAGGCAAGTATGAGAAGCAATCAATGAACAACTAAGGTGCCACAACAAAGCACTGATGCTTCTCATCTCTCTGCCTTCCTGTATATCTGTCCTTATCTGTCCTCTCTCTCTCTCTCTCTCTCTCTCTCTCTCTCTCTCATACACACACACACACACACACAATAATAGAGAGGCGAAGCTCTAGAATCTAAGAGAATGCCGAGGACCACGAGCAGCCAGACCAGCAGTGCTCCAGCAACCAGAGGGAAACACATGCTGAAACCGGCCACATACCAGGAGGGCCCATGTGCTGCTTTGGGAACATAAACTGGTTTTAAAGGAAATTAGCCATCTTTCAAATATTTAAATGTGCATCAATTTCCTTTCCAAAAATTCATCTGACTTTCCATCTGTGAGAAGACAGACGTGGACCACTGTTCACCACGCACACATTCCTGAGTGCCTGCTGTGTGCCAGGTCCTGTTCCAACCTTGGAATACATAGCAAGCAAAGAGCCCAAAGTCAGGGCTGAGAGACGGTGGGAAGACCCAGAAACACAATGCAGAAACACTGTGCATGCCAAAAAATAAGGGTGAGGAGTACGCTTTCTATGTGTGTTGGGAGTTACCAGAAAGTCTAGGAGCAGAGTCTTACATGTGACATAATCCCATTTCGAAAAAACAAAAACATATATAAACAGACCACGTTCTGGAAGGATGGATACCTGTGAACAGTGGTTGTTTCTGTGGCTAAAGGAACTCTTAAAGAAATGGCCTATGGGTCTGGACTCTCTCAGTAAACAGGTCAAGGAGGGTTTGTGGGAGAACAGACCGCAGCCAGCACAAGGGCTGCTGGGAAGCGGGAGGCACTGGGGGGGGGGGACCACTGCTGTGCAGCCTCCACAGCCCCACGTGGACCCCTCGGGCCTTCGACACCAGACTGTCAGCATTCTGCAGGCTCCCAGGTGAGTGTGTGGGGCAGAGTGTTTAGAAGGAACAGAGTGTCAGGAAGATGAGGACAACCCCACCCATGTGGTTACTGAGCATGACATGCCAGCTGCACATTAGCCACCTTCCAGGCACTCAGGGGACCTTCACAGAATAGCAGTAATCAGACCCCTTTGTGAAGGGAAAATGCTGAAACTCACCAGCATTAGGTGCTGGCGCAACCACCGCCCGCCCTGGCTGTGCCCAGCGCCCCCCCCCCCGCCCTGGCTGTGCCCAGCGCCCCCCCCCGCCCTGGCTGTGCCCAGCGCCCCCCCCCCCCGCCCTGGCTGTGCCCAGCGCCCCCCCCCGCCCTGGCTGTGCCCAGCGCCCCCCCCCCCGCCCTGGCTGTGCCCAGCGCCCCCCCCTGCCCTGGCTGTGCCCAGCACCCCCCCCCCCGCCCCGTGCTCACCCTCTTCTTCAAGCGCTCCCGTTCCTTCAGCGTGAGCGTGTCGGCCTTCGCAATGACGGGCACGATGTTGACCTTGTTGTGTATCGCCTTCATGAAGGCCACGTCCAAGGGCTTCAGGCCGTGCCCGAAGGGCGAGATGAAGTAGAAGCAGCAGTGCACCCTGTTGTCCACAATGTGCCGCCGGTTCAGGCCGCTCTCGTCGTGCAGGTAGCGCTCAAACTGCTCGTCGATGTAGGAGATGATGGTCTTGAAGCTGAGAGACACACACGGTGACCAGAGGCAGGCAGGCAGGCCCGAACCTCAGACATACCCAGCTCAACCGCAAGACAGAATGGAACCAACTCCTTCACTTGGCAAGATGGAGATCTCTGGAAACTGCCAGGCGCCAAGGGCTGGGGGTCAACTGTCGGAATGGGAGCGGTCACAAGGCACAGGGGCGTAGCAGAGGGAAGCAGTGCCGCCCTGCGTGCCCTGCGAGGCTGACCTGCGGAGGGCAGCTCCTGACGAAGGAGAGTGCCTCCTCTGCCCGGGCGGGGCACTGGGGCTTTCTACCAGGGGAGGCCCAGGAGCCTCTGGGCCTGAACCGGGGCTCCCAGCACTGTCCTGAGGAGGACCGCTCTCATCTCCTACTTGTGGATTTCCTCATTTGTGCAAAAGAGGCCAGTGAGCTGCCACTCAGGCTGAGTCTTGAGTGGAGAGACTTCATTTCCTCACACTGAAGAGGAAGAAGGGACACTGCGCCCTGACGTTATAGCTCAGATCAGGAAGAGGACTGCCGTCTCAGACCTCACTAGACCTTACGGGAAAACACTCAGATTCTCTGTGAAATTCCTTACTTGAAACCTCGGAGTTAACATGCTTTGCAGTGCCTGACTGTTCTACCATACCCAGTTACTCCACATCCAACAACCATTCACCAGCACTATACATCTGAGTACATCAGGACGGTGCACAGCCTGACCCACTCCCGCAGCCCGACCCCGGGGCCATACCAGTCCCTGCAGTTGATGGCATCGCCGTAGCCAGGTGTGTCCACCACTGTCAGGCGCAGCTTGACCCCTCGCTCTTCAATCTCAACAGTTGAGGCCTCGATTTGGACCGTTCTTTCAATTTTCTCTAGAAGAGAAACAACTTAGTAAGAAAACATGCCTTACCACTGAGCCAGTGTGCAAAGGTAAGAAATTACCTGTCAGCACAATCAAATGTCAAAATAATCTGAGATGTTTTCTCTCAACATATGCACCCTGATTTATCAATGTCACTGCATTAAATTTAATTAAAAAAAAAAAGAAATGACCTGTTAGGTACTTTGTTATCAAACGAACCATTTGAAAGTCACTGAGGAAGGTTTCAGAAGATAACTATGAGGACTGTGTACAAATGACCCCAGAGTCGGCAAGGGGAACGTGGAAGCTAAGATTAAAGGTCTGCCTGGGAATGTAAAACTGCCAATACCGAAAACTATCACTCCTTTTCTGGGACAAAGAAAACAATTTATGAATTCCTTTAAAAACTGAATTCAGAAATACCTATAAAAGGGCCGTCTGTCCCTGCTGTGGCAGCCGGTCCTGGCTCTTTCTGTGCTCGATCCATCCACCCAGCCAGCACTCAGGGTCAGGCCGTCCCTGTCCCCACAGTTATCTACCTGTGACAACGCTCGCCACGAGAGGTAACGCGGCCGCCCGGTCCTCCCGTCACACAGAACAGAGGCAGAAACTCTTTATGACACTTGATAGACAAAGAACTAGGAGAGGATGTCCGCATGAGTGTGCTGTCAGTCTACCAACCACCCCCATGGCCACCAGGGGCAGCACGGCTCTCCCCACCTAAAGGACAGTCTCCCGTGGTCACGGCTCAGCCACCTCTCATTAATCATGCACTCCTCAGCAACTTTCCTGATGAGCTACACTTACAAGGGTGTGGGAACTTTCATACCTGCAGCGCCAGGTATGACTCTTTCGGGGTAGAGATCTGTCAGGAACAGGCTGTTGATGAGAGTTGACTTTCCCAGACCTGATTCACCTTAATGAAAATGAGAACATGGTCATGGTGTTACCAGGACGAGGGTCTGCTGAGTGCTAATGCTAAGCACCACCTCAGTGCCCCACAAACACCCATCTCTAGACAACCACCAGGAACTTGGTACAACGCTCTCCGCTTCACTAATGGGAGATGGGTGCTCCCAGGTCAGTCACCACCCTGAGCAGGGCAATTTGAATCCAGTCTGCAGGCATCCAGAATTTAAACTTAAGACCAGAAATGTGATCTCACATATTCACAATGTGTGGAATGGACTCTGTAGGGGTCTTTATTTTTTGACAAATAGAACACAAAGTAGGTTTTCAGTCACGAGTTTGCTAATCATTTTAAGTATTACGTTTTCAAAAGCGTGCTTTTTAAATTGTTTTTATATTTAAGTGAGAGTTGGGGAGATACTGAGACGGACTCCTGCATGTGCCCCAATAATCCAGCGGGGCAGAAGACAAAGTTATTCTCTATCCTGGCTAAGTTGTGACAGCGGAAAGGTGACTCATGTAGACCTCTAAGCACAGGTGTAGCAGAGGCAGCCTCTTTTTATTTTTGTTTTTAAAATATTTCTGAAGTGAGAAGCAGGGAGGAGAGACTCCTGCATGCGCCCGACTGGGATCCTCCCGGCATGCCCACCAGGAGGCGATGCTCTGCCCATCTGGGCCGTTGCTCTATGGTGGCCGGAGCCATTCTAGCACCTGAGGCAGAGGCCATGGAGCCGTCCTCAGGGCCCGGGCCAACTTTGCTCCAAGGGAGCCTCGGCTGTGGGAGGAGAAGAAAGAGACAGAGAGGAAGGAGAGGGGGAGGGGTGGAGAAGCAGATGGGCGCTTCTCCTGTGTGCCCTGGCCGGGGATTGAACTCCGAACTTCCACACGCTGGGTCAATGCTCTACCACTGAGCCCACTGGCCAGAGCAGGCAGCCTCTTTTTAAATAGCACTTATAGGCCCGGGCTGGTTAGCTCAGTCACTTAAGAGCATCATCCCAAAACAAGGTTGTGGGTCTGATCCCTGGTCAAGGCACACATGAGCAGCAGCCAAAAAATACATGACCGAGTGGAACAACAAATGTTCTCCTCCCCACTGTCTAACAAGCAATTAAAAAAACCAAAACTGAGCCCTGGCCAGACAGCTGGGTTGACTGGCGTGTCCTCCCGGAGCGTGAAGGGTGCCGGTTTGGTCCCTAGTCAGGGCACCAAGAGGAACAGCTCAATGTCCCCGCTTCTCTCACAAACAAACAGGCAGTAATAAAACCCAGTGGTTGACTCAGAACTCTAACCCTTAAGGGTGAGGGACTATTTCAGTTGGGGCAGCTTTGGGGTAACATCTAAACTGCTCTCCTGAACGCAGAACGGTGCAGAACTCTGACAGGGCTGTTCTGCTCACTGCCAAGTCCCTCCCGACACCGGGAGCTTCGGAGGTTCTCCAACAGGCGCCTCCAACGGGGAAAACACACACAAAGGACCTGGGCCAGTGCAAACACGTCACATCCAAGAGTCTCGTGGAGAAGCCACGAGCCGCGTCTCCCTCCGTCTGGAAAGCAGTGACAGAGCCCAGCCGGACCGCGGTGTTCCGTTTACAGAAGGGCTCATCTGCCCTGGAGGCAATGCGCACCCTTGGGCACAAGGTGGCACAACAGGAAAAGCAGACCCGTGAGAATGGGGCACTGGCTCTGACAATACCACCGAGATCCCATCAGGCAAACTGTCAGGGGCTTTAGATTTTAATCTAAAATAACAAAATTTAGCTAAAGCCAGGAATGCTAGGAGATAAAGAACTACCTAATCCGAGGGAATATTTGTTCACATTTACTCTTGATTTTAACTGACACAAGAAACTGCTTTCTCCATGTTTGACAAGGGCCTTTCCGAAAGGCCCTGAAGGGCAGCCCCCTCAGCAGTCAGTTTTTCTGCCCAAACGATGCCTCTCGCATGAGAACACTGGAGCCAACTACCATGTGAGCAGGTTTTTGCTCTAAGACCAGTTTTCATTTCCTTAGCATCACTCGAATGCTCGTGTGAATTTGTTCACACTAAGCATCCTTTCTTCTACCCGGTCACATATTTGGCAATAAGCTTTATATTTTTAATCTTACTTTTCTTTAAAATGGAGCCACCATCCAGCGTAACGGTGGGGGCTCACACCTTGGTGAGTTATTGTCAACTATGAGCCTGGAGCCACCATCCAGCATAACGGTGGGGGCTCACACCTTGGTGAGTTACTGTCAACTATGAGCCTGGAGCCACCATCCAGCATAACGGTGGGGGCTCACACCTTGGTGAGTTACTGTCAACTATGAGCCTGGGGCCACCATCCAGCATAACGGTGGGGGCTCACACCTTGGTGAGTTACTGTCAACTATGAGCCTGGAGCCACCATCCAGCATAACGGTGGGGGCTCACACCTTGGTGAGTTACTGTCAACTATGAGCCTGGGGCGGGCTCTTCAGCAGCTCCGCCTTCCTGTTCTCATGGATGATCTGCCCCTGGACTACCTCCCTTGATGTCCAGCAGCAACTTGTTTGTGATTTCTTTTTTATTTTTTGAGACAGAGAAAGGGACAGATAGGAAGGGAGATGAGAAGCATCAATTCTTCGTTGCGGCTCCTTAGTTGTTCCTTGATTACTTTCTCATATGTGCCTTGACCGGGGGTTTGGGGTGGGGCCTACAGCATAGCCGGTGACCCCTTGCTCAGCCAGTGACCCTGGGGTCATGTCTCCGATCCCACACTCAAGCCAGTGACCTCAGGGTCTCGAACTTGGGTCCTCCGCGTCCTAGTCCGAACTCTATCCACTGCACTACCGCCTGGTCAGGCAAGTTGTTTGTGATTTCAAATTCCTTGCAGATTACTGCCCAAAAATCTGTGGTCTTTCATTTGCACATGGCCTAGGATTTTGTGAAGTTTCTCACCTTCCTGGCAGTTCTGTGTTGCCCAGCCACATGGAATTTCAGTGTCAACGACAGTGCCTTGAGAACCCAGGCAGATTCTCGAGTCCTCGGCTGTCTCTGGAACTCAGCCAGGCCACCTCAGGGCCCAGGGACTCAGGTTCCCTGAAGGGTGCTCAAGTCCTTCAGCTCTGAGACTCCTGCGCTCTGACCGCCTAGTCCTCCTCAGGGCCAGAGCAAGAGTACATGGTAGACTCAGGTTCCCTGAAGGGTGCTCAAGTCCTTCAGCTCTGAGACTCCTGCGCTCTGACCGCCTAGTCTTCCTCAGGGCCGGAGCAAGAGTACATGGTAGAGAGCTGGCATGACTATAGCTCATGTCACTTGTTTTCCTTCTCTCGAGGACCGAAGCCAGCACAGCCTGCTGCAGAATACCGTAAAAGAACTGCTCCCGGCCCTGGCCGGTTGGCTCAGCGTAGAGCGTCGGCCTGGCGTGCGGGGGACCCGGGTTCGATTCCCGGCCAGGGCACACAGGAGAAGCGCCCATCTGCTTCTCCACCCCTCCTCCTCTCCTTCCTCTCTGTCTCTCTCTTCCCCTCCCGCAGCTGAGGCTCCATTGGAGCAAAGATGGCTCTGACGCTGGGGATGGCTCCTTGGCCTCTGCCCCAGGCGCTAGAGTGGCTCTGGTCGCAGCAGAGCGACGCCCCCGGAGGGGCAGAGCATCCCCGCCTGGTGGGCATGCCGGGTGCATCCCGGTCGGGCGCATGTGGGAGTCTGTCTGTCTCTCCCCATTTCCAGCTTCAGAAAAATACAAAAAAAAAAAAAAAAAAGAACTGCTCCCTATGTTTTGACCAGCCTTTAGTTATTTGTGCCAGGACTAGTCCGCAGCAGTTGTTTCAGAGAGCAGCAAGTCGAGCCCACTACTTGTAAAAGCGACACAGGAGCCACGGCTGTTGCCCTCAACCCTGGCAGAGCTGAACGGCTGTACTGAGCCCCGCGTGGTTCACAAAGCCTTCTTCAATGTTCACTCTCTGCCTTGGGAATCGTTCTAGCATGGCCAAAGCAAACGTTATTTCCTGACTCAAAATGCTTTATATTGAAGTAACTGTGCGGCAGATGATACTGAATTTCTTTCTTCCTTCCAATGGCCATTATCACGTAGTTGTGATCCTAAAACACAGGGGTCCCCAAACTAGGCCCGTGGGCAGCATGCGGCCCCGAGGCCATTTATCCGGCCCCCACCGCACTTCCGGAAGGGGCACCTCTTTCATTGGTGGTCAGTGAGAGGAGCATAGTTCCCATTGAAATACTGGTCAGTTTGTTGATTTAAATTTACTTGTTCTTTATTTTAAATATTGTATTTGTTCCCGTTTTGTTTTTTTACTTTAAAATAAAATATGTGCAGTGTGCATAGGGATTTGTTCATAGTTTTTTTATAGTCCGGCCCTCCAGTGGTCTGAGGGACAGTGAACTGGCCCCCTGTGTAAAAAGTTTGAGGACCCCTGCTAAAACACATCACTATCCCTCTCTCTGGATCAAGGGTCCCACAGTTTCTCTCATTTCAGATTAATGAAGTATTCACCCTAGGGAAACAATTATTCCTCCTACTCATACATGATCATCAACAAACTGCTTCCTCATTTTGGGGAGAATTTTGCAGTTATCAAGAACAAAATGTGATATGGTAAACAAACAAGTTCATCAGTAGATAGTTAAACTTGTTACGGTCGTGAAGAAACACAATATATGCTGTAACCCATGAAAAAATATATATGATAACAGGAAATAATTTCAAGAAACCACTGAATTTCAAAGGACTTTAGGTAATAATTTTTAAAAATTTTAAGAATTGTTACTTGTTTCAAATATACCAGAAAAAAATAAGTAGTCTGAGTATTAACCAAATGTAAAACACACTTCTACTTAAATGTGTATTTGTTAATAATATGTAACAAATTACTGTAAAACTCAAGAGACCTAAACCAACAATAAACGTGTTATTTCCTAGATTTTTGGGTCAGGAATGTGGGGTTGTCGACAGTAGGTGGCTATGGCTGGGGACAGAGAGTCCTCTCTCCTGGGGTAATAGCAAGTGTCAGCTGGACCGTCACCACCCCAGGACTGACTGAAGCTGGACGGTCACCACCCCAGGACTGACTGAAGCTGGACGGTCACCACCCCAGGACTGACTGAAGCTGGAGGGTGCTTCTGAGATGGGTCACTACCTGGCTACTGGCACGGCTCAGTTCCTTGCCTTCTGGAACTTGGCAATAAGGCTGCTTGAGTGTCCTGCTACCACGGTGGCTAGCTGCCCCTGGAGTGAGCCGAGAGAAGGCAAGGTACAATAACAATGGCTTCTGGGACCCAGTGTCCGAGTCGCACACCTTCCTTTCTGCAATGTCGTATTGGCTACACAGGCCAGCCCCATTCTGGGTAGGAGGGAACTAGAGAGCTGCATGGACACCAGCACACCAGGGTCCCCAGGCGACACTGTGGGATGCTGGCTGCCCCAATGAGTAAAAATTATTCTTACATACAAATGACAGAAAATTTAATTCCCAACTTATTTGATTCTGCCAACAAAGGAATTTTCTCTGACTTTGTAGGTCACGCTGCTACTACACTCTGCAGGTTGGGAAGGGGAAAGAGCCACACAGTTAATAAACTTAAAAGTAAAGTTAATTTCTTACCAACCACCATCAGTGTGAACTCAAAACCTTTTTTCACTGATTTTCGGTGAACTTGGTTAGGAAGATTTGCAAATCCAACATAGCCAGGAGTTTCTGGATTTACAAACTGAGCTGGTTGTTGCTAAAATGAGAATTAAAAAAAAAAAAGAATAAGCACCTTATCTGTTGCTTGTAAGATATAATCAAGCTGTGATTATAAACACAAGTATCATTAGTTCTCATGAACACACGTAATACATACCACTTTCAAAAATTTACTTTTATCAGACATTTAATGGTACTCACTTAAGATGGAAAAAACACACAAAAAAAACCATTCCAGTATTATTCCATACCTATTAGCTGACCTAAAATTACACATTACATAATTAAGCAATACTTAAAAAAAAACTTATCAGATGTGATGCGTTCTTGAAAAGTATTCAGGAAGAAGTCCTCTCTTGCTCTATTACTAGCTGCACAAAACAAGTCTCTCCAAGTGGGAGGCAGGCAACTAAGGGGGGGGTTTCAGGACCCAGCTTCAAAGGCCAAGACAAGGAAGACCGAGAACACATGGCTGACAATACTGAGTGTCAGTGTCCCTGGACAGGCGAGCACGGGACCAAGCAAGCAGAGCGCAGAGTGGGGCCGTGGCACACCCACGGGAGGAAATCATTACATGTCAACCGGCTTCTCGACTTTCTAATCGTATAGTCACAAGCTATCCATAGTTATTTATGGGGGCTGGAATTAGTTAATTTTTACTTTCCTTCTTGCTTCCTGGTGTGCCACACTAATTCTTGTACAAAAAGCAGAAATTAGCCTTTTGGTTATGCATCCAATAGTAACACTGAAAGACTCAAAAAAAAAAGGCAAAAAGAAATCTTTCTTTTTTTGTAATTTTAAACACAAGTTCTGCTTTTCTCTGCATGTCTTTTATAGCTAATTAATTTCAGGGTTTTATGCTAATCTGTGAAAACTAATGTTAATCAATTTATCAAGTCCAAAAGTGCCATCAGTTTCATCATGATAAATCACTAGAATTTTAAATTATTATTTGATTAGTCTACTGGGAATGAGAGGCTAACTGGATTGTTCTGGATGTATTTAGGAATAAGAAATAGGAAATCTGAGATAAAAAGCTCAAAGCTTTTTTCTAAAACTCTTCATAAACTGAATATATCAGTTGCATTAGAAATAATGAATTGGCCTGACCAGGTGGTGGCGCAGTGGATAGAGTGTTGGACTGGGATGCGGAGGACCCAGGTTCGAGACCCTGAGATCACCAGCTTGAGCGCGGGCTCATCTGGTTTGAGCAAAGCTCACCAGCTTGGACCTAAGGTCACTGGCTCGAGCAAGGGGTTACTCGGTCTGCTGAAGGCCCACGGTCAAGGCACATATGAGAAAGCAATCAATGAACAACTAAGGTGAAGGCCCATGGTCAAGGCACATATGAGAAAGCAATCAATGAACAACTATGGTGTCGCAACGAAAAACTAATGATTGATGCTTCTCATCCCTCTCCGTTCCTGTCTATCCCTCTCTCTGTCTCTGTAAAATAAATTTAAAAAATAATGAATTGCCCTGGCCGGGTGGCTCAGTGGTGGACTGTTAGCCCAGTGTGTGGATGTCCCAGGTTCAACTCTCAGTCAGGGCACATAGGAAAAGCGCCCATCTGCTTCTCCACCTTTTCCTTTCTCTTTCTCTCTCCCACTTCCCCTTCTGCAGCCCTGGCTCCACAGGCTTGAGAGCTGGCCTCGGACAATGAGGATGGCTCCATGGCCTCTGCCTCAGGTGCTAGAATGGCTCAGGTTGCATCGGAGCAATGGCCCCAGATGGGCAGAGCATCACCCTCTAGTGGGCATGCCGGGTGGATCCTGGTCAGGGCACCTGTGCGAGTCTGCCTGCCTCCCCTCCTCTCACTAAAATAAATAAAAAAGAATCATATATTTTGACTGTAAACAGTTTGAGAGTATAAAGCAGTTTCTCCTCACACTGTAGACTCATGAAGTATGAGCTCTTACCTTAGACATCTTCAGTGAAGTTCCCTCACTCTGTAAAACAAAACAAAACAAACCATACGTATTCATAATGCATACACAGATGTAACTTAGCACGCATAGGCATGAAAGACTTAGATATAAGGCATCAATAGCCTGTTTCACTGAGATCCTCAATTATATCAAATGCTAATATAATCTCATTGTAGATACATTAGATATGAATAATTAGCTGATGAAAGCAACCACACTTATGTTTATATAACTATTTCATTTTCAATATTCACTTTTTTAATGTTTATTTTATTAATTTTGAGGGGGAGAGAGATAGATGGGAACATTGATCTGTTTCTGTATATACCCTGACTGGGGATTGAACTCGCAACCTTGCACTTTAGGACAATAGTCTAACCAAGCTAATCAGCCAGGACCCAACTTTACTTAATAATGAGTATGTTAGGCACTATGGCTACATCAGGAGGAGATGACCAAGTTTCCACGACCTCTGGAACCGGTCTTCTCCTCTCTTTGAACCTTTTCAACAAGAAAAGGGTGCCCAGAGTGCCCTGGGCTGGCTGCAGGGGAGACTCTTAGAGCTCTGAAGAACTACATTTTAATATCGGAGACCAGAGCATATGGGATAGGCACTTGGGTGTTTGAGAGATGAGACGAGGTATTTGGAATTTTAATGCTAGTTTTAGAAGCCTTGAAACTTTGGGAAATGTGGGTGTGTTGGCTAACCTTTGATAGCACAGTCAAGAGATATGAATGCAGTCAAATTTTATTTCCTCTGGAGCTTAGAAACTTCATTAAAAAGCTTCTTTCACTTTTCTGCCCCTACATCCCGTAAACCTTAACACTGACTAACGCAGACCGTTTCTCTTCTGAATGAAAATGTTTCCAACCACCTCTCAAGAAATGGGGCCCCTGCACTCCCAGGTATGGTTTGGTTAAGATAGCATTCTTAATTTTAAGCCTTTAACTCTGCGGTATTATATCACAGAACAGCTAGTCTTGCTTCTTTTTTTCAGTGGCCCACTAGAAGCCTTACTCTTACCTGTCAGGACGAATGAGACAGGAAGAGGAAGGTAAGATTAATATTTATATGCAGTCTGTAAACTGCTTTTTGCTCTGACAGTCACATCATTACTAAGAGTGGAAAGGGGAGTATGGAGTGAAGTTTAGAGCTCAACGTAAGGACTACTGATGACGAGCATGTGAAGTGGGATCTAAACTATCCCAACGGTTTTCAGCCTTGGTGGTGAAACGAAGATGAGCTTCAAGGAAAGAATACGGGGCAAGATGAGCAGATGAATTAGAGAAAAACACCTGTCACTGATTTATGGAAATCCTTTACTTAATGTTTTCATCAGTCTTGGACACTGAATTTTATATCTTTCAGCATCTCTCTGCATATGATTTTCTCCTTTAATTTGTTCCAACAGCTCACTGATGGATGCTTTAGGCACATTTCTGGAATCTAATTGCCAGCATGTATCTCACTGAAAACTTGCGTTTACGTTCATAAGTAAGAAAAACCTATAGCTATACCTAGCTTTCTTTCTTAGGTCTTCATCTGGATTTATTATTAAAGTTGTTCTATCTTCATAAAACACAGTGGGAGTGCTTGTCCTTTTTAAGTAGTGGCTATGTCTGACCAGTGGTGACTCAGTGGGTAGTGTCGACCTGGGACGCTGAGGACCCACGTTCGAGACCCCAAGGTCGCCAGATCGATTGTGGGCTCATCTGGCTAGAGCACAGGCTCACCGGTTTGTGCATGAGGTTGCTGGCTTGAGCGTGGAGTCTCCCATAGTCCATGGCTCGGCTGGAGCTCCCCCTTTATCGTCTTGGCACATATGAGAAGCAATCAATGAACAACTAAAGCGATGCAACTATGAGCTGATGCTTCTCATCTCTCTCCCTCCCTGTCTCTCTCTAACACACACACACACACACACACACACACACCAGTGGCTTATGTGATGCAGGTGTTATCTGTTCAGGATTGGGTGAAATTCAGCTCTAATCCCACCTAGTCTTGGTCCGTTCTCACTGGTAGATCTTTTACTGGGCTGTCCAGTGGTCACTGTTCCAGTCAGGTTTTCTAGCCCTTGATCCCCTCAGACTTTTGAATTTGTAGCCACATTGGTATCAGTCAGTCTCCTGTACTTCTGACTGGAACTTCTTTCCTGTATGCATTTGCTTTTGTTCTTCATGGAACATCTAGCAGGGGTCCCCAAACTTTTTACACAGGGGGCCAGTTCACTGTCCCTCAGACCGTTGGAGGGCCGCCACATACAGTGCTCCTCTCACTGACCACCAATGAAAGAGGTGCCCCTTCCAGAAGTGTGGCAGGGGGCCGGATAAATGGCCTCAGGGGGCCGCATGTGGCCCGCGGGACGTAGTTTGGGGATGCCTGATCTAAGGAATGTTTCAAAGCACCAGCTTTTGGATTTATTTAGCCTTCCACTGAGTTTTGTTCATTTCTTCATGTCCCCAGAAACAAATTTTCAATGTTTCTTAATAATGAAATGATACAAAGCCAAATCCTCCTGGGGCTCTATGAAGCTCTGGCTGCGTCCCATAAACTTTGCTTTTGTCTCCTTTCCGTTGCTTTCTAGAGAGCTTATAGTTTTTGCTATAAATGCCCTTCAAGGATTATCCAGGAATACTCCAAATTTGGAGTTATTTTTATGTCTCCCACCTAGTTTAAACAGAGCATAATTTGTAAACATCTATAAAAGTGTTTTTAAATTTGCTTTAATTTTCTTCAGAGCAGTTATATAATTTTTAAAAATTTCAACTGCTTTTTTATGCCACTGACTGCAGCCCATGGTTTTCAGAGAGAAGGCCTTGATCCAGCAACACAGAATGCCACACAGTGTAACTACTTTAAACCTTGAGTGCAGACCAATTGGATGCCCCAAACCTAAGAAATGTGGTCAAATGAAAATTTTACTCTTTCTGGTTGTATTCATTCTAAACGCTGGAACTTGTCTAAATTTTTTTTTCTCCCTGACCTATGGCTTGCTTCTTCCACAAAGCAATACTCCCATTCGAATTCACATAGAGGAAATCAACTTTTACAAAACGACAACAACAAAGAAAATAAGAACAAAAGGGTAAAACAAGATTCTTGGCAATATAAACATATTTTGTTGGTGGGATTTCTATTAATGAACTACCCATAACTAGCATTCACTGTCACGTTACCCCTGTATTTGCAGACACTCCCCTAGTCCACACAACAACCCTGTAATGGAGGACCTGGAAGGCTGCCTCGTAATCCAGAGCCCTTGGAATGTGCTGGCATTCCGAGGCTTTGGACCTGAAGGAGACACATATACAGTGTACCACATAACAGCCCCAAGGGCATCTGGGGCAGCACCCGCAATCATATGCATTTTAAGTAGTGACATGTACGACTACTAACACAAAGTGGGATAAATACAAGATAATAAACAGCATCAACCCAATTCTGCTGCCAATGAGTTTTGGTGTCCCCTCTTTCTGTGAAAATAGGTATTTTCTTTTTTCAGCGGTCTCTGGAGTTGGGTATAAAAAGTGACCTGAAATTCTTCTTTTTTCAGCGGTCTCTGGAGTTGGGTATAAAAAGCGACATCACATTTATGAATGATAAAGGAAAGTACCCCCTTTCCCCTCCCCATCTCCCCAGGTCATCCTGCTAGTTCAAGGACAAATCTGATGTGATCGAAAGGCCCTTGCTCTGTACCTCAGACTGCTGTGCTGGGCGCAACAGCAAAGTGGGAAGAGGAAAAAACTACAAGATATCCTTTAGAGCTGAGACCATTGCCAAGATTCCTCGGAGCAACACACACAGCGAGTTAGGATGCTGGGCGGTGAAAAGAAAGGCTTCCTCCAAACTACCAAAAACGGAAATCACGAACTTCAACTACAAACACCAGGAAGCACCTTTTGGGACCCCTTACCCTGTTCTACCTCTCGCATCCTAACAGTAAGGCTGCTTTGGACATGAACTTTATCCTGAGGTATTGCCACGGACTGCGCTGTTCAAGAATACTCGAGGACCTACCATGCAGAGCTCGTCGTGCTAGGCAACGGGTCCCTCATGGGCTAGTGGGCAACCAACACACAGGATGGCAGAGGCTGGCACAGGCCAGCACCTACCCCAGCCGCAGGAAATCTAAACTGGGCCAACTCCTGAATAACAGAACTGGGACTAGACAAGCCAGAGGCAGAGAGGATGGGGAGGTTAACGGGGTTCCAGACAAAAGAAAAGGTTCGGGCCAAGACCAAGGGTGAGAAAATCCACAGCAACCTAAACCACCAGTTCAGTGTGGCCAGCTCACGCGCCCACGGGCTGGGGGCAAGTAACAAGTACTGGCAAAAAAAACGAGGCCTGAGGGATGGTGCAGGTCTGTGGGTCCTGCAGACCACGTGAGAACTGGGGCTTGACGGAAAGCCAGGGTCACCGCAGGCCGGCTTCCTACCTGGCCTTCGGGGCAATAGGGGGGCCCTCTCCTTCTCTCCCCTGCTTTAGACCCGCCGCCGCGGGCCGCCTGGACCGTTAGCAAGACGACAAAGAGCTTCTCGAGGCTTCCTCTCCGCCGGCCCCCGGCGGGATGGAACGGCCCAGGCCAGGGGCGACAGAAGGGGTGGCCGCGGGACGAAAGCGCCCGCCCAGCAGGCCTCGACGTGCACTCACCCTCCTGCGGGGCGCCCAGCAACTATCTGCACGTTCGGCACCCCCCGGGGGCAATGACTGAGCCGGCTCCCCGGAATATTGTCCCGCAGGGTGAGCCCGGGACACACCCTGGCGCTTCCGCCCGCGCCCGAGCTCCCGGGGGGCGGGGAGGAGACCGAGGGAGCCAAGAAGAGAAACGGAGCCGAACAGAGAAGAGCTCGGGAAACGAGGGGGGGGAACAGAGGAGAGTGGGGGGGGGGGTGACGGGGGGGCAGAGGGAGGGACGGGGGGGAGGACACGGGACAGTGAGGGGGGACAGAGGAGAGTGGGGGGAGGGAAAGACGGGGGGCAGAGGGAGGGACGGGGGGAGGACACGGGACAGTGGGGGGACACAGGAGAGTGGGGGGAGGGCAAGACGGGGGGCAGAGGGAGGGACGGGGGGAGGACACAGGACAGTGAGGGGGAACAGAGGAGAGTGGGGGGGAGGGAAAGACGAGGGGCACAGGGAGGGACGGGGGGAGGACACGGGACAGTGGGGGGGACAGAGGAGAGTGGGGGGATAACGGGGGGGGGCAGAGGGAGAGACGGAGGAGGACACGGGACAGTGGGGGGGGACAAAGGAGAGTAGGGGGAGGGACGGGGGGAGGACACGGGACAGTGAGGGGGAACAGAGGAGAGTGGGGGGGGATAACGGGGGGGCAGAGGAAGGGACGGGGGGAGGACACGGGACAGTGGGGGGGGACACAGGAGAGTGGGGGGGAGGGAAAGACGGGGGGCAGAGGGAGGGACGGGGGGAGGACACGGGACAGTGGGGGGGACACAGGAGAGTAGGGGGAGGGAAAGACGAGGGGCAGAAGGAGGGGCGGGGGGAGGGCCCAGGACCGCAGGCCGGCCGCCCCTCCCCCATGCCGCACGGCCACCCCCCGCCCACGCGCCACCGGAACGGCCGGCCGCCGTCCCGAGCAGACCCCCTGTCCTTTCTGTGTCCGCCCCTACCTCGCAACCGGGCGGCGGCGGCGGCACAAACCCACGGCGAGACGCACCACCGACGAACTGCAGGACAGCGACCGACCGAGAGCGCCGCGGATCCGCCCTGGGCCCGCCGTTCCCCTGGGCCCCGCCCCCAGGCAGATGGCGTCATCACGTCGCCCCGCCCCTTGCCAACACTTTCCTCGCCTCCGCGCGACCTGTCCTTCCTACGCTCCCTTCCCCCCTCCCCTCGGCTCCGACTTCTGAGTGCGCAGGCGCCAACTCGTCAGCGTTTTCCACCTCTGCGCACGCGCCGTGCCCCTCCCACGGCGGTTGGCCATATAGACGCTGGGGGGTGGGGGGGAGGTCAAGCGTAGCCTCTTCTCCTTTACCAAGATGGCGGCTTGTCCCTGTTTCGCCACAGTTCCCACCTTGTAAGCCTGATTTCCTTACGCTAATAAGACTGGAACAGGTAATGTGATTCTTCGCCTGTGGGTCACTAGAGTGGGGGGAAGGAAATTTCTTTAGAAGGAGCTAAGTAACTGCCAAGAAGAGAGGCAGTCGGGGGAGGACAGGTGGCGGTAAGAGTGCGGAGCAACCGAAGAGAGGAGTACCGTCGCTTCTGGCCCTCTCCTCCAGGAAGATGGCGGCAGCACCGAGCTGGCAGCGCTGGAGCGGGGCCGGGAAGGGGAGGGCAAGCGGACGCGCAGGGCTGCTCTAGCCCCGGCCCGCCGTCATCTCGATGATCAGAGGACTCTCCTCGATTGGCTGCCGCAGGTCACGTGGGTCGGCCGGCTTGTGCGCGGACCATAGAGTCGGGCACCCGTCCCAGGGGACGTGGCCTTCGTGCTCCTGGAGCTGGGAGCTGGGCCCTGGGGCGGGGGCGGTGCTAGGGTAGAGGCCCGGGCGGGCGCACCCCTCGCTTTCTTCTTGCGGTTTGGGGTCGTCAGGGGAGACCTGGGTGGGGGGCACTCCGAGACCTAATGTGACCTCGCGGTTCGGGGACGGTGGGGTGGTGGGGTGGGGGACATGCCCGGCTGGGGTCGGGACGGGAGCAACGCTGCCCCCTGCTCTTCCCGGGGTGTCCCTCCTCCCTCCCCGCGGCCTGCGGGCCCCGCAGCCTTCCGACACTGTCTTGGAGGCCCAGCTCAGGTGCTCTGGCACGGGGAGCCTTTTGTAGATTCCCCCAGGCCAAGGAAACACTGTCTGGAGAACCTGGAGCAGCTCCTGACGCTGGCGGTTCCCGAGGGCACGTTTTGGGGGAAAGTGCTTAGTTAGGTACTCAGGGCCAGCTGCCAAATCTCCCCTCCCACCTGACTTAGAGAACGGGAGGGTCGGAGTGTGGATACCATCTAAAACCAAAGGAAAATGTCGACCCGTGTTATTAATGAAGCGATGCTTCTGGTCAAATGAAACATCTTCAGGAACACGGGTGACTGGCCCTTGGGTTTTCTGGGTTTTCTTGTGGGTCCTCTGTTTCATGGCTACCCCAACTTCCAGGCAATGACTTCCCTGTGTTTGGGGCCAGCATAAAGATTCTTACTCTTCTTGGCAGGTAATTTTCCTAAGGCCCTATTAAGATGAGGTGTTACAGTCAGGATTCTGTCTGAGGCCGCTGCCTGATATTCCGACTTGGGGTGATGGATGAAACGGGAGGAGGCCTATTGCTCCTGTGAAGACGCCACGCACCTCCAGCTGAACTCATTAAGGACGTTTAATGTTAGGGTGCTTGGAAGCAATGTTTAAAGCAGTTAAGGAGGTATTTGGTTTAGGATGGCTTCTTTCATGTGACTTCCGAATTCTTTGGGTCTGAAACAGCGACTTGTCCTAAGAGTTTTAGGTTTGGAGAAAACAGAGCATACCCCTCAAGCCTTGGGGGACAGCACTGGAAAGCCAGTTAAATAATTAACAATGAGGTTTGAACTTTCCTGTAGCTGCCATTAGTTCAGCTCTGTGCCATGCAGTGTTTGAAGGCTTGACTAATCATCTCTCTAATCAAGTTAATTAACATTGATTAGAGCATTGAGCCTACATTCTGCAGCCCCGCGAGGCCCCTTCTTCTCAGCAGCCTGATGGGAGAATTTCTTCCTGAATCATGAAGTATTTTTTTTTCCTTTGGTTTTGTTGTTTGGGGCTTCTGATTGACTTCAGCCTCAAAACTTCACTTCTTCAACAGTTCAGTTCAAGAAATATTTATTGGGGCCCTGGCTGGGTAGCTCAACTGGTTAGAGCAGGGGTCCCCAAACTACAGCCTGCAGGCTGCATGCGGCCCCCTGAGGCCATTTATCCGGCCCACTGCACTTCGGAAGGGGCACCTCTTTCATTGGTGGTCAGTGAGAGGAGCATAGTTCCCATTGAAATACTGGTCAGTTGATTTAAATTTACTTGTTCTTTATTTTAAATATTGTATCGTTCCCCGTTGTTTTTTTTTACTTTAAAGATATGTGCAGTGTGCATAGAAATTTGTTCATTTTTTTTTTTTTATAGTCCGGCCCTCCAACAGTCTGAGGGACAGTGAGCTGGCCCCCTGTGTAAAAAGTTTGGGGACCCCGGGGTTAGAACATTGTCCTGATATGCCAAGGTTATGGGTTCAATCCCTGGTCAGGGCACATACAAGAGTCAACCAATGAATGCATAAGTAAGTGGAAGGAACAACAAACAAATTGATGTTTCTTTTTCTCTTTCCCCTCTCCCTTTCCCTTACCCCTCCTCTAAAATCATTAAATAAAAATTTTTAAAAAAAGAAACACTGGGAATTGCTGTGTGCCAGACACCAAGAGACCTGGGGATGCAAAGATAAAGAAGATACAGACTCCCCCCCCCCCCCAAGCAGTTTATGGACTAGTGTGGAGGTTTTACTAGTTAAGGGATAATTACATTACAGTGGTCTAAGTGCAGTAATGGAGGTACGTCCAACATTTGGATAGAGGGAAGAGGGGGCAGGGATTACCTGTTGAAAAGTCTTCACAAACAATATGGTTTCTGAACTGAGGTTTAGAGGATGAAGACGAGCTTTTCCAGGTAGAGTCACAGGATGGGCTGTTGTAGGCAAGAAAGATAATGCAAAGGGGACGTGTGACAGCTGTAGCTGGGCACGTGTGGACCAGAGCTGGAGAATTTGGTACATTGCTGATCTCTGAAAAGGTGAAGGGCTTGCCGAGATCCTGTTACGAAGGACTTCTTGTCCTTGTCAGTCCTGTCTGAGGCATTCTGACTGGGACAGGGTTTCAGGTGATCACACACTGTCTGCCAGGATGACTTGTGACCTTTAGTTACAGTGGATCAGGTAGATTCTCCATGAATGCTTCCCCACTGAAACTGAACTCGTTGACCAAGTGAGCAGAGAACACACTCTGGAGCACCAAGTGGTGCTTATACCAGGTGGGACAAAAATAGGTTTACAGTTGTGAGCACATGGAACAGTTTATTCTTGTATTATTATCTATTAATTATTGTATTATTTTGCGTATGAACAACTGTCAACCTACTTTTATTTCCCCCTATGTTGAGATCACCTCTTTAGCGCACAGGGCTAATGATCGTACTTAAGATCATATTTGCATATTTCTATTAAGAGATAAGCAAGTTCCTGGAAGAAATAGTACGCAGCTGGGTTCTCAGTTGCGGAGTTAGGGCTGCAGAATGTCCAAGATAGATGTCAGAGTTTCTGCCCAAGTGGGAAAGCAGCCAGAGAACCGGTGTGTCGGATGCCCTTTCCCTTACAGAAGCATCAGCTGCATTCACCATTTGAAAACCCAAGAAAAGAATTAAGCTCTTTTCATGGGTGTAACACTTTAAAAGTTGATCATACAAGTTATTTTGGGCTAAGCAAGATTTCCTTTCTTAAATCGGAGACATGTTGGAAGTGACATTCCTAGCAGGCTGTCGTTTTATCAGGCATGCTAAAGTTCCTCGAATACCATTAAGGACAAGCCAGACGTGT
The DNA here is from genome assembly GCF_036850995.1 of Saccopteryx leptura. Lineage (NCBI taxonomy): Eukaryota > Metazoa > Chordata > Mammalia > Chiroptera > Emballonuridae > Saccopteryx > Saccopteryx leptura. The sequence continues at coordinate 121,071,495 of NC_089509.1, read as the reverse complement.
TGTCTCAGGCTTGTCTGGGCATCGTGTGGTTAGTCATCTAGGTGCTTGCCATCAATCTGATAACAATATACTGTGTATATACTCCCTTAATACATTTTATTGTCATTTATATGAATTTTAAAATTAAAAATTGATCTCACTTCAAGTCAAGGATGTATCTTTGTGTAGTTTTTAGAAGTCAAGTACATCTAGGAAGGCTTGTGAGGGAAAACTGAATTTCCTCCCCTGAGAGCACCCACGTGTGCTCCCAGCTGGTTCCCTTGGTCTTTGCTGCCACCTCCAAACAGCATAGACAGTAGCTATGTCTCTTCCCTCCCGTTTCACACATAGTCTTCACTTGACTCTGAGAGTAGATACCAAGTTTCTAGGTTTTTTTTGTTTTTTAACCCTTCTGCCTTTGCGATGCAGACAAATCCTTGTCTACCAAAGCAGGTGCAGCGTTAATTTGGTCAGTTCGGTATTTATTGATTATGACTACATAGTATCATTCGCAGCTAGGTCAAATGTGATTGGGATCTCTTTTTCTTTCCTGGATAAGTTTTTACTTTCTATGAAGTTCTTAAGAGTCTTTTTTTTATTTTTTTATTTATTCATTTTTAGAGAGGACAGAGAGAGGGAGAGAGAGAGGGAGAGAGAGAAATGGGGAGGAGCTGGAAGCATCAACTCCCATATGTGCCTTGACCAGGCAAGCCCAGGGTTTCAAACCGGCGACCTCAGCATTTCCAGGTCAACGCTTTATATCCACTGCGCCACCACAGGTCAGGCAAGAGTCTTGTTTTTGTTTGCTTGCTTTTCTGTGTGTTTGTCACTAAAACTCAACGCCAGATTCATCAGTTGTCTAAATCTCTTTTTATCTGATGAAATTACATTTTTTATTAATCTTATCGTAAATAAATATGTCCCAGACTTCCGACCTGCTGAACTCTCCCTGACGCCCTCACCCACCCCTATTGTGTTTCCTGGAACCCATGTTTTTCTTTCTCTTCCTCGACTTTTTTTTTTTTTTTTCTCTCATTTTGGTGAAGCAGTTCCTCAAGGAGTTGCGTAGGAAGAAGTGCACAGAGGTCAAGTTTGGAGACTCTGCATGTCTGAAAGAGCTCTCTTCTCCCCTTGTCCCTGAATGAGGCCTGGGCACCATTGCGTTCCTTCGTCCCCTGCCTTCCAGTGTTACTGCTGACGCCTTCAGAGGTGGCTGTTCTTTCAGCTGGAAGGATTTTCTCTCTCTGAGATTGAAGAGTACTCGGTGCGATGATCCCTTGGAATTTGTTTTTATCAAACATCTTGCCCACATTTGGGCCCCTGTACCTGGTAACTCCTGTTTCTCAATGCTGGGCATTTTTCCTTTCCGTTCTCTTTCTGGAATGAAACTGTTAGAGCTCATAGACTGACACTGATTTTCTGAGATTCCGTTTTCTTCCTGGAAGACATTTTCAGCTTTATCCGCAGACTTTCTGTTGAGTTTTTGTCGTCCTGTTTCAAAGAGCTTTCTCTTCCTCTTGTGTAATCTCCGGTTTTTTTCTTGGATGTGTTTATCTCCTTATCTGAGGACGAGTGAGTTTTAAAGTTCTCTTTTCCGTGAAGTCATTGTTTCCTTCAGGCTGCTTTTTGTTTGTTTGGGGGTTTTGCCTTTCATACCAGAGCCTTTTCTGGGCTATCTGGTGGTGGCCTCCGGCCTGCTCACTTGTCAGAGGGCCTCCGAGCCTGTGGCTAGGCTGGCCAACTCGGCCTCACTCTAGGGGCACCTACCTGGCAGGGCCATTTCCTTGAAACGTCCAGTCAGCTTTTTTTTGGGGGGGGGGGTCTCTTCAGATTATCCAGAGAAATACCTCCCAGCCTCTTGCTTGGCTGCCTGTGTTCAGGGGGCTATGGGAGGGAGAAGGCTACAATGTTTTAACAGCAACAATGGAAGGACTTCCTTCCTTTAGAAAGGGTTCACCAGCCATTGAAACAGGTGTTCCCAGCCCGTAGATGGTGTTTCCCTTTCCTGAGAAGAACCAGAGCCTTTGGACAGGGCAGGAGAGACAGAGCCTGTCCTTTCTGACAGCATGTTCTTACCACTCCTGCCTGGTGCCTTAGCCGTGTTCTTTTTAGCTTACAAATTGAGATTCACTGATGTTTGTAGTTCCTTTTGTTCTTTGCTTCTTTCTTTAGCCCAGCTGTGGATTTTGCTTCATCTTAACGTGCTGCAACACCCTGGCAGAAAACGGGTCCGAGGTGTGACTAGGTTAGTCTTCACAGTTAAGAAATTCAGATGGCCAGTGAGCAAAGCAAGATTTCCATTTCACTGAAGATCCAAGGATTGGCATTAAAATCATACTTCCCTACAGCCTGACCTGTGGTGGCTCAGTGGGTAAGAGTCCCCGGCTTGATGCCCTGAGCTTGCCAAGTCAGGGCACATACAAAAAGCAACTACAAGTTGATGCTCCCCACTCCCCACCTTTCTCTCTCGCACGCTCTCTCTCTCTCTCTTCTCTTTAAAATCAATAAATAAAAGTCTTTAAAAAGTCATTTTTTCCTACAGATCAGGAAAAATAAGCCTGACCATTTTAGTTATCGAGGGTGATGGGTCAGGTGAGGATAAGGTACATGTGAATGTTGTGGAGTGTGGACACTGTAGCTTGTTGGGGTGCTGCCTTGACAGTGCCTGTCCATGCACCCCTCATGAGATTGCAATTCTAAAACTGCCCTGTGGTGGGGGTACAGCTTCAAGTGGGCATAGGATAGTCTTCAGCAGTGTTTGTGATCACAGACAGGTCACTCTGTATGTAAAACTTGGAAAGACAGCGGCATGCAATTTTTTAATGGAAATGAGAGTAGCAAGTGGTGAAACAATACATTATTTTGATCCTTCTTTTATTTACACAGTGTATTAATATATCCAAGAAACATCTTAGATAAAAAAATAATTTTGAAGATAGGTCTTGGGGAAAAATTATGAGGGATTGCCAGTTTGTTTTTCCAGAGAGAGAAGGGGAGGGAAGGAGGGAGGAAAGGAGAGAGAGCAGCAGCAACTCATTGCTCCACTTAGTGTGTATCCAGTGGATTGCCTCTCAGACATGCCTTGGTAGGGGGTCAGATCAACCTTGGGTTCAAGCTGGCGACCTTGGCACTCCGGGCCGTTGCTCCGTCCACTAAGCCACCACCAGTCAGGTCGGAGTTGCTAGTTTTTGCATTTTGTTGTAGTTGTGTTTTACAATGTTTTTATGCTAAAAATCACATTCCTTGGTAGACCACTGCAGCAAGCTTGCTGTAGTGTGGGTGTATTAATGCAGTCAGTATTGCTGTTGTCCACAACCCTGGGACCCTGCTCCAGGCTCTGTGATGGCTGCGGAGCCCTGCCGGGAGGTCTCGCTGTGCCCGGGACTCCACCACTGGTACAGCGGGCCTTCCTGCCTGGGCAAGGGCAGGGAGTGACTGGTGCAGAAGCCTCTGTTAGCTAGCAAGTGCCATGGAGCAGTCAGTATGCATTCTGTCAAACCCTTCGGTTTGCTGTCTATGTGTGTGAATCGGTGTCCTCAGATGTTCCTGGCGGTGGGCCTTGGAGGCGGGCAGCAGTGCTGTGTCTTAGGTGCAGCCTGCCGGGCACTGGTGCTTTTCTGCAGACAAGACAGAGGGTGGGTGTTGACAGAGGTGGGGAAGAGCGCCCCTCTGGACTGGAGTCGCAGGCCTTACTTCAGTTTGGACCTGTTCTGTATCAGCCCTGGGACTTGGGTGTTCTTGGTCTGTGGAACTTGAGCTCCTTCCTGTTGAAGAGAAGGGAGGCTGAATCTTTTCGTCTCCCCACCCCCACCCCGCCTTCGATAGCTCTAAACCCTTAGTCAACTCGGTTTATCAGTGACTTAGTTTGGAAGAGTGATCCTGGGAGCAGATAGTCACTCGGGTAGCATCTCGCTTTGTGATTTGTTTCAAGGGTGCGTGAGTGATACCAGAGCTTTGCCTATGAAAGCACTGTTCTTTGCTCCTTTCCACATACCAGACACCATGCCTTTGTTTCCAGCAGTGGTGAGCCAGGCGGTTTTGACCCCAGAGAACATCTGGCAGCGTCTGGGGAGCTTTTGGTTGTCATGACTCAGGTGTCAACATCCTACAGCACTGGTCCCCAGCCCCGGGCCGCAGACCGGTACCGGTTCGTGGGCCATTTGGTACCGGTCCGCAGAGAAAGAATAAATAACTTATATTATTTCCGTTTTATTTATATTTAAATCTGAACGATGTTTTATTTTTTTAAAATGACCAGATTCCCTCTGTTACATCGTCTAAGACTCACTCTTGACGCTTGTTTTGTAAGTTCGACAATTATATTTAAAAATACCACAGTTTTTACGCCGGACACATAATTTTATTTGTGCGTTTATCTGTCCCACCCTAAAGACCGGTCTGTGAAAATATTTTCTGACATTAAACCGGTCCGTGGCTCAAAAAAGGTTGGGGACCACTGTCCTAAAGGGCCCAGGACAGCCCCATAATGAAAAATTGTCCTGTGCAAAAGGCCAGCAGTCCTGGGGCTGAGCAGCCCGCTTTCCCGGGCAGCCGTCACTGTTCCCAGCATGGGCCCCATTTTCCACGTGATGGGGGAAGCTGCTTGCAGAAGGGGCTGAGTTGGGACTGTTGTTGCCGACACTACTGGAGTCCTCACGTTACAGGTTGTTGACGAGGGCAACGGGAATACAGGATCCTCACTGAGCTTTTTGTCTTGCGCCCCTTAGAATTTTGAATATTTCTCATTGGTTCAGTCATCAAGCAGGTGTTTTCTCCCAAGCGCACATTCATCAATAGGTTCAGGTAAGGAAGTGAACAAATCGAAAATCCCAGTCTAATGCCAGGGCCCGTCTCCGAGGTCATCGGCCGGAGACGGCTGTCGGTCCGTGTGCAGCCATTTCCAGGGGTCGGCTTTCCAGTCTAGGCTCTTGCTGGGCTCCTGTGTCCATGATCCGGTGGCAGCAGCCCAGTGCATTGTCCGGCTGCCTGAGCCAGGCCTCGTGGGGCAAATCCCTCTTGGTCTCCCCTGCCCCACCCCCAGTCCGGGTCACGGGCTGTCACGGACGTGTCTTTGCTTGTTTTGGACCCCGTGGGGAGCAGGCAACCTGGGCATGGCAGGTCCCCGGTGCTTGTTTTGAGGGATGAACAGACAGGACAGTGTTCATTGCTAAAAACGGAATATTCTGAACACCTGTCCATTACTGACTGTCGGTGAGTTACAAGGGGCTGCTGGTTCCAGAGTCTCTTTCTGGGCTCTGAGGGGGATGCTGGGTGCAGGAACCAGCCGCCCAGAGGCCAGCCCAGCGGCTGCAGTGCTGCAGGGCCTTGGGGTTTGTGGCCTTGGCAGCCGCTTCGCACAGCAGGTTCTTCTGGAGGTTTGGATGTGATTGGATGGACAGACTGCCGAGAGGCCAGAGGTGTGCTGACCATGTGCCTCTTCAGGAGAGCTGCTGCTGCTGGGCGTGCAGTGCCCAGGGTCGCGCGGTGTTCAGGTGGCCCTGTGGTTCTGCGGTAATACCGTCACTGTTATCAGCATGATCCCTTGGTCTGACTGGCTAGCATCTCATTTGGGAGCATGAGTTGGGGTCCAAATATCTGAAGAGGAGCAGTAGCTCTTGGCCTTGCTCTGCTAAGTGCGAGAGGACCCTGCCTAGTGTTTCCATGGCTCAGCATTCTCATTGACCCACTGCTCATGAGCAGGACACACGCTCTTTCTGGCCGTGAGGTCAGTGACTGCACTGAAAGCTTCTGGACACAGCACAGGCTGCGTCATTGCTACTCTGGGTTTCTTTCTGGAGGGGGAATAACTTCAGCTTCAGCTGGGTGTGTTTGGTCTAAGTCTTACTCTCCTGCAGAAACTGATGTGCTTCTCTGGGAAGTTCTGTGCGGGGAACCTGGTGTCGGTGCCTCGTGTTAGCGCTGCACGTCACCCGGCCTGGGCAGCTTCAGTTACGGGAATGGCAGCAGGGAGGGAGGCCGTGGATGTCGACCTCTCTGGCTTTGCCCCGGGGGTGCAGGAGGGCCTGGGGGCTGGCGGCTGAGCTGTCCCCTGCTCCCTGGTTCTAAGTCGTCCTGCCGACCTCCGGGGGTGTGGCTCCCTGGGGGGGAAAAGCAGTCTTCTTGCAGGTTTCTCGAGAGCAACTACTTTCATGGCAACCTGTCAGGAGGGTTAGTCTGGAGGCCCTGGAGAGAGCTGTTTTCCTGCAGAGGTTGCCATGACAGACAGCCTCAGGGGACATGGCCAACCTACAGAAACTGCCCCTATCCCAAAAGGACCAGGCCTCCGGGAACAAACAGGTCAGAGGGAAAGAGGAAACAATAGAACTAGAGCGGTAAAGGAAATAATTTTTGAAAGGGAGCCGTGCGTTTGGCATTTTTTGCTGTTTTTGACAGTGGGGCTGAGGTGAGTGACTTGTTGATACATGGTCCTGCCCCCCAGGACTCCCTCCTCAACATAAAATGTGTGGTTTCTGATTCTTGATGTAGGGTTGAAAACTTTTTGCCTTCTCTAAAACTCTTTTTCTTCAGAAATTAAAAAGGAATGAGGAAAGAATGGCCCTCCACCATCTTTTCTGCCTTTCTGCTGCACATCCTGACAGTCGGTGGGCGCAGATCTGGAGCGTGCCCCGTGACTTAGAAACAGAGGGCCCTGCAGTGTGTCCCTCACGTAGTGTTCCTTACGTTGGAGATAGTGCCTGGGCCCCTGGGCCTATTAGGTGACCACAAGAACGGACTCCCATGATTGCTGCCTGGCTGGAATCAAATATGTTGCATTATCCTAACAGGTTTTACTTTGTAATCAATGTACGTGTTGCTCCTCATTTCACTCTTAGCAGTATGTTTCTAATTTTATTAATACTCAGCTCATTTATGAATATCTTAACAATGGAATTACTGGATTGTGTTTACTGTTTTGACTTTGATAATAGAAGATTAGTGAGGTGGTCCTGTAGCACTGGTTTAAATCACTGTGTGTGAGATTAATTTGAAGACTATGTTTGTTTTCTATTGCAACAAGGCTCTATTTGCTCCATTTGCCTATTATGCTGTGGAGCTGACAGACAGACCCCTGAGACCCGAGCTCTGTTGTTGCCCTTGTGGCTGCTGTGATAAGCTCTGTTGCCAGAGTGCCTGTGCAGGGCCCACTGGCTCCCAGGCACAGTTCTGTGGTCTCGGGACTGCCCAGACAAAAGCCAGCTACCACCAGGACAGCCCGTCTCACTTGGTGCTGTGGGGTCCATCCTTAGTTTTTACAGGTGCTGGAGATGACCACCGTGTCCCCTTGAGATTGGTAAGTTGCAACTCTTGTGTGCAAGATTGGGCGAACGGAGAAAGGTAGTGTCACTGGGGGAGTCAGCAGTGGGTCTCCCACAACAGCCAGGTGGCTTTCCTTCGAGCTGTGAAGAGCCTTTGCTTCTGAAGCAGTGTGGCATTTCACCTCTCCTTACCTCCAGTTGGTTGGGGTTTCTGGATGCTTAACTACCAGAGGTGTTGTTGGGCTAGAGAACATGTGTGTGGAGGAGTTCTTGATTTCTTCCAAGAGAGGCCCTTTTGGTTTCAGACTGTGCTGGTAGTTTCGGGACTAAATTTGCAAGCAGGAAATGGCTTGTGAAGGACTCGGTGGCGATCTGTGGGTCTTCCCTCTCTCAGATCTCACTGCAGATGCTGCGTAGGGTGAGTAGGTTTTTGTTCTTAGCTGGGGTATGGCTTTACTGAAGGGCACAATCCTTTTGGCCAGTTCAGAACTTACTTGGGAGGATTAGGAGGTGTCTTATGAGAATGTTTTAATTGCAGAATGTACTTCTGCTCGTCTGCTCACCTCCTCACCCCAGTCATGCGGTGGCAGGTGTGTGTGGGGTGTCCCTCTCTTTTAAGCCATTGCTGGTTGACGTGGTCACTGTCCACACGTCACTTCGCTGCCCTTGGGCAGTGCTCCTCTAGAGGGACATGCTGGCTCCACGTGCTGGTGTCACTGAGATTGCCTCTCGCTAGAGAGTGAGTGAGTGGTTTGGGTTCAGCAGTGCTGGTGGCTGGCTCAGATGGGGTGCCATGTGCTCTCCCCTCTGAAGGAGTTGTCCGAACTGCTCGGGGTACTGGGTGGAGCTGGCAGGGGTCCCCGGGTGCACCTCGAAGTTGTTTATGATGTGCTGCTGCGTGTGTCTACGCTGGGGTGTCCCCAGTCTCCTGGACACTTCCTGTGACTTTGATGAACTTTGAATAAATGATGTGTAACAGACTTGAGCATCGTAACAGTATCCTGAAATGGAGGTAGAGCTCCGTTGTGCTATCTAAAAGGTAGGTGAAGTGTGTCTTGGTCTTAGCAGTTGCTCTCATCGTGAAACATCTCTAATTAAAATTGGGTTTTGGCTTTGAGCTTGAATGGTCAGTGTCACTTGCTATCCCTCTTCTGTCTTGATGTGTTTATTTCCAAATGAAGGCATTTATTTGTTCTAATTACAAAGGTAGTACGTATTATCTGCCATTAAATATTTTAAACTGCAGTATATTATACTTACAGAGGAGTTGCAAGTCTGATACAGAACACTATTTCTGAACCCCTGAGTAAGCGGGGGACCTGAACCCTCATTACCCCTTGGCTTCCTTGTGTTTCCACAAACAAGACAGTGACTTGACCGTACAAAACCCTCAAACGAGGAGAGTCACAGATCCTCGCTGCCTCGACCCATTCTCATCTCACCAGAAGGACCAGCTCAGAGTCATGCTAACATCTCACTGTCAGGTCTCTAGTCTCCTTAACATCGGGCCGTTTACTCAGTGGTGTTTCTTTTTTTTTATTAATTAAAAGTATTGGGGTGACACTGGTTAATAAGACTGTGTAGGTTTCAAGCGTACAATTCTGTGATACGTGCGCAGTATATTGTGTTGTGTTCCCAGGTGTCTTATTTGGACCAGCTTCAGGCTTTGCCTCCGGCTGGACCAGTACCGCAGGGGAGCCGGTTCAGGCTTTGCATTCTCTCAGAGGTGCACAATTTCAGCTCGTCCCACTACCAGTGGGGCTCTGCCAGGTATCTCCATAGTGAGGGCTTTGTAATTAATAAGTACACTGTGGGGAGGTACTTTTGAAACAATGTATCTGTTCCTATTAAACTTTCAGATTATTCATTTATTTGGATCAGTATAGGCTGGCAGTTTTCTTTTATTCAGTAGGTTACCCTCTATCATCATCATTTATTTTTATGCTCATGTTATCCCAGGTGTGGACAGTGGGACCCCCTGAAGCCAGCTTATGTCTTCTGATACACCCCCATATTCGTTTAGCCTTTGTTGCTTTCTGGGACCCCAAGATCCTCTGGGCTCCTCATGCACTTTTCTGGCCCAGCCCTGGCATCAGTCTTCTCTTCAAAGAAACCCAGTTATTTTTTATGACGGTTGGTACTCAGAGAGCAGAGTCTGGGCACCATATAGAGGATTGTTGGGGTGTGAGTGCACCCAGGCCTTCAACAGAGCTGCAGAGTGTATGTGTGCATACACGTACACATTTACATGTGCATATATACACACATTCTTGTGTTTTTATAGCACCTGTGTCTATTTTTATATCTATTTATATATATTGAAAAACATGGGTTTATTCCATTGCCTCCAGTTTCAATCTAACACCACAGGGTTTGTCCCAGTTTCTCCGTTTTCCAAATTAGTGGCTTCCTTTTCCAACAGTGACAGTCTTAGATGCCATTGTCCCTAATCTATCTGAGCAGTCGTCTTGCATGTCTTATACTGCTTTCCTCTCCCACACAGATGCTCTCTGCCCTCCATCTTGCAGCCTCGACACCCAGCTTTGTGGACATCCTCTTACGTGGAAGCTCGTGTCCCCGTTTTGAAATTTTGTTTTTATCTATTTAGCAAGAGAAAGATGAGAAACATCAGCTTGTAGTTGTGTCACTTCAGTTGTTCATTGATTGATTCTCATATGTGCCTTGACCAGGGGGCTTCAGCTGAGCCAGTGACCCCTTGCTCAAGCCAGCAACCATGAGATTATGTCTGTGATCCCACGCTCAAGCCGGTGAGCCCACACTCAAGCCAGAAACTTTGGGGTTTCAAACCTGGGTCCTCAGCGTCCCAGATCAATGCTCTGTCCACTGCGCCGGCACCTGCCAGTCACGTGTCCAAGTTTTTAAAAACAAGTCCTGTACACGGTCTTGCCCTCCCCAGGCTGTTGCCGGAGCCATCACTTCATTGCTGCTGATCGCACACCTGCTGTGTGGTTTCCATGGGACACTGTAGTGAGCCCTTTCTCCCTGACACACACTGGTGTTCTTCCCAGCTCTTTGCCTGTAGACAGTGCTGCGGTGAGCCTTCCTGTGCGTCTTACGCCTGTGCCTCGGCTGTCCTGCGGGTGCAGCTTCTTCCTGGTGTCCTTAGTGCCTTCTCAATGTTACACTTCCTCAGTGGTCAGGCAGCCTGTTTTTCCTCACCATTTCATAAACGACATCCCTGTTCTTCATCTCCGTTGATCTCAGAGTAAGGGCTGAGTGAGAATGGACGTGTATTCATGTGATTATGTGCAGTATGTGTACACTTTCTATGAACTGTGTGTTGATATGTCCTAACCTATGCAGATGTTTTCCAGACAGAGAAAAACTCTTTGTATCCTAATTTCTCTACCAGATAGTCTCTGCTATATAAAATTCTTAAGCGTTTGGGGTCAAATGAGTCAATATCGTCCTTGGTGGTGTCTGCAGTCTGTTGTCACCAGGCTCGTGCACCCCCTAGGTTGCAGGTTTTCCTCCTCAGTCTTCTAGCTACGCGAGGTGTAATTATTCACCTCCACAGCTCCAGTCTAGCTGAAATTTATTTTGGAGTATGGTGTGAGGTAAGTAAGGATCACTCTGAATTTTTCTCCGAATGGATAGCAAATTGACCTAATTCTGTTTATTGCCTAGTCTGTCCTTCCTGCTGATTTGTAATGGCACTTGTATCAAAAGGTAAACTCATAGATGCGTATGACTTCTGTTTAAAACAACAGCAGTTTTCTCTCTCACATTTCTGGAGGCTAGAAATCTGAAATCTGGCAAGGTCATACGACCTTTGGGGGCTTCAGGAGAGAAACTGTTCCTTGCCTCTGCCAGTGTCTGGTGGCCACCCCCACATTCCTTGGCTTGTGGCTGCCTCACTCCTGTCTCTGCCTGAGTCTTCACACAGCTCTTCCCTCTGGGTTGTGTTTCTTTGGCTCTCTGTTGTAAGCACACTTGTGATGGCATGTATAACCCACTCAGATAAGCCAGGGCAGCCCCCTCGAGATCTTTCATTTAATCACATCTGGAAAGACTGTTCTTTTCCAAATAAGGTAACATTTACATTGTAAATCATCAGGACTTCATATCTTTGGGTGACCGTTATTCAGCCCACCACAGATATTGTTTGATATTTCCTTGGGATGTAGATGACCTTGGAGAAAAGAGGCCTCTTTGTGATAAGTCCCCTGGACTTTCCTTCAGTTTTCCTAGCTTTTCATCATAATAGAGGGGTCATCTAGATCAGTGGTCCCTAACCCCTGGGCTGCAGACCGGTACCTGTCCGTGGGCCATTTGGTACTGGTCTGCAGAGAAAGAATAAATAACTTACATTATTTCCGTTTTATTTATATTTAAGTCTGAACGATGTTTTATTTTTAAAAAATGACCAGATTCCCTCTGTTACGTTCGTCTAAGACTCACTCTTGATGCTTCTCTCAGTCACGTGATACGTTGCCACTAAAATTAAACCCATAAACTAGCAAAATGAGTGAAAAACAAAATTCCATCGAAAATTTTTTTGCGAAGTGGAAAAGGGCCAGTGAGGAGACAGAAGAAGAACCTATGACCTCGAGAAAAAGAAGGCTTCATTTAACAGACAATACCAGGGGTCCTACTTGAGGTATGGATTTATCGCAACTGGTGCTTGCGCACCAAGGCCGCTCTGCATAATATGTGGCACTATTAATGAGGCTAAGTAATGAGGCAATGAAGCCTTCAAAACTGCTTCGCCACTTGGAGACCAAGCACCCTACTTTAAAAGACAAGCCTTCTGAGTATTTTGAAAGAAAAAGCATGAACAAGAATGACAGAAACAATTACTGGTGGCCACTACATCAGTAAATGTGAGTGCACTGAGAGCATCATACTTGGTGGCTAATCGTATTGCTAAGGCTAAGAAGCCATTCACCATTGGTGAAGAATTGATCCTTCCAGCCACTAAAGACATTTGCTGTGAACTTCTAGGAGAGGCTGCAGTTAAAAAGATAGCACAGATGCCTCTTTCGGCTACCACCGTCACACGGCACATTGAGAAAGTAGCAGAGGGCATTGAATCACAATTGTTGGAAAGGATTAATAAATCACTGTGGTACGCTTTCCAGGTTGACGAATCTACAGATATTGACAACAAGGCAATGCTACTTGTTTACATGCGTTATCTTTATCAAGAGGATGTGCATGAGGATATGTTATGTGCACTATCATTGCCAACCAAAACCACAGCCGCAGAACTATTTAAATTGCTGGATGACTATATATCAGGAAAACTGAAATGGTCTTTTTGTGTCGGCATATGCACAGATGGAGCTGTTGTCATGACCGGAAGGATGTCTGGTTTAACTACTCAGATTAAGGAGGTTGCACCTGAATGCAAGTCTACGCATTGTGTCATTCACAGGGAAATGCTGGCTAGCCGAAATATACCACTAGAACTTAACAACGTATTGAATGATGTCATTAAAGTTATTAACCATATCAAAGCACATGCCCTTCACTCACGCCTGTTCAAGCAGCTTTGTGAGGAAATGAACACGGAGCACAGACACCTTCTCTTATACACAGAAATAAGATGGTTATCCCGAGGGAAGTCCCTCATCAGAGTGTTTGAATTATGAGAGCCGCTGCAGAGATTTCTCTCAGAAAAAAAGTCACCGCTAGCAGCACATTTCAGTGACGAAGAATGGGTCGCAAAACTCTTTTACTTGAGCGACATATTTAACCTCCTCAGTGACCTCAATCGGTCACTTCAGGGGAAAATGACAACTCAACTGTCTTCAAGTTGGCAGATAAAGTAGCTGCATGTAAAGCCAAACCGGATTTGTGGGGACGACACGTGAACAGGGGTATATTTGACATGTTTCAAGAGACTGAGCCCAAGCCTTCATTGTTCCAGCTGGTGCACGATCACCTGTATTTGCTTTTAAAAGAGTTTGAACGCTACTTCCCTACCACAAAAGACCCACAAATTGCCAAGGAATGGATCCAGGATCCATTTGTCAATAAACCAGGTGAATCCAGCGTGTCTATGCAAGAAGAGGATCAACTACTGGAGATCGCAAGTGACGGCGGCCTTAAAAATATGTTCGAGACTACAACTCGTCTGGATTCAAGTTCATGGCAGAATACCCCGAGATCGCCACAAAAGCACCAAAAACCCTGTTGCCATTTCTGACATCCTATTTGTGTGAAGCAGGATTTTCTGCAGTGACAGCAACCAAAACAAAATTACGGAATAGACTGGACATAAGCAACACACTTCGGGTGTCATTGTCTCCCATTACCCGTAGGTGGGACCGTCTGGTTGCAGAGAAACAAGCTCAGGGCTCCCACTGATTTAGCGTTATGGTCGTTGAGAGATAGGCTACTATCTCTCATTCTATATAAACATTATAATAAATAACCCTTAACTTACAATTTCGTAACAATGGTGAGTTGTATTTTTCATGCACTTTATATTTGTTTTTGTGTTGTATCTTATTTTTAAGGCATGTTTAAACGTCACCATAGCAACTGGAAAGTGTTTGGAGGCAGAGAGGATGTTACTCATATTATGTTGGTGCGATGTTAAGAGGACGCTTCTAATAAAGTTGCATACGAGTACACAGTGGGTTCATGCTTATTTTTGTTGTCATAGGTTCATGATTGGTAGCGAGCCTGAACCTATCATATTACATATTGATGTCAGACATGAAATGTTGTCAGAATAACAAATTTAAATACAGCCTGAATAATGAGGACATCTTTGTTCCTCCTTTAACTTAACCCAATAAATATAGTAAGTTTGACAATTATATTTAAAAGTACCACAGTTTTTATGCCAGTCGCATAATTTTATTTTGTGCATTTATCTGTCTCATCCTAAAGGCCGGTCTGTGAAAATATTTTCTGACATTAAACCTGTCTGTGGCCCAAAAAAGGTTGAGGACCACTGGTCTAGATAGCTGGTCATCTGCAAACAGGTATATTTGTCTCTGTGCTTAATTATGTGTCCTTGGGGTGCATGATTAACAGTCTCTGACAATAGTAGACATCTTTGCCATTTTGTTACTTATTTCAGTAGGTTAATTTTAGATTTTAACTAAATATGATATACCATATTTTCCCGTGTATAAGACACACCTTAATTTTGGGGCTCAAAATTTGAAAAAAAAAAGTATTACATAAAGTTACTGAACTCAAGTTTTATTCATCATAAAATTCATACAACTCCTCATCCACGTGAAAGAGCGGGAAATGCAAGTTTAAAAAAATCTATAACCAATGTATAAAATACACCCAGTTTTTAGACCCCACATTTTTTGAAAAAGGGTGCATCTTATACATGGGGAAATATGGTATTTTACTTCTGGGCAATATTTTTTTATAGCCATTTCCATCTATTCCTGATATCCTGTACTAAATTCCATAGGAAGCAAGGAATAGATGCTGAATTTCATCGGTCTTTTGGGCATTTTTAAATGGCCATTTATCAGTCATGTCAATATGTTTATTTGTCCTTTGAGCTATAAATGCAAGATGTATCCACTTCCTAATACTGAATCCTACTGCATTCCTAGAACAGACCCTACTTAGTCGTGGTGTTCTATTTTCTAAATTTAGTGGTCTGGTGTTCTGGTTCAAGTTTTACATGTTTGTAAACTGCCTTGTAGTTAGTTGGTAATCTCTTCTCTCGGATGCACTCATTTTGGGGAGGCAAAGAGTGATCTTCCTCAGGAGTCACCCTTTTCCACCACGTGCAAGCCATGTGTTTTAGATGAAATGGGCCAACTGCGTGGGTAGACTGGGATGGTTCTGTCTGTTAAGTCCCATCCCCTTGGCCCCTTGACTACAGTTACTGATCCTCTACTGGGCTCAGAACCCGATTAATACCAGTGAGATACAAAAATAATTCGTAGGGTCCCCATGGGGCAAAGAGCTCTAACTTCCTTGGGATCTACCCAAAGAGATAATTACTGCCGTTTGTAACACTTGTTATTTCGGAACTGGGTAAGGATGATACTGTATCATTGTGAGCTGGATTCTGTGTGTTCCGTGTGGGACTGGAAAGTGCTAATTGCTTCTGTTTTTTTTCAAAGAAACTGATTATAATTTCGATTTACCAACCCATTTGTATTTTGTTTGTTTTGGTTTTGTGTTTTACCCATTCTTATTTAGTCCTACATTTTTAATTTTTTTTTTCTTTATTTTGACTCAAATACTTAGCTCATTTATCTTCGTTCTCCCTTATGAAGTTTATAGCTTTGATTCACACTGAGTGTGGCTTTGGCAGCATCATGTAGAACTTGAAAAGTAGTGCTCTTTGTTTTTCTTTTTTTAAGCCTTTTTGTTGGAAATATTTTCAAACAAACCTCAAATAGAAGACCAGACTGCTGTCTCATACACCTGTCACCTGCCGTAACCATGGGCAGCATTTACCATTTTTGTTCTCTCTCCCAGCCCCCTCCACGTTTTATTTTGAAAATTTTAAAGCATATCTCAGTTTTCGTGTAACTTGTAAATACTTTAGCATGCATCTTTAGTGGATGAGGGATTTAAAGGAATCATACCTTAGAAATTTAACTATACAGTGTGTCCGTAAAGTCATGGTGCACTTTTGACTGGTCACAGGAAAGCAACAAAAGACGATAGAAATGTGAAATCTGCACCAAATAAAAGGAAAACCCTCCCAGTTTCATACCTATTCAGTGCAGTTCAATGTGGGCTCACGCACAGATTCTTTAGGGCTCCTTAGGTAGCTATCCCGTATAGCCTCTACAGACTCGTCACTGACTGATGGCCTACCAGAACGGGGTTTCTCCACCAAACTGCCGGTTTCCTTCAACTGCTTATCCCACCGAGTAATGTTATTCCTACGTGGTGGCGCTTCGTTTTAAACGCGCCGATATTCACGTTGCACTTTGGTCACGGATTTGAATTTAGCGAGCCACAGAACACACTGAACTTTCCTCTGTACCGTCCCCATCTCGACTGGCATGGCCGTGGGCTGCTCTGCTGTATACACAGTGTTACGTCGTCATCTGCGCATGAGCACATGCTGCCACATCATCCTACAGAAACTAGGAGGGTTTTCCTTTTATTTGGTGCAGATTTCACATTTCTATCGTCTTTTGTTGCTTTCCTGTGACCGGTCAAAAGTGCACCATGATTTTACGGACACACTGTACTTTAAGGTCATCTGATGTCTTTGTTCAGTTTTCTCCAAATATCACAAAATGTGGTTTTATACTTGTTTTGTTTGAATCAATACCCAAAAGTGTCCACACTGCACGTGGTCATTACCTCTTACGTTTCCTTGAAAATCTACTACAGTTGATTTTTCTCTTTTTTAAAAATGCTCATTTAATTAGGAGAGCAGTTGGGCCATCTGTGCTGAGGGATTTCGTGTGTTCTGGACTGGGTGGGGTATGTGGTGGCGGTTGCAGTGTGTGCTGAGGGATTTCGTGTGTCCTGGACTGGGTGGGGTATGTGGTGGCGGTTGCAGTGTGTGCTGAGGGATTTCGTGTGTTCTGGACTGGGTGGGGTATGTGGTGGTGGTTGCAGTGTGTGCTGTGGGGTTTCGTGTGTCCTGGACTGGGTGGGGTATGTGGTGGTGGTTGCAGTGTGTGCTGTGGGGTTTCGTGTGTCCTGGACTGGGTGGGGTATGTGGTGATGGTTGCAGTGTGTGCTGTGGGGTTTCGTGTGTTCTGGACTGGGTGGGGTATGTGGTGGCGGTTGCAGTGTGTGCTGAGGGATTTCGTGTGTTCTGGACTGGGTGGGGTATGTGGTGGTGGTTGCAGTGTGTGCTGAGGGATTTCGTGTGTTCTGGACTGGGTGGGGTATGTGGTGGTGGTTGCAGTGTGTGCTGTGGGGTTTCGTGTGTTCTGGACTGGGTGGGGTATGTGGTGGTGGTTGCAGTGTGTGCTGAGGGGTTTCGTGTGTTCTGGACTTGGTGGGGTATGTGGTGGTGGTTGCAGTGTGTGCTGTGGGATTTCGTGTGTTCTGGACTGGGTGGGTTATGTGGTGGTGGTTGCAGTGTGTGCTGAGGGGTTTCGTGTGTTCTGGACTTGGTGGGGTATGTGGTGGTGGTTGCAGTGTGTGCTGTGGGGTTTCGTGTGTTCTGGACTGGGTGGGGTATGTGGTGGTGGTTGCAGTGTGTGCTGAGGGATTTCGAGTGTTCTGGACTGGGTGGGGTATGTGGTGGTGGTTGCAGTGTGTGCTGTGGGGTTTCGTGTGTTCTGGACTTGGTGGGGTATGTGGTGGTGGTTGCAGTGTGTGCTGAGGGATTTCGTGTGTTCTGGACTGGGTGGGGTATGTGGTGGTGGTTGCAGTGTGTGCTGTGGGGTTTTGTGTGTTCTGGACTGGGTGGGGTATGTGGTGGTGGTTGCAGTGTGTGCTGAGGGATTTCGTGTGTTCTGGACTGGGTGGGGTATGTGGTGGTGGTTGCAGTGTGTGCTGAGGGATTTCGTGTGTTCTGGACTGGGTGGGTTATGTGGTGGCGGTTGCAGTGTGTGCTGAGGGATTTCGTGTGTTCTGGACTGGGTGGGGTATGTGGTGGTGGTTGCAGTGTGTGCTGTGGGATTTCGTGTGTTCTGGACTTGGTGGGGTATGTGGTGGTGGTTGCAGTGTGTGCTGTGGGGTTTCGTGTGTTCTGGACTTGGTGGGGTATGTGGTGGTGGTTGCAGTGTGTGCTGTGGGGTTTTGTGTGTTCTGGACTGGGTGGGGTATGTGGTGGTGGTTGCAGTGTGTGCTGTGGGGTTTCGTGTGTTCTGGACTGGGTGGGGTATGTGGTGGTGGTTGCAGTGTGTGCTGAGGGATTTCGTGTGTTCTGGACTGGGTGGGGTATGTGGTGGCGGTTGCAGTGTGTGCTGTGGGGTTTCGAGTGTTCTGGACTGGGTGGGGTATGTGGTGGTGGTTGCAGTGTGTGCTGTGGGATTTCGTGTGTTCTGGACTGGGTGGGGTATGTGGTGGTGGTTGCAGTGTGTGCTGTGGGGTTTCGTGTGTTCTGGACTGGGTGGGGTATGTGGTGGTGGTTGCAGTGTGTGCTGAGGGATTTCGTGTGTTCTGGACTGGGTGGGGTATGTGGTGGTGGTTGCAGTGTGTGCTGAGGGATTTCGTGTGTTCTGGACTTGGTGGGGTATGTGGTGGCGGTTGCAGTGTGCTGCTCTGGCCTCATATTTCTGTAAACTGGCAGCTGGGTTGAGAAGCATCGTTGGTTTCAGGTGGGTTTTTTAATGTTTTGTTTTGTTTCTTTGCAGGGAGGGTGGAAGACAGGGGGAGGTGTCAGGAGTAAGCCCTCAGTCCAGCTGTGTGCTCAGGGACATTCCCCAGGAGGCCTGCTGTCTCCTTTCTGATTGATGAGTGGGCACTGTTAACAGGCTGATTGTGTCCCTTATAAAGTTCTTTATCAACCATTTACTTAGTGGGTTCAACAGCCACTTTGCTGGTAGCCGTTGTTTCACTGGTGTATTAGCTTCTTATTCCTGCGGTAGCAGATGACCACACGCCTGGCTGAACTCTCTCACGGGGGTGAAGGCAGGGCGTTGGGGCCTCTAGGAAGCTCTCGGGCAGAATACATTTCTTGCCTTTTCTAGCTTTACGTTACCTACCTTCATTGTAGCCCCTTCCTCCATCTTTAAAGTATAATATTTTAAGGATCGCATTACTTATGATTATATTTAGGTCCCGTCTGTGTAACTTATCTGTAACATTCATGGGTTTCAGGATGAAGGGCCTGGATATCTGTGGGGGCCATGATTTAGCCGATATATGGCAGTTGCAAAAGAGAGATTTTTCTAGTTCTGTGCCTACATTTATAATTGGCCTTCTTACACAGGCGCACCTTGTTTTATTATGCTTCCCAGATGTTGCATTTTTTACAAACCGAAGGCAAGACTCCACCAGCAAGAAAGATTACGTCTCGCTTTATTGCAGTGCTTGCTTTATTGCAGTGGTCTGGACCTGAGCCTGCCCCATCTCTGAGGTCAGACTGTGTCAAGAAGCTTCCCTTACCAATCTGGTTACCCTGAAATATGGTTCCTATGACAGGGAAAAACGAAGACCATAATGTTTAGAAGGTATTGGGGCTAGCAGCTTCCAAAGTGACAGCGCATTGTTGTGGCTTCCCCCAGTATTATACACTTGGTGTTTCAACCCACTGAAGTCATTTTTTGGTGCTTCTGTTGTTGCCCCAAGTTGGCCTCATGTTCTTCGGACGTGGCCCCCTCAGGATGAGACTGCTGGTTTGCTTTCCGCCATAGCACCAGGCCTCGTCTTGTCTGCATTCTGCTCCAGACCTGGAATCAGCCCTGGTTCCTCAGTGCGGAGTGGTGTTTGGATGCCACGGTCTTTGTCCAGGGGTGCCCACTGCGGCGTGGGAAACGATTGTGAGTATAGATAGTTTCAATTCAAACAAAAATTTACG
The DNA here is from genome assembly GCF_036850995.1 of Saccopteryx leptura. Lineage (NCBI taxonomy): Eukaryota > Metazoa > Chordata > Mammalia > Chiroptera > Emballonuridae > Saccopteryx > Saccopteryx leptura. Next base: position 121,051,860 of record NC_089509.1, on the reverse strand, counting down.
TGGCTTTTACTTAGATGTGTATCTTTTACTTAGGCTGAAAATGTTGGTTACCTAGTCACCTTATCTTGCAACATGTATAATATTTTCAGAATAAAATACTCGTATTATTAAGATACATCCCACTCAGAATATACTGTTAAGTTACTGTAGGTTCTGTTTGTTTGTTTCTAATGTTTCCATTGACTGGAGCTGTGGATAGCTCAGTGGCTTCGAGCCTCTGCCCCAGATGCGAGTTGCCAGGTAGAAGTCTGTCTATCTCCCTTCCTCTCACTTAAGAGTAATGAATGAGTAAATGAATGAATGAATGAAAATAAAAATTTCCCATTGGTTTGAGAGGGGGAGAAGGGAGAGTGAGAGAGAGAAGCATCAATTCTCCTTGTTCCACTTAGTTGTCTACTCATAGATTGCTTCTCTTATGTGCCCTGCCCGGGGCCCGAACCCATGACCTCAGTGCTCTGGGATAACCCTTTCTCCACTGAGCCACTCAGCCAGGGCCAAATTATTGTGTTTTAAAGTTACATTTTCTCTGATGATTATGCCACCAAGGTGACATTGTTAGATTCATTTCAGTTTTTTTAAGCAAACTTTTTATTGAAGTACAGTAAACATACAGGGAGTTCTGCAGATCCTGAGCATATAGGCTCAGTGATTGCTCACTGACTGAACTCACCCATATGACCAGCATTGAGAGAGAGAGCAGGGGATGTTTTAGTTTGAAGTTTGTTCTTCTCTGATTTATATGGTTTTCAAAGCAAAGCTGTAAATCGTGGTGTGTTCAGAAGTGTTTGGCTTCCATCCCTGTCCTGCTCCCTCTTTCCTTCCCCCATTGTTTCTTTCTGCAGATATGAACAGATGTCCTCTCTTGTACTCTGCACGTGCCCGGGGACCACACAGGGGCATGTGTAAAGTGCCCCTTCCCATGCCTCTTAGGCAGCCTGTTGATGCCCTGTGTGGATGTAGCGTGATTGTCAGTCAGTCGCTTCTCTGTGGAAGTTGTTTCCAGACTTGGCTAGCTTTTTATTCTCACTGTTTTTTGTGGTTTCTATAACCCCTTCTTCACAGAGCAGCCAGAGGTCATCCCAGGGGCGCTTCGCGTCTGTGTGGAGCTGGATGGCCTCAGCGACTTCTCAGGAGCTGCCCCTCTCCTGTCCTTGGCGGAGTCACAGACAGGTCGTCTTTCTCTTCTGTTCCTCTGGTGTTTGGTGCTGGTTTTCTAACAGTGGTGTTAACAGTTTGTTCTGGCCCTGCTGGCTGTCTCGGCAGGTGGAGCATCCTTGTCCCTGCTCCCAGATCCTCGTACCACGCAGCGTCCTGTGGAGTCCGGGCTGTAGTTGTCTGCCTTGGCAGAGTAGAAAACCTCTGCCCTGTCTGCACACTGTGCTCGTGGTAGGGCACCCTAACAGGGAGGGAGTTCTTTGGGGGATAGCTGTAACATTAAGGGTTACCAGAAGTGAGGTTCCCTAGAATAACCTCAGAAAAATGGTGCTGGATCCTGACCAGGCGGTGGTGCAGTGGATAGCGCATTGGACTGAGATGCAGAGGACCCAGGTTCGAGACCCCGAGGTCACCAGCTTGAGCGCAGGCTCATCTGGTTTGAGCAAAGCTCACCAGCTTGGACCCAAGGTCGCTGGCTCGAGCAAGGGGTTACTCAGTTTGCTGAAGGCCCACGGTCAAGGCACATATGAGAAAGCAATCAGTGAACAACTAGTGTCGCAACGAAAAACTGATGATTGATACTTCTCATCTTTCTCCATTTCTGTCTGTCTGTCCCTGTCTATCCCTCTCTCTGACTCTCTGTCTCTGTAAAAAAAAAAAAAAAGAAAAAGAAAAACGGTGCAGACACTTCCTTGTCTGACAGATGAGGGGGAAACAGGCCAAGTGGAGAGGTGTGACAGGCCAGTGTCAGCAGGCGGTGGCGTCATTGGAGTAACCACTGTGGCTTAATGCTCTGGAATCTGCGGAAGGCTTGATTTTTCTGTTTGTTTCTTCCTTTGGAGAAAAGCATTACATTTGAAGCACTGGTTTTGATTCCTAAGTATTTCCACCCGCGGCTTTTGCTAGTTTTGTATCCATAGCAAAGTTTTTATAAACATGAGCTAAGCTCATTCTGGCTCATGGAACTTTTCTATGTAAATTGTAGGAAGAAAACTATCTTCCAAGTATAAATTGTTGCCCAAGGTCAAACTTGGAATTATTCTGTTCCGTATAGTTAAATGGGATTTGTAATTGGAAGATGAAAAGAATATTTTCATTGCAGGACTGCGGGAGAATCGGCCAGAGCTCTGTTCTCTAGCCGGCCCTTCCCCTCCCAGAAGCAAGAGGCCCTGGTCAGATAGCTCTGTTGGTTAGAGCCTCTTGCTACACAGAGATTGCTAAGTACACTGGGTGGGGACTTGCTGTGGCCCGAGGCAGTGGTGAGGAACCTGTGTGTGCAGGAGCTGCTCTGACATTTTCACATGCGGGTCAAACGCAGTGACCCCAGGGTCGTGCAGATGTATCTTCACCTGGGAGCACTGGTTGGTTTCTTTAATGAAACAAACAATTTTAGTAATGGGGACCCTAGACATCCTCTAGGCCAAGTGACCGCCCAGGAGGGAGCACGGCACCGTGGGGAGGTTTGCCCAGTGTTTGCTGGAAGCAGGTGTGCTCCCTGTCAGGGACGGTGTCCTCGGGCCGAGGTGAACTGTGTGTGCTTAATGCTCTTCCTCGTGTGCCTGCCGGCGGCTGCCGGGCCTTCTCTGCTGCTGCCCGGGTGCTTGCACGGCAAGTCTGCTCTGCAGGTAGCTGCCCTCACAGAATCTCTGCAGGTAGCTGCCCTCACAGAATCTCTGCAGGTAGCTGCCCTCACAGAATGAGAACAGCTGAGAAGTCTGACTTCAGACTTGAAACAGGTCTCAGGACGGCCATTCACTGGGTGGCAGTAGCCCCTTCTTACCCGTTTCCCTCTCCAAGGGGAGCATCAGATCCCACAGAGCTTTCCCCTCCTGCAGATACTGTCTCGAACACTTAGCATATGTCCATCCATAACTTCTGTCCTTGTTAAAACACCTTTCTTTGTTCGGCGGCAGATGAAATACTGTGTTTTTCCACGTGCTCGCCTCCCAGCTTCCTGAGTGTGACCTAACAGCGTAGTGGCTCCTCTTCAGGCTGACCGGGGGCTGTTGCCAGTGACTGCCACCAGTGACTGCCACCACCTGGCTCTGCCCTGCTGCTCTGGTGGCCAGAGACCCTGGGGCACAAACACACCCAGCTCTCTGGCACAGCGGGGTCCGCATCAAGGACCGCAGACTCGACGTGGCCCCTGGGTGTGTGGTCGACGTGGCCCCTGGGTGTGTGGTCGACGTGGCCCCTGGATGTGTGGTCGGGGGGATGCTCGGGCAGCGTCCACCCTTCGTGCGAGGCTCAGTCTGGGGGTCTGCTGACCGGATTTTACTGCCTCTTCTTAACATAGCTCCTAACACGTCCTCTGGGACATGAGTCTGTTTTGAGTGGGTAAGAAATTTAACACACTTACAAAGCAGTTGGAATGTGGGATTTCTTGAGACTTTTAAGATTTTTTTTGCCTGACCGGTGGTTGTACAGTGGATAGATCATTGATCTGGGACGCTGAGGACCCCACTTTGAAACCCCGAGGTCTCTGGCTTGAGCTCAGGGTTGCTGGCTTGAGTAAGGAGTCACTGGTTCAGCTGGAGTCCCCCCGGTCAAGGTGAGTATGAGAAGCAGTCAGTGAACGACTGAAGTGGCACAACTTATCTCTCTCCCTTCCTGTCTCTTCTGTCTTTCCCTCGCTCCTGCATAACTGCATAAGTCTTTAAAAGCAGCCTGCCCTGACCAGGTAGCTCGGTTGTAGCATTGTCCCTGCCAAGGTTGTGGGTTTGATCTCTGGTCAGAACACGTGAATAAGTGGAACAACAAACTGATGTGTGTGTGTCCATCCCCCCTTACCCCGCTTTCTCTCCACCTCTCTCAATCTTCCTTCCTCTCTGAAATCAATTAAAAAACAAAAAAAGCAACCTGCCTTGTTGAGAAATTACAATGTGCTATATTTAATATTCACAGAACTATTTCTTTTGCTCTTATATTTTCTTCTTTTGTATTATTTAAAAATTATGTAATTACATGAGCGAGCGAGCTGGCATGAGCATCCATCGTCTTGGGGGCGTGGGAGCTGGAGCTCAGGGCCCCCAGGGAGTGCAGGATGGTGTCCGTTCTTGCCCGAGCGGGGGGGAGTCAAGACTCGGTCATGGTGCAGGTCGTTGTGGGGGCCAGTTACGGGACTGTGCTCCACAGCATGTTTGCTCACAGCATGCTTCTCTTTGGACACGTACAGTACCTGGGTATAGGTGGGAGAAATTATTAGAAGTAAGACTTGCTGAGTCAAAGAACGTTTGTATTTTAAATTCCAACCTATAATCAAGTTGCTTTCCAAAGAGATCACATCAGTAATTATTCCTCCAGCCACACCAGTTTCCCGTACCTTTCTCGACAGTCATCAAGCTTTACTTTTGCCAAACCGAGAGGTGAAGTGAAGACTCACGCTACTGTCAACTTGGGCTTTATCTTGTACAGATTAAATAAACATTTCTTGCATTTTTGTGAAAGATGTTAGTATCTTTTGCCTCTGCATGGTCCCCCTCCCCTCCACCTCTTATTTAATGGGTTGTTAGAGTCCTTGGAAGAAATACTGTAAACTACACTCAGTCAACTCTTTCCCGGAAGTCTTTGAGACTGTGCCCTGTGTCACACACCCTTGCATGTTTGTGGTAAAGGAGATATTTTTATGACTGAGACAAATACATTTTGTATTTTTTGCCCTAATATAAATTTATTCATTATAAACAAGAGATTTAGAATAAGTGGTTTGAGATATTTTTTCTCTAGGACAGCTATATAAAGTTTGTCAATAAAAGCTTTTTGTCAGATTTCATTTCTGCTTTGGTTTGGGAAACGAACCCGATAGTACTGCTGTTCAAACAGGAGCCACATGCAGTGGTGTCATTGAACATTTTCTGATATCTGCTCAGAAAATGCAAGAAGAAATAGGTGAAGTTAAGTTTAATGATATATATTGTTTAACCCAATCCAAAATATTAGCATTTCAACGTGTAATCTATATAAAACTATGAATAATATTTTAACATGTAATCAATATAAAATCATCAATAAGATGTTTTACTTTGAGTGCTTTTGGTCTAAGTCTTCAAAATCAGTATGTATCTTAGACTTGCAGCTTGTATCACTGTGCGCTAGCCACACCATGAGTGTCGACAGACACCGATCACCAGGGACATCGGCAGCGTGGCTCTGACGAGGATTGTTGCATTCCATTCCTCTTCTGAAGCTACCGTTTGTCCAGTCTTTTTATTTTTATTTTTTTTTGAGAGAGAGACAGACAAACAGGAAAGGAGAGAGATGAGAAGCATCAACTTGTAGTTGTGGCACTTTAGGTGTTCGTTGATTGCTTCTCACATGTGCCTTGATTGGGTGCTCAAGCCGAGCTAGTGACCCCTTGCTCAGGCCGCAACTACAGAATCATGTCTGTGGTCCCTCACTCAAGCTGATGAGCCCACACTCAAGTCGGATATGAGCCTGTGATCACGCCAGCGACCTCAGGGTTTTGAATCTGGGACCTCAGTGTCTGTCCCAGGTCGTTGCTTCATTCCCTACACCACCACTGGTGGTGCCACTGGTGGTGCAAGCTGTCCAGTCTGCTTTCTAAACAAAGTTATAAGGTGTATTGACCTGACATGTTCTTGAATTAGGCTCTAGATATTATTGTTTTTACTCATCTGTGTAAAGGTATGCTGTTTTCCTCAGTATTCTATCTATACATTGATGCAGTAGAGTACTTCATCACATGTACTCATTAGTGGGATTAAACACTAATATCCTCAGTGAGATACCTCCTATAGAGCAACAAAGACTCCAGAAGTTCACAAATAGGAAACGTAAGTGTTAGGAGCTTAAACATCTGGCCAAGGGGATCCAGACAGTATCTGAGCGAGACTGTGATCGTCGCGTCCTGACAGCACATTTGGTGTTCTCTGCAGTCTTCTTCTCCCAGAGGACATCTGTGTTTTCAGATTATGGAGAAATAACGTGAACCTAGTAAGAGTAACTGTCCTTGAGGGAAATTCTAAGTCACCGTTCCTGAAAAGAAGTGGAACTTGACAGAATTAGTGGAGAAAGAACAAGGCTGCAGTGAGGCAAGCCGTGGAGCCCAGCAGTGTGTCTCATCCGAACTTGTGCTGCTTCATGTTGGAGACCAGGCTGCTGAGGTGAATGTGCCCGTGTTAGTTAACATTTCCTGAGCAGAGAAGGAGCCTGGGTTTGATGTGCTCAGTCTTAGGACAAGTCAACCTGGGTTGATACTACAGTTTATTTTTATAGCCAAGTATAAATAAGCTTAATCATAAAAGGAGTTTATTGGTGTATTTCAGCTAGCAAGGGGGCTGAAACATAGTATTCTTTGCCCTGACCTGCCTGGTGCGCTAAGGATGGGAGAGCCCACTTGAACAACCTCTCTAAGGGTGTTCCTGTGGGCGCAGGACTGCCGGCAAATGTCAGTCCTCAGATGCTGTCAGCCAGTGAGGAGCCTGTGGTCCTGTCTGCTCGTCCGGACCTCTCAGCATGGCAGTTAGCTAAAGCTATGAGGGCAAGTATCAATAGCATAAATTATGCACTGTTTCTCTATCCGTGTTCACCCATTGGCCGTTAGAGTTGTTGGCTAACTCATCTGTGATGACCGTCCGTGTACATGTCTCCTTTCACTCACGTGTGCGAGCTTCTTCCTAAGGCCTGTGTCTTGAACTAGAGGTGGTGTTGCTCTCTCGCGGCATCTGCACCTTACGCCTTCACAGGCCTTGAGAGTGGAGTCAGGGCCGAGGTTTCTTCCTCATCGGAATAACCCCTTTTCCCAGAGGCACTGCTAGTAGTCCATCCACAAGGCCACCTCTGGGTCTCAACATACGTGCCGGGGAACCGCTTGTCCCGTGTGCCTGTCCCTGCGCCAACACACAGCCTGAACTACTGTCGCTGAACATCTTGATGTTGGGGAGGGCGGGCCCTCTCCATCTCATTTTCCTCAGAGTCTTATCAGCTGTTCATGGCCCCTGATTTTTTTGTTTAAAATTTGTTGTATAAATATAAATTGTATATGTAAATATTCTAAAAATTGTATATATGTATATTGTTTTACAATGCACCATTACAAAAATGTCTGTAGAAGTGTTTTGTTCTTTTTTTTTAAGACTTTATTCATTTTAGAGAGTAGAGAGAGAGAGAAGGGAGGAGCAGGAAGTATCAACTCCCATATGTGCCTTCACCAGGCAAGACCAGGGTTTTGAACTGGCAACCTCAGCATTCCAGGTCAACGCTTTATCCACTGTGCCACCACAGGTCAGGCCAGAAATATTTTAAAATTACAATGTGTATAAAATCTGGTTGTAAAATTCCACACCTACGTGCATAGGCACACCAATTTTGGAATTTAACCCTTTGAGTAGTGAGTTTTTTTCATGCTTACTGACCCCTGGGAGTGAGTTTTTGGTGGTTGTTTTTTTCCAAAAAATTAAATTAGTTCCAGTTCCAGTTTTATTAATTTAAAATCATGTTTGTTTGATAACCAATTTATAGAAACAATAAGAACATACATTTGCCTTTTTTTTTTAATTTTATTTATTTATATATTTTTTACAGAGACAGAGAGTGAGTCAGAAAGAGGGATAGACAGGGACAGACAGACAGGAACAGAGAGAGATGAGAAGCATCAATCATTAGTTTTTCATTGCGCGTTTCAACACCTTAGTTGTTCATTGATTGCTTTCTCACATGTACCTTGACTGCGGGCCTTCAGCAGACCGAGCAACCCCTTGCTGGAGCCAGCGACCTTGGGCTCAAGCTGGTGGGCCTCGCTCAAACCAGATGAGCCCGCACTGAAGCTGGCGACCTTGGGATCTCGAACCTGGGTCCTTCAGCATCCCAGTCTGACGCTCTATCCACTGCGCCACCACCAGGTCAGGCTACATTTGCCTTTTTTAATGTTGCCTTATACATTTTTAAAATAAATCGATCGTACTCTGGATGGTCAGGAGGCACGAGGACGTACATGAACGTTCGTACCACTCCAAGGGTTAAGTTGCATTTTCTTTGCAGTTCTAATCTAATTAGAGAAGAATTGCAGCCTTTATGATTATCTTCCTGTGTAGGTGAACATGCGTTTCTACATTTGTTTAGGTCTTTTCTGTATTTCACAAAGGTTTTTATAACATTCTCTATAAATCTTACTTTTTATTTGGTCCGTTTCTAATAGTTTGTTGCTGGTGTCTGGAACATAATTTTGCATGCTGGTTTTGTTGGACTTGGTTGTGTTGGTGTGTTCACACGTGGTCGCTCGGACGTGGTCGTGTCTGAACTCAGGCAGCCTTGCTCTTTCCCACCTGCATGCCTTTCTGTTTCTTGCCTTATTGTCCTGGCTGGAATCTCTAGTGTGGTTTGAATAAATACAGCACTCAGTCAGTGAGCCTGTCTTCTTCATGACCCTGATGTGAATGCTGCTGATGAGGGGAGTGTCCTTGTATTCCCAGTTTTTATCAGGAATGAGTAAATCATATCAAATTCTTTATTTGAATGCTTTGTGATGATCAAATCTTCTTGCCCCAATGCTAATAGTGTGGTGAATTACATTATTTTTCTAACAGTGCACCCCCTTGCATTATTGTAATAAACTTGATTTTATTGTGATATATGTGTGTGTGTGTGTGTATGTGTGTGTTATTTATTTATTTATTTATTTATTTATTTATTTATTTATTTATTTATTTATAGATATAAAGGAAGAAAGATGAGAAGCATCAACTGGTATTTGCAGCACTTTAGTTGTTCACTGATTGCTTCTCATACGTGCCTTGACTTGCAGGCTCAAGCTGATCCAATGACCCCTTTCACAAACCAGTAACCATGGGCTCAAGCTGGTGAGCCTGCACTCAAGCTGGCAACCTCAAGTTATTGAACCTGGGACCTCAATGTCCCAGGTCGATGCTCTATCTACTGCACCACCACCAGTTAGGATAGATACACATATTTGCTTTTATGTTTCTGGATCAGTTGACCAGATTAGGTTAGGCTTTTGCTTTAAGTACCTAGATGAAATTCACACACTGATTTTCTCCTCTTACCCTGGTCTGGGAGGTATTCGAGTCCTCTGGGTCTGTAAGTGAAGTGGGAAGGCTCTCTCTTGGGGCATTTGGCCTGCCTTTCTGTTGTGACTTTTATATTTGTTTTTTCAAAGATTGGAGAGGCCTGGTTATTTAAAGTTTACATTTCTAAACAGGATCATTTGCAGAATTATTTCTAGAAATTGCCTATTTATCCGTTTTTAAGTTTTTGGTAATATGTTATTTTCTCAATAGAATTCTTGTAAGATTTTTCAAAGTCTTATTGTGGCTGTAGTTTTGTGGTTTTTTTACCCCCTTTGAATTCTTAATATTACCTAATTACACTTGTTCTCTTTTTTCATTAATCATTTTTGCCAGAGAGCTAACTTGTTTGTTTGTTTTTTACAGGGACAGAGAGAGGGATAGATAGGGACAGATAGACAGGAATGGAGAGAGATGAGAAGCATCAATCATCAGTTTTTTGTTGCGACACCTTAGTTGTTCATTGATTGCTTTCTTATATGTGCCTTCACCGCAGGCCTTCAGCAGACCGAGTAACCCCTTGCTCAAGCCAGAGACCTTGGGTCCAAGCTGGTGAACTTTTTTTGCTCAAACCAGATGAGCCCACGCTCAAGCTGGTGACCTTGGGGTCTCAAACCTGGGTCCTCCACATCCCAGTCCAACACTCTATCCATTGCGCCACCGCCTGGTCAGGCTAACTAGTTTTTTTTTAAGACTTATCTGTAGGGTTGTGTTTATTCTCTCTAGTATATCTTTTACTTCATTTCTTATCTTTATTTCTTTCTACTCTCTAGGTTTATTCTATATTTTTTTCCACTTTTAGGAGAGAATGATTAGCCAATTAATTTTTTCTTTTTTCTTTAATATGGTGGCTTAAGGCTGTCAGCTTGTCTCCAAGTTACACTCTGGCTTCATTCCACAAGTTTGGATATAAACTGCTTTATTCTGAATATTTTCTGGATTCTAAGTATTTTTAGATTTCTTCTTTGATCCATGAATTATTTAGGAGCAAGTTTTAAAATTTCCCGGTTAAAATTTTAAGTTGACTTGTAATTAATTATATTGTAGTCAGACAGTGTCATGAAATTAATTTTTTGCCATTTGTTGAAATTTTTCCCCCTCAACTCATGGCCAATTTTTAAAAAGGTTTCCTTGTATACTTGAAAAGAACATGTCATTTCTAATCATTAGGCAAAAGATTAGGTAAACCCAATAATGCAGGTTTATTAACTACATTGTTTTAATTTTCTGTACCATTTTAATTTGTATACTCTGTTACCAAGAGTGGAGTCAGTCTTCCCCTGTAGTCTTGGATATGTCAATTCTAGTAAACTTCAATTTTTACTTTATATATTTTTGTAGCTATGTTATCATATATACACAGATAATCAGAGCTGATGAATCTTTTATTCTTGACCTTCATTATTTTTGTTTTTTATGTTGTTTTTTTAGCATGCATGAAAAAGAGAGAGAAACTGATTTGTTGTTTCATTTATTTATGCATTCATTGGTTGTTATGTATCCTGACCAGGGATCGAACCTGCAACTTTGGCATATCGGGACAATATGCTAACCAACTGAGCTACCTGGTCAGGGCTAGAATCTTAATTCTATCTTATGTACATAATGTTTCATTATGAAACATTAGGGGATGTTTCAAAATGAATATGAAGCGATAAAATACCCCCTAATTTTTGTGAACGGTGTATTTTAACTCTCTCCAGATTTTATTATTCGTAGCATATGGTCACAACTTGTTTCACTCTAGGTTACCAGTTCCTTGATCAATGTTCTTCTTGCAAGTCTCTGGCTTTCATTTTCTTCTTGCTGAAATATGTCCTTTAATCAGTTGTCCACTGATAGTAATTGATTACTTCATTCTGGTTCTTAAATCAGATGAAGAATTTCAAGTTGATAGGTGTTTCCTTCAGTGTAGCTGGCAGGTGTTACTTCACTGTCCTCTGGTAGGGTGTCACTGTGCCCTCCTCCCCTGCAGGAGACCCATCTCTTCCCCCAGCTGCTTCTCAGGTCTACCCCTGGCATTCTGAGGTTTCGCTATAGTGTGTTTTGGTGTGGATTTGTTTAAATTTTGCTGCAAGCCACCTGTTGTGTGTCTTTTGGGGAGGGGAGGGAAATGTCGTGTCTTTCCATTCTAGGATTTTCTCTAGTTTTCCTTCTCTGCTCTTGGTATTTTCTTCATTTGGAACTCCTATTAGACATATGTGGAATGTCCTCTTGTCTGCGCTTTTTAACCTCTTTGTTTGTCCACCTCTAGATTTTTAATGCCGTCTTTATATGTTATGTCTCTAATCACTAAGATTTTTTTTTTTTTAAGTCTCAGTCTGATAGTTCTGTTATCTGAGGTTCTTGATTCTAATCCTATTTCAATCTTATTTTTTGAATTTTGGACATTTAGCCTCTCTGCAGTGTGGGTAGGTCTGTAGGTGTTCTTTGCAGGCTGGTGTAAGGTTTATTCCCTCCTGCACGGGATTGCTTTCTGACTTGTTAATTTCTACATTTAACCTAGGGGTTCTTGGACAGATGGGATTGTAGGAGTTTGAACCCTGAACCTTTATTGATTGGTCCATGGTTGCTGGTGCTTAGAGGTGCTCCCAGCACCCCGCACAGGCTGGTCAGAAAGCATCCTGTAACACCTCTGTGCTTGGGGGCTCTTATTCTCTTGTTCTAGCACCTGCCTTCTTCTGAGGGTTAAGCCTCATGGGGATCATGGCTTTGAGTCAGAGTGGGGATGGTGGCCTATTTCTAACCTTGTACATTGTGCAAGCCCAAAGCTTCTCCCTTGTCCCCAAATGTCATAGACCGATGCTCACCTTTTGAGGCAGGCTTAAGTGGTTGGCACATTATCTGGTGTGAAATGTTGCTGGATGTAGACATCTCAGAATTCACCTCTGCAAACTATCTCACTGCACTAAACCTCGCTAGGAAGAACAGCTGGTCATAATTAGCACCAAGGCACCCTGTGATGGTTTTTAGCACCAAGTTAACATTTGATATTATAATATTTTTTGTTAATTACAGGTTCTTTAGCCAGCTCTTGTAAGGCCTCCTGTGCAGTAGGCACTGTGTGAGCTGCTCCCCAATCCCTCCCTTGGGCCTCCCACTCCATCCCCCAGTCCAGAGCTGCGCCTTCAGAATCTACACAACAAAACATACTTGTCAGAGTTGTGGCCAGGCAATCCCTGTGGAAAGACTACCTACAAACAGCAGCAATAGCACAAGAAGGGGTGCTGACAAGTTCCTTGGAGCTTAAAGAGACTCTTCCTAGTCTAAGTAGACGAAGAGCTTCTCCTGGGGGGGGGGGGGGTAGTGCACCAGGGCACCTTCCTGCTGACTTAGCACACTGCTTTGAGGATGATGTCTTTGGCTCTGAGTGGCAGGTTTTCCTTTGCCTTGCGTGGTTTCTGTCCCACGGTGATGTGAGGGCTGTGGCGTTTTTGCCCGCTGTGCTGGGCTTCTCCCTGGCCCTCAGTTTGCACATACAGTTGCCTACTTGACATCTCCGCTTAGCCATCCAGTGGACATCCCACATGTCACCTCCTCAGCGTAAGTCCTGATTTTCACATCACACATTCCTTCTCCCTTAGGCCAGCTAGAACCCCCATGCCATTCCTGACTTTTTCCATGGCCCTGGTTCAATTAAGATGGAACTCCGGGGCCACCTTCCAAATCTGGCCACTTAGTTCATCTGCCATTGCCAACCTCAGTGGTAAGCCAGCCAGTCATCTTGAGACTGAACAACTGCAGTAGCCCCCTGCCCACCTTCTCTTTGTACTTGGACAGTGTTCCACGGGGAAGCTCCCCACCAGCCCTAGCTGGTCTTACCTGACCTCTCTGTTCCCACAATGCCCATATGCCCCTGTGGCTCACCCCATGTAGGATGGTCCTCTGCTCAAGTATCCATGGTGCACTCCCATACTTTATGCAGGATTCTGCTCATATGTGTCCTTACCACAGGTACAAATTGGAATCCCTACTAATTCCTCCACTAGAATTGTACTCACAGTGGGCACAGGCCTGGCATATCATCCGCACCCACCTGGATAGAAGCCCTTCCGAGGTTGGGGCTCCTGTTCTGCCTTGATTGCCTGGCAATAGGCACCCCCCTTTTCCTGTTCCACTGCAGAGATAGTGTACTCTTTAAAGGAAGGAAGGTCTCCGTTTTTGAAGGGGATTAAACTGGCAGCCAAAAAACAGAGTGAGGATATTTTATAGAAGGAAGGACATAAGGAACAGAACCCCACACGAGTGAGGGGAGGGAAGGAAAACCCGTGCTCTGAACTTTGGAGGCCTGGCACGTGTTCCCAGTGAGTGTTGTTAGGCAAAGCCAGCTTGTCATCGGCTACCAAAAGTTGGAACTGGTTGGGGTAGCAGCTCACTGGCTTTGCGCGGTCCCTCGAGGCTTCTCGTTTCTCTTGGCTTTTGGGTGAGAGGCAGAGCTGCAGTTCTTCCTGCCCCTTCCCTGGTTGGCCCTGCAGGTCTCCGGTCCGGAGCTGGGCAGGACTCCTGCGCCCTGACCTGTGCGCGGGGCGGGGCGGGGCCACCGAGCGGGCGGGGCGCCGAGGTCTGACGTGTCTCGGCGGGATTGGAGCCGCCGCCCTATATAGCCGCCGGGGCCCGTGCCCCGGCCTCGGAGCGGAGCACAGGCACCCTAGGCTGGCGGCGGTGGGCGCACCGCACAGGAGCGAGTGAGTGTGCGAGCTGGCGCACGGAGTGGGCGGGGGTGCGGGCCGGGGGCGCCTGCGCCCAGCTCTGTGCGTGGGGAAGTTGGGGCGCCGGGGGCGGAGCCGGGTGCCGGGCTGGGCCGCCGACGTGGAGCGCCGGGCGGGCGGGCAGTCAAGCGGGGGAGGGGCCGGGGTCGCCTTTCGTCCCCCTACCCTGGCCCAGCCGCTGCCCCTCCTCCCGGCACGGGCTGTGGGCGCCCCCTCCTCCCCGGGCCGGCTGGGCGGTGGGGGGGGGGGGGGGGGGCGGCTACGTGTCACCAGTGCGCATGGGCCGTGGCGCTGGCACGGGAAGAGTTAGAAACTTTCCCGAGTCCAGCGCCCGCCGGTCCCGAGGCTACAGCGCCCCCCTGACCCCCAACCAGAGTCGCTGTTCCCTCTGCGCTGACGCCCCCCAAGGCCCCTACGCAGGGGGAAGTGCGGCCGACCTGGGCCCAGGTCGGTGACGTGGGCGGCTGGACCGTGCCCCCTTACCCCCCCCCCCAGGAGAAGCGCTCCTCCCCCAGGAGGAGGGGGGTTCACAGATGTCTGTCCCGCAGGGTAGCCGGCGGCGTTGGGGATGGCGGGAGGGGTCTGGCAGTCCGGCTGCACCTCCACCTGCTGCCCACCCCGCCCGCCTGCGTGGTCGGGGCCAGCCCTGCGCCCTCCTCGGGCTGCAGCGCATCATGGATGTGCCCCAAGGTCCCGGACGAAAAATACATTACGGAAAAATACCGAATTTGGATGGAAGGTGGGGAGGCCGAGCGCGCTCCTGCCCCTTTAAGCCTGTCCCCGCCCGCGGGCTCGCGTGGCCTGTGGGAGGGCCGTGCTGAGGTGGCATCTGCGAAAGTTCCTCCTGCGGGATGGTGCCGACTTCCAGACTTGGCGGAACGCACGGGCGCCCGCCTCTGCGAGCTGCTCCTCCGGTCCTCGTGCCGGCGCCCCGAGAGAGACTGTGGCCGGCTGATTTCTCGGTCCATTGGGATTTCACGTTAATGAGTTTGGTTTATGGGTCCTGAGAAAGACTTTAAAAAAATTTCCCTTGCAAGTTTGTTGTGGGGATAAAAGTAAGTTGTTTTGGGAGAAGAGGGGAGAGGGCCTGGGTTTCATCTAGGTTTTGGTGCTCTCCATACTCGGTCCTGTCTCGTGTGTGAAGTGTGGAAATTTTCGTTAGTTGGAGGTAACACTTTCTGGACTGTTTCTCATGATTTATCTTTGCAAAGATATTTCCTTGTAAATATGTTATTGTCAAAATATCACAAGGAATCAGTTTATACTTCGTTGTTTGGAAATATAAATTTACAACTTCATTTAAAGATTTTTCTGCTGTGCCTTTGTTAAAGATTTCAGGTGTAATCTGCACATTTCTCTCACTTGGGGTCAAGAGCGCTTGTCGTTTTCTGGGGGGCAGAGAAGAGTCTTGGCTTCCATCCACTCTCCTTTTCTAGTTGTTTGCTGCATGCTTACAATCTGAGATCTGGCTTTTTTGCTGTGGACATTTACACTCCAGAGAAACACCACCTGAAGTCCAGGTTGAGAGTAGCTTGAGATTTGTCTTTGGGAGACCCGACTGCTTTTTGCTGGGGAAGGAGTCGGGAGGCAGTGCAGTGAGGAAGGGACCGGGGCCATCTTGGGAATGTCCGAAGTCGGAACATGGCCTCACGCATCCGAAGGAGTGTTGTGGAGAAGAGCAGGTGTGTTCTCTGGCCAGAAGGGGCAGAGGGTGGTAGGTTTGACATAACATAAGGCAGTGTCCTGACCACTAGAGAGGCACTGAGGTGGAGTGTGGCTCCGTTGGAAGGCTGTGCAGTTCTTGTCTCTGGTGGTATTCAGAGACTGCAATAGAGAGGTGTCTCAGGCCCCTTTCGGTCCTAATTTGAACAATATTATTAAATCAAGTGAAGACCTGTGATAGCAGATGTCTGGCTTCTGCTCTTTGGGCCTAAAGTCTTCTGGGAACTTAAGGTAGCAGGTGAAGGGTTAGGGTTAAGGTTAGCACCCCCAGTCACGACTTAAGCTTGTGAAGTCCTCCAAAGACCACTGAGCAGAAGTGAGTCTGTCCTGGGTTGTGTGTCAAGGCAGAGCTGGAGCCAGTGGGTGAGGTTGGTCCTGGCCGGACCTTGGGTGGGGCTGAGGTCTGATTTACACAGCGGTCATCAGATACATGTTTAAAATGGGATTTTTAAAGGTGAGGTGTTGAGATATTTATAAGAGAAACGATAGCCTTATTTGACAATATCAGAACCTTATGTGTTGAGTGTGTTGCTTGGTTTTATCTGTTCACTTAATCTATTCAGCTATGACATTTCAGATTCAAACTGCCATTTGAAATCTGGAGACGGGAGATGCAGTGTGTCCTGTCAGACCAGTGTGTGGTTTCCTGGAGGTCCCTGCTGTTCACAGCGGCCTGAGGGCCTGTGCACACGTGGGGGCGTTAGAGGCTCTGCTGCAGTTCTCCCTCCTACACGCTAGGTCCCCCGTGTCAGCCACGTCGCTACCCCTTTCTTGAGTCCATCAGAAGGATTAGCTGGAGTTGATTTCTGAAAGGTGTGTGAGCTGTGTCCCATCTTGTGTGTGATACCAGGTGCGGGGGTCATGGCTAGTGGCTGTGCTCTATGGGCTTGTTGTGTTCCTGACCCTGGGACCTGGGGCTGGTCCTGGCCAGGACAACAGGAGGACTGGTCGGCAGGAGCAGAGAAGAGAGGGTACAGGTGTCGTTGTGGCTATGTGTGTAAACCTGGCTTGTAAAGGGGTGGCTGTCAGTGGATTTGAAGAAGAGACATTGGTGCCCGAGACAACCTGAGAGAGAGGTTGTCAGGTAGGCCACCAGGTAAGAGTGTGCAACCCCAGGGGAGTTCTGGGAAAGGAGGGTCCTGGCTTCACTGTCAGTGTTTGGACTCCAAACACCTCCATCTTGCTTCTGGACTGGCCAAGTGTGAACTGGCCGGACACTGGGAACCCCACAGAGTGTTCATGCTCCCCACCTGTCAGACCCGCTGGGTGGATGGGCTGCTCTGACTGTGACTAAATGGAAAGGCTTTCTTTCTTCCTCACCTTTATCTTTACACTTGCAGGTTAGAATTATGTGGAGACAGATTCCTAAGTAGTCTTGGTCAGTTTTCTGCACCTCATTCCTTGGTCTCTGGGTGCATCTGTGTGTTGGATGGGACTGGGGTCCCAGAGAGGCTCTGGCCTGTGCCTGTGGGTCGGAGCGTCTTCCCCTGTGCCACTGGTCCACATCCCCGCTGGGACATTGAGACGCTTTTGAATCTAGTCCTCTGGCTTCACCTGTGGTGTTGCAATGGATAGAATGTCGACCTGGAATGCTGAGGTTGCAGGTTTGAAGCCCTGGGCTTGCCTGGTCAAGGCACATATGAGAAGCAACTACTGTGAGGTGATGCTTCCCACCTCCCCACTGCGCTCTCTACTCTTTCTAAAATCAATAGATAAAATCTTATTTAAAATTTTTTTTATTTTATTTTTCCAAAGTTAGAACTGAGGAGGCAGACTCCTGCATGTGTCCAACCAGGATCCACCCGGCATGCCTACTAGGGGGCAATGCTCTGCCCATCTGGGGCATTGCTCGCTGTGGCTGGAGCCATTCTAGCACCTGAGGTGGAGGCCATGGAGCCATCCTCACTGCCCAGGCCAACTTTGCTCCAGTGGAGCCTTAGCTGCGGGAGGGGAAGAGAGAGACAGAGAGGAAGGAGAGGGGGAGGGGTGGAGAAGCAGATGGGCGCTTCTCCTGTGTGCCCTGACTGGGGATTGAACCCGGGACTTCCACACGTCAGGCTGACAGTCTACCGCTGAGCCAACCAGCCAGGGCCAATAAATAAAATCTTAAAAAATAAAAAATAAATCTAGTCTTCTGATGCCTCTCCAGTTGCCATGAACTGTCTCCCTAGCTCCTGAGCCTTGTGTGCGGTAGGGTATCACTCTCCAGTTAGGCGAGAAGTTCTGTTACTGTTATGAAGTCTCCCATTTCTGACTCGCCCTTACCTGTCGTTACTCTGCCTCACTGTACCTTGTCCGGCTCGTGTTATTTTGCATAAAGCATCAGGTACTGACCTGGCAGCCTACTGCCCTGAAGTCCCTCGAGGCAAGGTGACCGGCACCATCCTCATGCACAGAGCAGTTCTTGGCCATCCCCTGACAGCCTCAGAAAGTTCCTTCCCACCTTGCTGTCTTCTGGCCTGGCTTCTAAAACCCAGTGGATTATAAGGGACCAGAGGACTTTCAAGGACAGTAGCTCTCAGTCATCCTAAAAGTTCAGGAGGCCGCCCCAAGCTCCACGTTCTGTTCGTCATGGCGTAGCATCAGAACCTTTTCCTCTGGCTCAGTGGTCAGAGATTGAGTGGTGCAGAAAGAATACATAACTATGCAGGAGAACAAACCATCAGTTTTGTGAGCATTTTACTTCGAAACGGTTACACTTAAAAAATGTTTAAGAGATCACTCCCTCAGGGTCCCTGGAAAAGGTGCCCTCGGTTCTGGGTGGTCAGCTCTCATTGAGGTATGTTTTGTTGGAAGCTAATGGCCTAAGTTCAGAGCCCCCTCCCCCCCTAAGAAAATTTCCTAGGTATTGGTAAGGTTTAAATACTGTTGTAACTTTCTGGCGGGGAGGTAGAAGGGTCTGGTTTGTAGAATGCAGATAAGTAACTTTCTCCTTGCTCCCTCTCTCCCTGCCCCACACCAGCAAAAGCTGGCAGGCTGACACAGGTGGCCTCAGGACGGACTTTCTGGCTATTGACCATTGTGCTGGTAAGTGTGCCTGTCCTGTCTGGATGCTTCTGGTCCCTGGGCTGTGTGTGCCCTTCCTTGCATTAGATTTCATCCGTGCCTTTCCGGTAGATCTGCAGAGAGCCCGTCCTGCATGAGCGGTGTGTCCACATGTACCCTTGAAGTGTGTCATTTGGCACCCATCTACTTCTAATCTTTTTCTTAAATGTGATTATGTGTGCTCAGGGTTATCTGAGTGTGGCTAGTGCTTCTCTGTAATGCAGAGCTTAATTTTCTGTAACTTGAGGAGAGAGGTCTGAGTTGTAAAACTGATGCAGAAATTCTTCGAATGAAGTTTGGGCCTTCACACTGTCTTTGGCCAAGGTGGTTCAGGGCACTTGGAGCGTGATGGTGAGAGCAGAGGGCTCTTCCTTGTTGCAGTAGCTGGGGGCGGATGCGAGCCCCCTGCTCAGTGTCCTGTGAGCCATGGTTCCAAGTGCAGGAGCTGTGGCTTTGAGGGCGGGGTCCATGGCGTCCCCCTGAGTACCAAGGCACTTGGGGTGGGATCTGTGTCCTGTGCCAGGTTCCACCTGCTGCATGTCCCCTCCCACACTGGACACCTGTCAGAGACGATTGGTTGCCCCTCTTCTGGGCAGTCCCTGCTGCTCTGTGCCCCATGTTGTTGCCATAGAGCCCGGTAAGGCTCCCACCACCCGCCAGTGCCCTCGGCGTGTGGGCTGGTGGGTCACGGGCCCTGGAGAGAGTCCTGTCTGCTGCCTGACCGCCTGTGTTAGTGACTGTCCTGAGGGACTGACCGCCTGAGTTAGTGACTGTCCTGAGGGACTGGAGAGAGTCCTGTCTGCTGCTTGACCGCCTGTGTTAGTGACTGTCCTGAGGGACTGACCGCCTGTGTTAGTGACTGTCCTGAGGGACTGGAGAGAGTCCTGTCTGCTGCTTGACCGCCTGTGTTAGTGACTGTCCTGAGAGGGACTGACCGCCTGAGTTAGTGACTGTCCTGAGGGACTGACCGCCTGTGTTAGTGACTGTCCTGAGGGACTGGAGAGAGTCCTGTCTGCTGCTTGACCGCCTGTGTTAGTGACTGTCCTGAGGGACTGACCGCCTGTGTTAGTGACTGTCCTGAGAGGGACTGACCGCCTGTGTTAGTGACTGTCCTGAGAGGGACTGACCGCCTGTGTTAGTGACTGTCCTGAGGGACTGACCGCCTGTGTTAGTGACTGTCCTGAGAGGGACTGACCGCCTGTGTTAGTGACTGTCCTGAGGGACTGACCGCCTGTGTTAGTGACTGTCCTGAGGGACTGACCGCCTGTGTTAGTGACTGTCCTGAGGGACTGACCGCCTGTGTTAGTGACTGTCCTGAGAGGGACTGACCGCCTGTGTTAGTGACTGTCCTGAGAGGGACTGACCGCCTGTGTTAGTGACTGTCCTGAGAGGGACTGACCGCCTGTGTTAGTGACTGTCCTGAGGGACTGACCGCCTGTGTTAGTGACTGTCCTGAGAGGGACTGACCGCCTGTGTTAGTGACTGTCCTGAGGGACTGACCGCCTGTGTTAGTGACTGTCCTGAGGGACTGACCGCCTGTGTTAGTGACTGTCCTGAGGGACTGACCGCCTGTGTTAGTGACTGTCCTGAGAGGGACTGACCGCCTGTGTTAGTGACTGTCCTGAGGGACTGACCGCCTGTGTTAGTGACTGTCCTGAGGGACTGACCGCCTGTGTTAGTGACTGTCCTGAGAGGGACTGACCGCCTGTGTTAGTGACTGTCCTGAGGGACTGACCGCCTGTGTTAGTGACTGTCCTGAGGGACTGACCGCCTGTGTTAGTGACTGTCCTGAGAGGGACTGACCGCCTGTGTTAGTGACTGTCCTGAGGGACTGACCGCCTGTGTTAGTGACTGTCCTGAGGGACTGACCGCCTGTGTTAGTGACTGTCCTGAGGGACTGACCGCCTGTGTTAGTGACTGTCCTGAGGGACTGACCGCCTGTGTTAGTGACTGTCCTGAGGGACTGACCGCCTGTGTTAGTGACTGTCCTGAGAGGGACTGACCGCCTGTGTTAGTGACTGTCCTGAGAGGGACTGACCGCCTGTGTTAGTGACTGTCCTGAGGGACTGACCGCCTGTGTTAGTGACTGTCCTGAGGGACTGACCGCCTGTGTTAGTGACTGTCCTGAGGGACTGGACCAGCAGCAGGAGGTGTCTGGGTGGGCACTGAATGAAGTAACTGAGACCACTTCCAGATGCCCTGTCGCCTCGGCACCGCAGTGGGGGGGCGTTGCCCCAGCAGGTGGGGTGCAGGCTGTCCCTGCCGGTCTGGGGGTTCTGGCGCTCGTCCTCTCAGCCGGAGCCTCTGTCTGCTTTTGAGGGGACAGCTGCCCAAGGAACAGACCCTCTTTTACTTGCATTTTTTTTCTTCTTTTGGTGACAGAAGACACACTTAGGGTTTTAAGGAGGAAAATAAAATATTCTGAACCAAATGGTGTGTTAAAATATTTAATAAAATAATGTATTTTTTTCTCTTTAAGACACGGGCATTTCCCCCTCCACTTTTGAGGGGAGCAGTACATCTTACGGAGTGGAAAATAGGGTACATTAGAAGTTGTAAGAGAGGAAAGCAAGGTGTAGTTTGCTAGTAAAAGAGAATTAAACTTTGGCTGAAAGTCAGCGTTAACAGTCTTGTGAATGGCGGAGAGCCGGCCATGCCTGACCGCCTGTCCTTATCCCCGTTCCAGCGGCTGACCCGGACCGTGCGTGGGCGCGACATCAACCATGAGCTCCGTTGCAGTTTTGACCCAAGAGAGCTTTGCTGAACACCGAAGTGGGCTGGTTCCGCAACAGATTAAAGGTGACAGCCCCTTGACCTTCTCTTCTCTTCAAACAGCGTTCTCTCCAGGCCCCCGTCACAGCCAGGGAGGTGCCCCTGACCCTGTAGCTGCGGGCAGGCCGGGGCCTGTCTTGTACGTTGGGGTTTGCGTCAGCCTTGTGCGCAGGGTGGAAGGGGCCAGGAGTAGCAGGTGAATCTGGACACAGTGAGATTTAAACTGCAGACAGCTTTCTGGAAAGTGGATGAATTTGACCACTGGTAATTACTAGGATTCTTTTCTCAAAATTGCTGTTCCCAGTGATGTTGAACAGCGTAGGGCTGTGGAGCCTCCCAGAGCACTGCCAGGAGCCCAGCTGGGGGTGGGCCTGGGCTCCGGAGCTCCCTAAAGTCCCCGCGGGCGTGACTGCGACACTGTGCAGTCGGAGTCTGTCTGCGGGGTGGTCCTGTCTGCAGCTCTTTGAGGGAGAAAGGAAGACTGGTGTTGGGCTGTCCTTATTTTCTTCAGAATCTGGTCTCCATTGACAACTGCAGGACAGCTTGTTTTGCATACCGAATTTTTATCTAAAATTCTTCATCTGTATTTCGGTTTTATAAAATTTTTACTTGAAAGAGTAGATCATTCTACTCCAAGTTGTTCCAAACATTCTTAAGTTTTCTAATAACTGAATCGGGTATTAGTTCTTAACTTTAAAGTAATTAAAAATAAAAATTCCTTTGTCAATCGGGTTACCTTTCACGTGCTCATTTCTAGGGCAGCTTTAACTCTGAGTGCCTGTGCAGTGGGTCTTTCTAGCTGGCCCAGCCACCAGTGGGGTTCACACTGGGTCCCTTCCAGAGGAGGGGCGGGTCCAAGACAGTGACAGACCCACCCTGGCCAGCACCGCGTCTTTATTGGTGCACGGCGACGGCGCAGCACACAGCTGGCCCTGACGGACCCAGAGTCAGACGTAGGCCTGTCTGATTTCAAAAGTCCTTTCCCTTCTCCGGGCACACCCATTCACAGCGAGTTTTATGGGTCCGCCACCACAGACACTTGTGTTCGGCCTGAGCACGTGGGCTGCTCCCCGGCAGTCCCACTGCCGCTCTCAGGAAGCTGTGCTTGCTGGGACAAGGGTCTGCAGGGAGAGATGGGGGCGGGGCAGGTGGCGAAGGGCCTGATTTCTAGGGCTGGCTGCTGCCAGTGGAGGGTGGGGGTGATGGGACCCAGTGGCCCCCACTGGAGTTCCAGTTGCTGGTACAGATGGAGGCCATGCTTGGCAGCAACATTACTTTGTTCTGCAAATTTAAGGGCCAGCTCTGTGCCAGGTATTGTCCTAATTGTAACTTTTTTAAGTACAAGATTAGAAAACTCTTAGGCTTAAAAATATCTGCTGTGAGGCCTGCCTTCAAGGGGCTCACCCCATCAGGGGAGGGACTGGGGCACCTGGTGTCCAAGCTGACCCTACAGTTCACAGACTGAGGCCAGGAGTGCTGGGCCTTGAAGTTAGTGGATTTTTTTGTTTTGGGGGGGGTGTATTTTTGGATTTTTCTGAAGTGAGAAGCAGGGGGGGAGGCAGACAGACTCCCGCATACACCCGAGCAGGATCCACCCGGCATGCCCACCAGGGGGCGATGCTCTGCCCATCTGGAGCCCTTGCTCCATTGCAACCAGAGCCATTCTAGCACCTGAAGCAGAGGCCACAGAGCCATCCTCAGCGCCCGGGCCAACTTTGCTCCAATGGAGCCTTGGCTGCTGGAGGGGAAGAGAGACAGAGAGGAAGGAGAGGGGGAGGGGTGGAGAAGCAGATGGGCGCTTCTCCTGTGTGCCCTGGCCGGGAATCGAACCCGGGACTCCTGCATGCCAGGCCGACGCTCCACCACTGAGCCAACCGGCCAGGGCCAGTGTTCTTCTTTTGAACATTAAAACCTCTTGACCCTGGCCAGTTGGCTCAGTGGTGGAGCGTCGGCCTGGCATGCAGGAGTCCCGGGTTCGATTCCCGGCCAGGGCACACAGGAGAAGCGCCCATCTGCTTCTCCACCCCTCCCCCTCTCCCCCTCTCCTTCCTCTCTCTCTGTCTCTTCCCTTTCCACAGCCGAGGCTCCATTGGAGCAAAGTTGGCCGGGGCACTGAGGATGGCTCTGTGGCCTCTGCCTCAGGCGCTAGGATGGCTCTGGTCGCAACGGAGCGACGCCATGCCCCAGATGAGCAGAGCATCGCCCCCTGGTGGGCGTGCCGGGTGGATCCCAGTTGGGCGCATGTGGGAGTCTGTCTGACTGCCTCCCCATTTCCAACGTCAGAAAAAAAAAAAAGAAAAAAACCCTCTCAGTGTTATTTCACCTGATTTTGAAAGCAGTATGCTTTTTCCTAATCTGTGTTGGCTGGTCTAGTTGCCACTTTAAATTCAGAAGAAGAGAGTGACCCTCCAACCTACAAGGATGCCTTCCCCCCACTCCCTGAGAAAGCAGCCTGCTTGGAGAGCGCCCAGGAACCCGCGGGGGCCTGGAGCAACAAGATCCGCCCCATCAAGGCTTCCGTCATCACTCAGGTAGCAGCTCTGCTCCCCCCCTGTCCCTGCAGCTCTGCTCCCCCCTGTCCCTGCAGCTCTGCTCCCCCCCCCTGTCCCTGCAGCTCTGCTCCCCCCCCCTGTCCCTGCAGCTCTGCTCCCCCCCCTATCCCTGCAGCTCTGCTCCCCCCCTGTCCCTGCAGCTCTGCTCCCCCCTGTCCCTGCAGCTCTGCTCCCCCCTGTCCCTGCAGCTCTGCTCCCCCCTGTCCTGCAGCTCTGCTCCCCCCCCTGTCCCTGCAGCTCTGCTCCCCCCCCTGTCCCTGCAGCTCTGCTCCCCCCCCCTGTCCCTGCAGCTCTGCTCCCCCCCCCTGTCCCTGCAGCTCTGCTCCCCCCTGTCCTGCAGCTCTGCTCCCCCCCTGTCCCTGCAGCTCTGCTCCCCCCTGTCCTGCAGCTCTGCTCCCCCCCCCTGTCCTGCAGCTCTGCTCCCCCCCCCTGTCCCTGCAGCTCTGCTCCCCCCCCCTGTCCCTGCAGCTCTGCTCCCCCCTGTCCTGCAGCTCTGCTCCCCCCTGTCCCTGCAGCTCTGCTCCCCCCTGTCCTGCAGCTCTGCTCCCCCCCTGCCCTGCAGCTCTGCTCCCCCCTGTCCCTGCAGCTCTGCTCCCCCCTGTCCCTGCAGCTCTGCTCCCCCCTGTCCCTGCAGCTCTGCTCCCCCCTGTCCCTGCAGCTCTGCTCCCCCCTGTCCTGCAGCTCTGCTCCCCCCCCTGTCCCTGCAGCTCTGCTCCCCCCCCCTGTCCCTGCACCTCTGCTCCCCCCTGTCCTGCAGCTCTGCTCCCCCCCCCTGTCCTGCAGCTCTGCTCCCCCCCCCTGTCCCTGCAGCTCTGCTCCCCCCCCCTGTCCCTGCAGCTCTGCTCCCCCCTGTCCCTGCAGCTCTGCTCCCCCCTGTCCTGCAGCTCTGCTCTCCCCCCTGCCCTGCAGCTCTGCTCCCCCCTGCCCTGCAGCTCTGCTCCCCCCTGTCCCTGCAGCTCTGCTCCCCCCTGTCCCTGCAGCTCTGCTCCCCCCTGTCCCTGCAGCTCTGCTCTCCCCCCTGCCCTGCAGCTCTGCTCCCCCCTGCCCTGCAGCTCTGCTCCCCCCTGTCCCTGCAGCTCTGCTCCCCCCCTGTCCTGCAGCTCTGCTCCCCCCTGTCCTGCAGCTCTGCTCCCCCCCCCCCTGTCCCTGCAGCTCTGCTCCCCCCCCTGCCCTGCAGCTCTGCTCCCCCCTGTCCCTGCAGCTCTGCTCCCCCCCCTGTCCCTGCAGCTCTGCTCCCCCCCTGCCCTGCAGCTCTGCTCCCCCCTGTCCCTGCAGCTCTGCTCCCCCCTGTCCCTGCAGCTCTGCTCCCCCCCCTGTCCCTGCAGCTCTGCTCCCCCCTGTCCCTGCAGCTCTGCTCCCCCCTGTCCTGCAGCTCTGCTCCCCCCCTGCCCTGCAGCTCTGCTCCCCCCTGTCCTGCAGCTCTGCTCCCCCCCTGCCCTGCAGCTCTGCTCCCCCCTGTCCTGCAGCTCTGCTCCCCCCCCTGTCCCTGCAGCTCTGCTCCCCCCTGTCCCTGCAGCTCTGCTCCCCCCTGTCCCTGCAGCTCTGCTCCCCCCTGTCCCTGCAGCTCTGCTCCCCCCTGTCCTGCAGCTCTGCTCCCCCCCTGTCCCTGCAGCTCTGCTCCCCCCTGTCCTGCAGCTCTGCTCCCCCCCCTGTCCCTGCAGCTCTGCTCCCCCCTGTCCCTGCAGCTCTGCTCCCCCCTGTCCTGCAGCTCTGCTCCCCCCCTGCCCTGCAGCTCTGCTCCCCCCTGTCCTGCAGCTCTGCTCCCCCCCCTGTCCCTGCAGCTCTGCTCCCCCCTGTCCCTGCAGCTCTGCTCCCCCCTGTCCTGCAGCTCTGCTCCCCCCTGTCCCTGCAGCTCTGCTCCCCCCCCTGTCCCTGCAAGGAGGACTGGGAGCACTGGTGGAGAGTGCTGAGGGTGGAGAGGGAGGAGGCCTTCGGGTTAGAACCGCCCGCCCAGGGCTGCTGCATGGCGCTTGCTGCCTGGTGCTCCCCAGTGTCCCCAGTGCCCGGAGGAAGAGTGGGTCCCCTTGTGTTTTTCAGCCCAGTGCAGTTCCATCTGTGCTCCCATTCCTGAAACTGCCCCAGCTTCCACCTGAAATTTTCTATCAGCATCTCCAACAAGGCCTGTCTACCTTGTGTCCCACCGTCTTCGAGCAGTCTTCTCTCCCTTCTGTGACACCATTTTTCGGGCTTTTTTCCCCTTTGTTGGCCTGTGTCTGTGGCCCACGAACCTGGGTTGTTGGGGGCTCGACTTGTCTCCGTGAAATCGGGTCAGGTCATGGTTGTTGCCGGCAGCCTGTGCCACCCAGGGCGCCACCCCTACACCCTGGGTCGCGGAACCAGTGCGTCCTGGGCCTTCCTTCTGTCTGTCGGTCTCTTCCAGGGCGCCACCCCTAAACCCAGGGTCGCGGAACCAGTGTCCTGGGCCTTCCTTCTGTCTGTCGGTCTCTTCCCGGGCACCACCCCTAAACCCTGGGTCGCGGAACCCGTGCGTCCTGGGCCTTCCTTCTGTCTGTCGGTCTCCTCCTGTCCTCCTGGTCTTGTTGAACCCCCTGCTCAGTGTGTTGTGCTCAGTTCCCCTCTGCAGAGTAGCTGGGGTCCGATCGGCAGTCAGACGTGTCCTGCTGACAGCACCTCACCATAGCCCCCCCGCCGCTCAGACTGCCCCCCACAGGCCTTCCTTAAGCCTTTGCCCTCTCTCGTCCTCGTGCCCCGGCATTGCCAGCTGTGTCCTGACTTTTCAGGAACGGTCTTCCTGCCATCCCCAGGACCTCCCTTCGGCCTGTACCCGCAGCCCCCAGCCTGCCCGTTTCCTTCACCGCACTTGCCGTGTAGGCAGCTCTGCCGGGTGTGGCTACTGCTTCACGGGAAGGTCAGCCTCCTGACCTTGAGCGCTTTCTGCTTGTCTCTGCTGCCTTAGGCCTTCTAGCAGTGGGGAGAGAGGTGGCACCCAGTGCTTGGACGCTTACACGTCCTCCTTCTCCTCTTGACCGTTTACCCGCCCGTTGACCTCTCTGAGCAGGTGTTCCATGTACCCCTGGAGGAGAGAAAATACAAGGACATGAACCAGTTTGGAGAAGGCGAACAAGCAAAAATCTGCCTCGAGATCATGCAGAGGACGGGTGCTCACCTGGAGCTGTCTCTGGCCAAAGACCAGGGCCTCTCCATCATGGTCTCTGGGAAGCTGGACGCCGTCATGAAAGCCCGGAAGGACATTGTTGCCAGGCTGCAGACACAGGTGGGTGTCCCCTAGCCTGGTCCACCGGACTGGGTGCACTCACACTTCCTCAGACCTCCCGCTAGTATGGCAGGTTTCGTAGTTCAGGGGTGGGATGGCAACTTTTGGAGCCTCTGAACATTTTTAGTGAAAAACCACTAATTCAGTAATAGAACCGAGACACATCTCTCATTTGGGCTATTGGAGTGAATGAACTGAAAGTTTAAAGCAGTCCCAGTGTTTGATACATTTAAAAGGAGCTGAGCTCGCTCCGTGGCGTAGCAAGGGGACCGTGTAGACGAGCAGCGTCTAGTGCAGAGTCAGTGAGCGCACTGGTTAGTGCACACTGCCAGGCCCGGACTCTCACAGTCTGTCTGTTTTGAGCCAGTTCCAGAGTCCTGAGAAGTGATACCAGAGCTGGGATTTATTTGGAAACCATCATAATAAACAGTGAACTGCCTGACCAGGCGGTGGCGCAGTGGATAGAATGTCGACCTGGGACGCTGAGGGCCCAGGTTCAAAACCCCAAGGTTGCTTGCTTGAACTGGGGTCTCTGGCTTGGCTGGAGCCCCCTCAGTCAAGGCACATATAAGAAGCAATCAGTGAACCACTAAAGTGCCACAGCTACGAGTTGATGCTTCTCATCTCTCTCCCTTCCTGTCTGTCCCTCTTTCTCGTTAAAAAAAAAAAAAAAAAAGATGAATAAATAAGTAAACCTGTGGAGCCTTTCTCCTGAACAAGAATCACTTAAAGACCAAGAATCTATGTAGAGAATCATCAGGTTCTCTGACAAGTAGAGCTTTGTAGGTTTATTTAGAACTGGGGTCCTTTCCTCCTGCTGCTGAGTCCTCGGGAACGCGCTCTGGGACGCATGGCGGTGAGAACGTGGGGCTCTGGTGCGGGAGGGGTCGGGCTCGCTCAGGGGGCGGGAACCTGAGTCCTCCGGAACGCGCGCTCTGGACGTGGTGGTGAGAACGTGGGGCTCTGGTGCGGGAGGGGTTAGGCTAGCTCAGGGGTCGGGAACCTATGGCTCGCAATCCAGATGTGGCTCTTTTGATGGCTGCATCTGGCTCGCAGACAAATCTTTAATAAAAAAAATAATAGCGTTAAAAATATAAAATATTCTCATGTATTACAATCCATTCATTTCCTACCGCTCATGTTCATGGTTGCGGGTGGCTGGAGCCAATCACAGCTGTCCTCCGGGACAACACCACATTTTTATTGGATAATGTGTAACCTACATGGGTTGTTGTATGGCTCTCGTGGAATTACATTTTAAAATATGTGGCGTTCATGGCTCTCTCAGCCAAAAAGGTTACTGACCCCGGTGCTAGTGGCTTAGCAGGAGGAGGGGACTGACTCAGCCACTCGGGGCCTTGGGACAGTCCCAAACTCTGCTAGCTTCAGTGAGTTATTTAAGTCACTTAAGTGCAGGAAGTGGGAAATGTGTATAAACTGCTTCCCAGTGTGGCTGGTGCATAGTAGCCACTAGGACTTGCTATTATCTAGTGAGTACTTGAATATTTTGGGTGGCAGTGGGGACACTGAAAGCAGGTGTCTCTGCCTCCCTCCTCCCTCCCCCTCGTTACTTTAAAGCAAACCCTGGTGCACGTTCACCTAGAAATAATTCAGTGTGGCACCCCTCAAGTCGTTTTGTTTTAACTGTAACCCCTTTGCTGTTAGCTCACTAAAATTAATAGTAATTTCTTAGTGCACCCACATCCCACCCCGTCTGGGTGTGGATGTCCCTCGCTGGGGTGTTCACGTCCTGTCCTCACGCGCCTGCCGCTGGCTGGGCCTCGAGTCCTTCCTCTGTCCTCAGCAGTGCGTCTCCCTCCTTCGGGGCCAGGCAGGTGTCTAGTTTGTCCCTCTCCACCATTGTTTCCTGTACACTGGTGGTCAGGTCTGGGGCCTGGCTACTTCCTGATCAGCTTTTTGTTTGGCCAGAAAACTTGTAGGTGGTGCTGTGTACTTGTTATTGATCCCAGGATGATCAGTAGGCTGAGGTGTTTCCAGCAAACCCATCCATTCCAAAGTTCCTGATCCGTCTGTGCTTAGGTGTGACCTTGTGAGTTGCCGGGGCCTTTCCGTCTCCCTGCCAGTCTCCCTGCCTGTGTCCACAGGTGTTCTCTGAGGAAGAGGTTTTCTCCTGGGCAGTGGAGGTGGGAAGGGCGGGACAGGTGGCTGGTCCTGTTTTCTTCCCTAGTTTGTAGACTGAAATCGACACTCTCGTCCTCACTGGTGATCCATGAATCTATAGTGTTGTTAGAACTTGTGACATGCTTATGAGTCATTCTTCAGGCTGAAGTTGCCTCACCTTTGGCCAGTGCCCCCCCCCCGGCTGGTCCCCCCCCATCCCTGGCTGCCCCCCCCCCCCGGCTGGCCCCCTGCAGCTTTCAGTCAGGACCGTCCACCTAACTGAAAAGTCTGGCCTGACCGGAGCCATGTCCTTCCACAGGCCCAAAATCTGCTTTTGGCCAGTAACCCTTGACATTTGTAGTGGAAAGTTTCTTGAGCTCAAATTGATCCTTCTAATTAAGCTGCAGGGTCTTGGGTTTTGCAATCACTTGAAATTATTCTTCTGTTTAGGTTAGGTTAGTTGGATTCATTCATTCGCTTTAGTTTATTTCCTGCTTTGAGAAGTTTCTTAAACGCTCGATGATTGCAGGTGCAGCTGGGTGATCAGGTCCTGTACCTGCCCTCTCTCCTGAGTGGCGTGCGTAGTCTTTGGTGTGTCCGTCCTGTTTGGGCTGGAGCATGCCAGGAGCAGAGGGTGGCTTGCCATGAACTCTGTTCTGCACCTTGTTTTTCCTGCACGTTTTCTGGTGTCTGACAGCACAGCGCGGTGTTTCTCGTGT
The DNA here is from genome assembly GCF_036850995.1 of Saccopteryx leptura. Classification (NCBI taxonomy): domain Eukaryota; kingdom Metazoa; phylum Chordata; class Mammalia; order Chiroptera; family Emballonuridae; genus Saccopteryx; species Saccopteryx leptura. The sequence goes on along the minus strand of NC_089509.1, from coordinate 121,021,788 downwards.
CTTCATACAGCTATGGGAGGTATGCTGGCACTCCCTCGGGCATTTCTGTCGTGGGCACTTGGGTGGCTTCCCGATGTCTGCTGTTAGTAATCATGTCACAGGAAAGCCTTACGCACCTGCTGTTCTCTGTTTTACCCAGTGTACATTGGGGTGGTTTCCTGGGCTGAGGTGGCTGGTCAGCTAGTAGAACTGCAGCCATAACTTTGCCGTGACAGTGAGGTCCCTTCCCTCAGGCTGTGCCCCTGCCCTCTGCCACTTCCCGTGTCCTTTCCAGGCCCAGCCAGTGTTGGGGGTTTCGGGCTGAAAGGCAATGTTCTAAGAGCAAGATTGAGCATCTGGCCGTGTCCAAGGGCCTTTGCTTTCCCTGTGCACCGTGTGTGTTTGCCCCTCTGTTACGGTCAAGTTGTCCACGTTGCTCAGTGTGTTTGGGCCCCTAAAACCCTTATCAGTCGCATGCTACAAAATGATGTTTCTCGGTGTGCCATTTGTGTTTGGTCTTATGTTCTGCTCTATGGAAGTTTATTTATATTTACTCAGATTCATCGAACAGTTTGTTATATTGAGTCACTGTTAGGAAAGTTTTTTTCATGTCGAAGTTGTAAGGATGTGTATTTGTACTTTCTCTGGTGCGTGTAGAGGTGTTCTCACGATTCCAGTCCTGCTGTGTGTGGACTGTGCTGTGAACGGTGCCGGGACACGCCCGCTGTCCCCGGCTCCCACCTTGCTCTCCCGTCACCAAGACCATTTTCAAAGGAACTTCCCCACCCACCCCGTTATTCGAGTGGCTGTTCTTTATTGAGTCATTTGGATCTGCTCCTGGGTGTCCGTCTGACCTGGTCTCTGTGCTGGTGTCCTGCTCTCGTGCGTGGTGCAGCCTGTGCAGCCCTCCAGGACGGCTCCACGTCGATGTCCTGATGTATTGTTCTTTGTGCTACACACAGACTTCAGCAGCAGCTCTTCGCTCACAGTCACATTAGACCTTCTAAGGCACGCTTCTGATTTATTTTTTTCCATCGATTCAAGAGAGAGGAAGAGAGAGAGAGAGGCTTCAGTGAATTGTCCCACTTAGTTATGCATCAGCTGATTGCTTCTTAAATGTGTCCTGACCGGAGATCGAACTGGCAACACCATGATTGAGCCAGTGACCCCGGGATCATGATTGGTGACCTCCGTGCCCTGGGACGACACTATCTACTGCACCACTGGCCAGGACATGCTTTCTGATCTCTGATATCCACATTCTGTCTCCTTTGCTGGCTTGGAATCTGGCCCCTTCCTGTCCTTTCCCCTCTTTGCCTGTTGCAAATGGGCAGTCTTTTTCGTTATGTCTCTGGATGGTTGTCTTCAGCTGAGTTATTCCTGTTGACCTCTCTGAATTCTAATCTTGCTTCCCTGTTACAGTAAAAATGTAATAAAGTGGCAGTTTCCCCGGGTTCCCCCCAGTGTAGGCTGCGGCTCTCCCTGTCCCCCTGTGCCCCCTCCCCAGTGTGGGCTGCGGCTCTCCCTGTCCCCCTGTGTCCCCCCCCACAGTGCGGGCTGCGGCTCTCCCTGTCCCCCTGTGTCCCCCCACATTGCGGGCTGCGGCTCTCCCTGTCCCCCTGTGCCCCCCCCCACAGTGCGGGCTGCGGCTCTCCCTGTCCCCCTGTGTCCCCCCCCACAGTGCGGGCTGCGGCTCTCCCTGTCCCCCTGTGTCCCCCCACATTGCGGGCTGCGGCTCTCCCTGTCCCCCTGTGCCCCCCCCACAGTGCGGGCTGCGGCTCTCCCTGTCCCCTTGTGTCCCCCCACAGTGCGGGCTGCGGCTCTCCCTGTCCCCCCGTGTCCCCCTCCCCCAGTGCGGGCTGCGGCTCTCCCTGTCCCCCCGTGCCCCCCCCCACAGTGCGGGCTGCAGCTCTCCCTGTCCCCCTGTGTCCCCCCCCCACAGTGCGGGCTGCAGCTCTCCCTGTCCCCCTGTGTTCCCCCCCCCACAGTGCGGGCTGCGGCTCTCCCTGTCCCCCTGTGTCCCCCCACAGTGCGGGCTGCGGCTTTCCCTGTCCCCGTGTCCCCCCCCCCGCCACGCTCCAGTGGAGGTTGTCTTGTGGGCAGTGCACAGCCTTAACGAGCGCTTTCCGTTGGGTACAGCTCTGGGCTGTGGTGTGTGCATGTGTTTTGTCGTGTGAAAAAGAAAGAGTGAAAGGACGTGTGTGAACGGACCGCGCAGCTCACACTGTGCTGGATATAATAATCGTGTTCTTGAGGCTAGTTATCAAATTTCTTTATTCATCGCTAAAACTGGAGAAAATCACACTATAGGAGAGAATTTAATAAAATCGTCAATATCAGCATTTCTTAAAATGGTTCTTGAAAAAGATGACCAAGATGTAAAAGCTCTGCCACTCAGTAACAATTCTGTTAGCAGAAGAATAGACGAAATGAGTGAGGATATTGAAAAACAACTTATTGAAAAGCTGAAAACAAGAAAATTCTCCTTGCAAATGGATGAATCAACTTTGAGAGACAGTGAGGCGGTATTGATAACTTACGTAAGATATATTGATAAAGGACATTTTGCTGAAGAAATGTTGTTCTGTAAAAGATTAGAAAGCACCACTACCTCCAAAGATATATATAATAAGCTAAAAAACTACTTAGATGTCAATGATATACCAATGAAAAATATAACATCTTGTGCTGCAGATGGTGCTCCCAATATGATGGGCAAGAAAAATGGCTGCTTAAAATTGATGAAAGATACGAATCCAGAAATGATTCTTGTGCATTGTGTTATTCATAGGGAAAACTTGGTAGCTAAAAACATCTCGCCTGTTCTGAATGAAGTATTATATACAGTAATAAAGTGTTTTAATGCTATTAAAGCTATGCCAAATGTGAGCGTCTTTTCAAGCTATTTTTTGAAGAACAAAATAAAGACCATGTGAGACTTTTACTTCATACTGAAGTAAGATGGCCATCTAAAGGAAACTGTTTGAAAAGATTTATGGAACTGTTTGATACTTTTAGTGATTTTTTAAGCAACAAACCTGAAATGAAGTATCTGTTAACAATAGATGGTAAAGCATTTGTGAGTTATTTAGCCAATATCTTTGAAAAACTAAATATATTAAATAAGCAACTTCAAGGAACAAATAAAACTCTTGTCGATGCAAAAGCAAAGATATATGGTTTCATTACCAATGTTGAGTTGTGTCAGAAACATATTAACAACAAAAACTTTAAACAGTTTCATTGGCTCCAAAAATGTAAAGTAACTGATACCGCTTTACTTGTTATTGTCAATCATTTGAATATTCTATCGGCTGATTTAAAAGAAAGATTTTCTGATTTAAAACAAATTGATTTCCCAACATGGATGATGCAGCCAGTGTTAGTGGATTTGTCTGATATATCAAATATGCAGTATCAAGAAGAACTCGCAGAATTGCAAAATGATGAGTCAGTTAAAGCTTTATTTAATATCAAAGGAGCGATGGCATGGCTTTGTGAGGAAACAGAAATCAAATACCCAAATTCAACCGAATGTGCAAGAAAACTATTGCTACCGTTTCCATCTTCATTTTTAGCTGAATGTGGATTTAGTGCTGTAAATGATTTACTGGTAAAAAAAAGAAATCGGCTGGATATAACACAACGTGGAGACTTGAGACTAAAGCTAACCAAATTGGAACCTAATATAAAATCTCTGTGCAGCAAGCATCAAGCACAAGGATCACACTAAATTAAAATAATAAATTAATATAGAAAAATCTGTATTAAAATTATTTGGAATTTAAATTTCTGTTTTTCATTATATGTTTTGAAATTTTACTTACTGTGTTTTGTTAACAATTTCATAGTGATTTCTTCCTAGAACCTATCATTTATGTTTATTAAGTGAACAAATCAATTTTTTAATGTTAAAAATTATGTATGTTACATAGGGGGGGGGACATAAAAATTTTAGAAAGGTTAAGGTGGGGCATGGCACAAAAAAGGTTGGGAAACACTGCCCTAGATAATTACAGTAGCTGAGAGTGTGATCTGAAGCCAAGAGAATATACCACACCGGAACTTAACCTAGCCGGGTGGTCAGCACAAGCGTCCTCCGGCAGGGAATGTTTAACCTGAGACTATTCTAAAAGATAGTGGGGGTTGAGTAGCAGGAGCAGCTGAGAAGGGTGTTCTAGCCAGAGGCATATCGTGGAAACAATCTTTTTCAGAACTCACACATACTTCTGTTTTCTCTGACTGTCTGCCTGTTGTAGGCCTCAGCAACGGTTGCAATTCCCAAAGAGCACCATCGTTTTGTTATTGGCAAAAATGGAGAGAAGCTACAAGACTTGGAGCTAAAAACTGCAACCAAAATCCAGATCCCACGCCCGGATGATGCGAGTAACCAGATCAGGATCACCGGCACCAAAGAAGGCATCGAGAAAGCCCGCCATGAAGTTCTGCTCATCTCCGCGGAGCAGGTAGGCGAGCAGTGGGCCTGGTGTGCTTGCACTGCCTCCACCTGGGGCCAATGGCCACGCCCGTCTGTCCCCAGGCTGTGGCCAGACCTGTGCTCAGGTTTGTCCTCTCCTGTCCAGGATAAGCGTGCGGTGGAGAGGTTGGAAGTGGAGAAGGCATTCCACCCCTTCATTTCTGGGCCTTACAACCGGCTTGTTGGCGAGATCATGCAGGAGACAGGGACGCGCATCAACATCCCCCCGCCCAGCGTCAACCGGACGGAGATCGTCCTCACTGGGGAGAAGGAGCAGCTGGCTCAGGCCGTGGCTCGGATCAAGAAGATCTACGAGGAGAAGGTAGCGATGGGGGCAAGGGAGTCCCCACGGCAGGAATGGGGGTGTCAGGGCCCAGCGCTGCTCTGTCCTGTTGTTCTTGGAGGGGGCTGAGCTTGATGCTGGAGGCTGTCTGCACTGCCCAGCGCTCTGGCCCCCTCCCCAGGCTGGACGCACCGCCCAGCACTCTGACCCCCTCCCCAGGCTGGACGCACCGCCCAGCACTCTGGCCCCCTCCCCAGGCTGGACGCACCGCCCAGCACTCTGGCCCCCTCCCCAGGCTGGACGCACCGCCCAGCACTCTGGCCCCCTCCCCAGGCTGGACGCACCGCCCAGCACTCTGACCCCCTCCCCAGGCTGGACGCACCGCCCAGCACTCTGGCCCCCTCCCCAGGCTGGACGCACCGCCCAGCACTCTGGCCCCCTCCCCAGGCTGGACGCACCGCCCAGCACTCTGGCTCCCTCCCCAGGCTGGACGCACCGCCCAGCACTCTGGCCCCCTCCCCAGGCTGGACGCACCGCCCAGCACTCTGGCCCCCTCCCCAGGCTGGACGCACCGCCCAGCACTCTGGCCCCCTCCCCAGGCTGGACGCACTGCCCAGCACTCTGGCCCCCTCCCCAGGCTGGACGCACTGCCCAGCACTCTGGCTCCCTCCCCAGGCTGGACACACTGCTCACCAGTGGCTGCGTCTTTGAGCTGTTGGCTCCCGTCGGTGACTTTAGAGTCTGAAATTTGTTCCTCACTGTGGGGAGAGGACTTGGTGTTTTTAGCTTTTCCAAGCTGCCATTATCAGTCTGGGTTTGACTTAAATTCTCAGTTAATTCTTTGAGGAGAAAACATAGCCCTTGATTAGTAGAGTTTCTGGAGATTGGCCGGTCATCATTTTCCCTCCAGGGGCTCAGCAGCTGTCGTCTGGGCCCGTTTCCTGTTCTCTCCCTTTTTGTGGCAACACTGCCTTTGGCCCCGTCCGTGCCCTCTCCTCTGACACCCTTGCTGTGCTCTCACTTAGAAAAAGAAGACCACAACCATTGCGGTGGAGGTGAAGAAGTCCCAGCACAAGTATGTCATCGGGCCCAAGGGCAACTCCCTGCAGGAGATCCTGGAAAGAACGGGAGTCTCTGTGGAGATCCCGCCCTCAGACAGCGTTTCCGAGACCGTGATACTTCGAGGCGAGCCTGAGAAGCTAGGGCAGGCGCTGACGGAGGTCTATGCCAAGGTAACTGCTTCCCGGCGGATCCCGGGTGGATCTCGGCGGATCTCGGCTGCTCGCCTGCCCCGAGCCCCGCGGAGCAGCCTGGATGCTGCGAACTCTCAGGCTTGTCTCCTGGTTCTCCTAGGCCAACAGTTTCACAGTTTCCTCCGTCACTGCTCCATCCTGGCTTCACCGATTCATCATTGGCAAGAAAGGGCAGAACCTGGCCAAGATCACTCAGCAGATGCCCAAGGTGAGGGCGCTTGCTTTTGCCGCACCGGGTCGGCCTCATTTCTCCTCGTCCTGTTTCTGGGCTTTGTCTTGGGGCTGCTGTTCGTCCTGCTGGGTGTCTTTGAAAACTGGGGCATATTTTTCAAAAATTAGGATGAGTCTTTCTAAATGTCTCTGTCATTCTTGGTCTTTTCAACCAGAAAGAATGTGTATTGCTAGGTTTGATGAGCGTTTTAAGAAACACCTTATCTACTTATTATGACATCATAACTTCCTTAGTAGTTACATCTGTAAATTCTTTTTTTTTTTTTTTTTACAGAGACAGAGAGTCAGCGAGAGGGATAGATAGGGACAATAACAGAGAGAGATGAAAAGTATCAATTATCAGTTTTTCGTTGTGACGCCTTAGTTGTTCATTGATTGCTTTCTCATATGTGCGTTGACCGCGGGCCTTCAACAGACCGAGTGACCCCTTGCTCGAGCCAGCGACCTTGGGTCCAAGCTCGTGAGCTTTTGTTCAAACCAGATGAGCCCGCGCTCAAGCTGGAGACCTCGGGGTCTCGAACCTGGGTCCTCTGCATCCCAGTCCGACGCTCTATCCACTGCGCCACTGCCCGGTCAGGCACATCTGTAAATTCTGAAGAGCAAACTTTATCTGCTAATTGTGTGAAGAAGGGAGTTAGCGGGCCCTGTTCTCTGCATGCTTGTCCTGGAGGTCCTCTTGGTTTTCCAAAGGAGACAACAGTCCCAGGGGACTTGAACCAGAGGACATACCGTTATATTGTATTGCTCTGTAGACATCTTATTTCTTCCAAGATCAGATTTCTGGTCCATACTGATGGCCTGGCTTCCTGAGGCCAGTCTCCCATGCGGTCACTTCCTCGCCCGATGTGTTGTGTACAGGAGTGCAGTGGCCTTGGCTGGGGACTGCCTTGGGAGCTGCACTGGGTCAGCATCTGGCCATGTGAGTGCCTCCTCTGCGGCCCGTGGGGGCGGGCGTGCACAGGGAGCGCTCCAGGGAGGCGCCCTGAGGTGCAGCGTCCTGCCTGCTGGTGACTGCCGTGTAAGGGACTGTGCAGTTCCCGGTTCTGGTAAAGGAAAGATGACTCTGTCCATTACCTTTAGAACCGACATAACAGCGTTCTTCAGGCCCCCTTCGCAGCTCCTGTGGTGTCTGGACGTGCGTCCCCAGGAAGCAGCGTGGGACACGCCGCCGCCTCCGGGAAGCACTGTGGGCTCTCGGAGTCGGAGCTGCTGTGCCGTCCGTCCTCAGTGTCCCTTGTTTTGCTGTGCTAGGTTCACATCGAGTTCACGGAGGGCGAGGACAAGATCACGCTGGAAGGCCCCACGGAGGACGTCAATGTGGCCCAGGAGCAGATCGAAGCCATGGTGAAAGACTTGGTGAGGCGCCTTTTCCCGGTGCTGGTGACTGAGCCTGGGCTGCATGTTCAGGCCTCGGGCGTGGGCACAGGAAGGGGGCCCAGTGGGTGAGCACTGGGTTCTGAGACGGTTAGAACCGGGCCAGGAGCCCAGAGAGGCATGGAGACAGAAGGGTCTTGCGTGGGGGCCGAGGGGTGAGTTTGCCGTCCTGGCGGTGAGTGGTCAGAACAGGCAGCAGCTGCCGCTCTGGCCGCCCGGCCACACGGCTCGTGGACGTGCTCTGTTCTCCACAGATCCACCGCATGGACTACGTGGAGATCAGCATCGACCACAAGTTCCACAGGCATCTAATTGGGAAGAGTGGAGCCAACAGTGAGTGAGGTGGACCGCGGGGACAGCTGGGAAAAAGCCACCAAGTGTCACACTGGGTGCCCTCACCCAGTTGTTTGGCCTAGAGGCAAACGTGATCAACTGGGTCAGTTTCTGAGTCACCCACAAGGGCCATGGTGAAGGCGCCCCCAATGGTGTTGTCCTCTGGAATTGGTGGGTGATGTCCAGCAGCGCTGCTCCCATCCCTAACCCCTGACCTGGAGCTGACCAAGGGAGGAGTCAGGCATTTCTAGACCCGTGCTCCAGGCAGACAGCACGGGAGGGACTCTGCTGGGCACACAGCTGTGTGAGCCTGGGCTCGGCGCTGGACTCGCCTGTATCGAGGAGGTAGCACGAGGTGGGACAGGGGCAGAAACGTGTCAGGGGAGCTGTCCTTGAATCCCAGGATGTTCCGAAAACTGTTCTCTCGTTCAGTTTACCTGCATGGCCATCGCACTGTCACAGGGCTCCCCAGTTATAGAAACAGCCCAGGGTCTCAGCTGCGGAGGGAGGTAGGCTATCATGTACCCCAGGCCAGGGTCCTGCCCTAGGTTGTGAGGACCCCCACACACACACCCCCACACACACACACCCCTGAGTGCACCCTCTCTGGGGAGTTGGCCTGGGTGGCCCGTTTTTTGTTCAAAGTACATGCAAGCTTGTCACTTGCTATCTGGTGTCAGTCTTGTGTTCTGGGATCCTTTTAAGTAACAGGTGACTGAACACGCTCAGAGCAGCTCTTCTAAGTGCTCATTTGCACACATGGCTTGAACTGTGCACACTCCATGAACTGCTTCTGTGTGCTTTGTTTTGGGTGACTGCAGTGTTTTAGTAGAAATGTGAGGAGTACAGTGCTAACGTTAATTCTGGTTTCTGCTCCCCGGGACGTGTGGAATCACTTAGCATGGTTCAGAGTTGTGCCTGTTCTGTTTTCTTCTAGTTCAGTTTCTAACTCGTTTTTTTACATAATCTAAGCTGCCACCCAGCTTGTGTGCCCTTGATTCTTGTCCTGCATGGCTCCGCTCTGAGCAGCACCTCCTTCTGTGTCCGAGCACGATGCTCAGAACCTGACCTGCTGGCACTGGGCGCTGGGCGCTGTCGGGAGACGGTGCCAGAGGAGTGCTCTCAGCTCCGCCCGCTGTGCAGAGACGGCAGGCGCTTGTGCATCTGAGCGGGCGACAGGTGCAGGCGGTGCCGCCCCCATGGGGTCCCGGGGACTGGTGGGGATGCTCTTAGCTTCGGTTAACCTGAGGACTGCTGGTTTTTAATGGCTCTTAATATTTATTTATCGAGAAATTTTTTTGATTTGAGGTTCCCAAACTTGTCTTCGCATTAGAAATACTTGAGATCTTTTACACACAGCGTGTCCTCACTTAACGTCATCGATGGGTTCTTGGAAACTGCAACATTAAGTGAAACAAAGTACAGAAAGCCTGTTTTACCAGAGGCTCATGCTGTGAACCAGAGTTGAGTTCCCACAGCTTCAAATTCCAAATAAAGACCCGAGACCCTGCTAATACCAAACACTGAAATACGTGTGAGCGACACGTACATTTGGGAAAGATGAATAAAAACCAGTAAGGTAACTCTTCCCTCCCTCGTTCCAGCTCAGGGTCATGGGTGGCTGGAGCCTCTCCCAGAAGCCCCGGGTACAGGGTGGACCCCCTTGTAGACAGGGCCAGCCACTCCCATAGAGTCGGGGACAGTGTGGACATGGTGTTCCCCTTAGGTGCACACTCTTGGGCTGTGGGAGGAACCTGGGTTTCTGGAGGAGATTTTTCTTGTGGACGTGGGAGACCCTGCACATTCCACACACGGTGGCCCTGCTGGGAAGCGTGGTTTTTCCCCTCAGCCTTATAATGAAAGCGTGTTGTCGCCCTGGCTGAGTGTCTCAGTGCATAACACGTCATCCGGGTGCACCAGGGTTGCAGGTTCAGTCCCCAGTCAGAGCACATACGAGAAGCAAGCAGTGAGTGCACAGCCATAACAAGGGGAAGAGCAGTGAGTGCACAGCCGTAACAAGGGGAAGGGCAGTGAGTGCACAGCCGTAACAAGGGGAAGGGCAGTGAGTGCACAGCCGTAACAAGGGGGAGGGCAGTGAGTGCACAGCCGTAACAAGGGGAAGGGCAGTGAGTGCACAGCCGTAACAAGGGGAAGGGCAGTGAGTGCACAGCCGTAACAAGGGGAAGGGCAGTGAGTGCACAGCCGTAACAAGGGGAAGGGCAGTGAGTGCACAGCCGTAACAAGGGGGAGGGCAGTGAGTGCACAGCCGTAACAAGGGGGAGGGCAGTGAGTGCACAGCCGTAACAAGGGGGAGGGCAGTGAGTGCACAGCCGTAACAAGGGGGAGGGCAGTGAGTGCACAGCCGTAACAAGGGGGAGGGCAGTGAGGGCACAGCCGTAACAAGGGGGAGGGCAGTGAGTGCACAGCCGTAACAAGGGGGAGGGCAGTGAGTGCACAGCCGTAACAAGGGGGAGGGCAGTGAGTGCACAGCCGTAACAAGGGGGAGGGCAGTGAGGGCACAGCCGTAACAAGGGGGAGGGCAGTGAGTGCACAGCCGTAACAAGGGGGAGGGCAGTGAGTGCACAGCCGTAACAAGGGGGAGGGCAGTGAGGGCACAGCCGTAACAAGGGGGAGGGCAGTGAGTGCACAGCCGTAACAAGGGGGAGGGCAGTGAGGGCACAGCCGTAACAAGGGGGAGGGCAGTGAGGGCACAGCCGTAACAAGGGGGAGGGCAGTGAGGGCACAGCCGTAACAAGGGGGAGGGCAGTGAGGGCACAGCCGTAACAAGGGGGAGGGCAGTGAGGGCACAGCCGTAACAAGGGGGAGGGCAGTGAGGGCACAGCCGTAACAAGGGGGAGGGCAGTGAGGGCACAGCCGTAACAAGGGGGAGGGCAGTGAGGGCACAGCCGTAACAAGGGGGAGGGCAGTGAGGGCACAGCCGTAACAAGGGGGAGGGCAGTGAGGGCACAGCCGTAACAAGGGGGAGGGCAGTGAGTGCACAGCCGTAACAAGGGGGAGGGCAGTGAGGGCACAGCCGTAACAAGGGGAAGGGCAGTGAGTGCACAGCCGTAACAAGGGGAAGGGCAGTGAGTGCACAGCCGTAACAAGGGGGAGGGCAGTGAGGGCACAGCCGTAACAAGGGGGAGGGCAGTGAGGGCACAGCCGTAACAAGGGGGAGGGCAGTGAGTGCACAGCCGTAACAAGGGGAAGGGCAAGTGGATGCTTTTCTCTCTCTCATTGTCTCTCTAAAAAATATCAGTAAGTTTTAAAAGAAAGAAGGTGTAATGAAGCATGTTGAACACAATGTCATTGTTTGAGGACCTGCTGTACTCTGACACCCACACGCTTCAGACCAGCTGAGACCCAGGCTCTCTAGTCCCGGCCGTCGGTCACTTAGCGCTGTCGGGGCGATGCTGCTGTGGTCTGTCCCGTGGAGGTCATGTCCAGACTGCACTGGAAGATGGGGATTCTCGCTCTGGGGGCCTCCTCACTCTTTCTGCTTGTGGACGGCTGGTTGGGTCATTTGGGCTTTTCGTCCTGTTGGTCATTGGTGGCCTGTAAGCAGATCCTGAGTCCAAAAGGTTTCCTTTTGTTCTTAAGTCAACAGAATCAAAGACCAGTACAAGGTGTCTGTGCGCATCCCTCCTGACAGTGAGAAGAGCAACCTGATCCGGATCGAGGGGGACCCTCAGGGTGTGCAGCAGGCCAAGCGGGAGCTGCTGGAGCTCGCCTCCCGCATGGTGAGCCCCGCGGCGGGCAGAGCAGCGTGGACCCAGCCCCAGGGTCCAGCTGCCGGCACCTGGGCATTCCTCTTCCCATCTGACAGAAGCCCCATGCCAGTGGCCGGCTTTTTAGTGGTGACTTCGAGTTCCTCAGCTGTAGTCCAGGGCGTGGAGTGGCCTCCACTGCTCTCCGGCCATCCACTAGCTCACTGCTCAGCCTGGGAGTGTCCCGTGTTCTCCCCCTTGGTCAGCCAACTCTCGTCCTGAGTGTCCAGGGTGCTTTGCTCTGGACTGTCATGTTTCTAGAGTACGGACCCTTGTTTCTGTCAGTCTGAGGCCAGTCTGCTCCACAGCTCCCAGCACTCTGTAACCTGGTTGGCTGGTGGGCAGGTAGTGTTCTTCCCCTCCTGCCCCCTGTTTCTGTATCTTCTGACCTCTTACCGGGCCCGCTGGAGGCGGTTGAGGACCACATGGTCCAGGGTCCTATGCCGAGCCGTTCTTTTCTAATCATGTGCTCAGGGCCCTTGTCCAGCCCTCCAGGCAGTGAGGAGGGTCACTGGCCTCAGTCTCTGGGTCCAGTTAGAACGCACGCCGAGTGTGGCCCTGGTGGTCGTGTCGTGGCTGCTCAGCAGCAGTTTTGGTGGGAAGGCTCTCAGTCCGTTCTTCAGCTACACTGTGCAGGAGGGCGGCAGCAGTGGTGTGGCTGTGGAGAGGGCAGGTGTCCAGTGGGTGGTGCCTCCTGTGAGAGGTTTGCTTACCTGGGGACAAATGACAACTTCAGTCGTATTTTCAGGAAAATGAGCGTACCAAGGATCTAATTATTGAGCAGAGATTTCATCGCACAATCATTGGGCAGAAGGGTGAACGGATTCGTGAAATTCGTGACAAGTTCCCAGAGGTAGAGCTCCCAGGGGCCTTATTTTGCTCGGGAGTGGGCTGACTGGCCCTGGGGAGGGGTCAGTGTGGGCTGACTGGCCCTGGGGAGGGGTCAGTGGGGGCTGACTGGCCCTGGGGAGTGGTCAGTGTCTTGGAGTTCTTTGTCACCAGTGACGAACTCAGCTTATTGGTGGTTCGTTCTAGGTTATGATCAACTTTCCAGACCCAGCACAGAAGAGCGACATTGTGCAGCTCCGAGGGCCCAAGAACGAGGTGGAGAAGTGCACGAAGTACATGCAGAAAATGGTGGCGGATCTGGTAGGGGCTGCTTTCCCCCTTCGCTGTGTGACAGGGTCGTGGGGTCTGAGGGGGGTGTGCCATCAGGACCTGTTTTGGGAAGCACACTTGGGCACAGGGTGGGTCTGCCTTCTCAAGGACTTTACTGTACAGAAAAGTACCCAGCACTGGTGTGTTGTCTCTTCACTCCTTCAGTCTTCGACTTTTCATTGACGATCTGTAGTTTTTAACATACAGATTCCGTTCATGTTTTGTTCAGTTTTTATCTGTTTTGGATCTTAGTGCTGTCATGAATGCCACATTTGTAGTCCCTATTGTTGTGGTGCCACTGCTCAACCCTGATGTTTAACTGGCAGAAATTCTAACAAGCTGAGTGTCTGTGGAACTAACGTGGGAAGGTTCCCTCTGGCCCGTGCCAGGTGACCTTGTTTCCTTCAGGGTCTCAGGCACGTAGGAAACTCCCGTCCAGGGAGGAGAGAGGCTGGTTCAAGTAGCGTCATTTATGGATTGTCCCTGTCCTCAGACCTACAGAGGGGAGAGGTCAGTTGATGGGGAGGCTGCAGGGGGTCTGTGCCTCCACAGTCACTCGCAGGCACACACTTAGCTCGTGGCCATCTAGGAGAGGGGTCCGGTGGGCTTCCCTGCACAGGGCTCATCGTGCTGCCCGGGAGCACTGGGCTTCCACAGAGTAGCCAGGTCTGTGTGTGTTCTAAACTCACTCCTCGGTCTGGTGTCCTGGCCTCTGACCATCCCCGGCCCTCTGTCCTGGAGGTGGCATGGACTCCCTCTTAACCTGCAGTGCTTATCGGGGCATCTGATCACACTTCGTTACATCTGATTGTGGAACGTGCATCTGACAGGTGGAAGGTCACTGTTTATCAAAGGGGGCTTTGTACACAGTAGCTGTGACGGGCCAGGCCACTCAGTGGTCGAACAGGCATCTCAGACGTGCTCGCGACAGACCTCTGAGGGTCGGGCAGGGGGAGAGCAGGGGTGTGAAGTGTGCTCTGCATCGGCCTGTTGTTTCATCCTGCCCTTGGGGACCGGGCGCTTTTTAGCAGGGAGGTTAATTGGGCCGCCTCTTTTTGTTTTTCAGGTGGAAAATAGCTATTCAATCTCTGTTCCAATCTTCAAACAGTTTCACAAGAACATTATTGGGAAAGGAGGCGCCAACATTAAGAAGGTAATCTACACGCTCACCCCTGAACCCTGGCTCTCTTCACCGTGCCCCAGGGCCCTGTGCCGTCCTGGCTTCACCCTGGAAGGGGGGAGCCTTCCTTCTCACCCCTGCTCCGAGTGTCTCAGGTGTAATCACTTGTCACGGCCCCTCTCCCTGCAGATTCGTGAGGAAAGCAACACCAAGATCGACCTTCCAGCGGAAAATAGTAACTCAGAGACGATTGTCATCACGGGCAAGCGGGCCAACTGCGAGGCTGCCCGGAGCCGCATCCTGTCCATCCAGAAAGACCTGGTAATGGGGGCGGCGGGCATGCGGGTCAGGCGGGCAGTGCCCCTCCCAGAGGAGCTGTTGTCGCGTGGTGGACTCCCCACAGTACCCCCGGGGGCCCTGGGAGAGGTGGCATTGGACGCGCCTGCTCGGAAGTCGTCATGCCCTGAAGGCGTTAGAGTTTGGGTTTTTTTCCATTTTTAAGAAATGAACACATAAGAAACTACACATCTAGCAGTGTGGACTGGATGTAGTTGGTGTGTGTCCATGGAACAATCTCCACAGTCAAGACAGCAGGCTCGCCTGTCACCCTGCAGTGGCGTCGTGCCCCGTAACACCTGTCCCACCTCCCTCCCCCGCTCCCCGGTGTCCCTGTCCAACCGGCTGCTGTCACCCCACATCAGTCTGGGTTTTTACATCATTGTCTAAGACAGTGCTTTCCAACCGTTGGCCCGCCAGAAATGTCCTTCGGGTCTGCGGAGGAGCGAACCGCTCTGATGTTGTGTGAAGATTTCCCCTCCGGATTTAAGGGAATCATAGTATCTCTTTTCCAGTCTAGTTGCTTCACTTTGCATATTTTGAGATTCATCCATGTTATCACGGTATCAGTGTGTGTGTGTGTGTATGTGTGTGTGTGTGTGTGTGTGTGTGAGAGAGAGAGAGAGAGTGTCAGAGAGGACAGATAGGGACAGACAGGAAGGGAAAGAGATGAGAAGCATCAGTTCTTCGTTGCGGCTCCTTAGTTGTTCATTGATTGCTTTCTCATATGTGCCTTGACTGGGGTGGGGGAGTGGGGGGAGCTACAGCAGAGCAAGTGACCTTGTGCTCAAGCTAGTGACTTTTGGGCTCAAGCCAGCAACCATGGGGTCATATCTATGATCCTGTGCTTAAGCCAGCAACCCTGCGCTCAAGCTGGTGAGCCTGCACTCAAGCCAGTGACTTGGGGTTTCAAACCTGGGTCCTCCGCATCCCAGTTCAACGCTCTAACCACTGCGCCACCACCTGGTCAGGCTCAGTACTTCATTTTTTAATTGAGATGTAATTGATGTACATTATATTAGTTTCGGGTGTACAGTGTAATGGTTTGATACATTGTGAAATGATCACCATAGTGAGTCTAGTAAACCCCCATCACCACACAATTACAAAATTTTTTCTTGTGCTGAGAACATTTCTCTCTCAGCAACTTTCAGACATGCAGCCCAGTATCGTTAAGTGTAGCTGTCACCTTACGCGACAGACACCTCAGGACTTCTTTTTTCATACCTGGGAGTTGACCTCCTGGCCCCTTTGCCCCTTCCACCCCGACCCCACCCCTCCGCTGTCAGCTTGGGGCTCATACTTTTGCCGGGTGGTGTTTCCCTGTGTGGACGGAGCAGGTGCCCTTCGCGTGAGCTTGGTCCTTCGAGGGTTTCTCTGTTATCCGAGTTGTTGAATGCATTGACGTAGAGATCTTCATAATGTTTCCACGTCGTCTTTTTATCGCTTGTAGTGATGTTACTCCTCTCCTTTCTAATATACGTAATTTGCATACGTATAAGATGCCCTTCTTTTATCCCTGGCAGTAATATTTGCTTTGAAATCTATATATTAAGGCTTTCTTTTAGGCGGCTTGCTTTTCTATTCAGTCTGACAGTCTCTGCATTTTAAAATGAGAAGTTTACATTTGTTAGGTTAGGATTGTATCTATTGTGTGTTATGTTATATATTTTATTCTATATACTTAAGTGTAATAAATTACACTTAGTGTGATTGATTTACCTTTAAGTTTATGGTAAAACATACAGTTTATCTTCTGAGCCGTCTTTAAGTGACATTAAGTACATTCAAGTTGTTGTGTGGCCATCCCCACCATCCATCCCGAGAATGCTGTCATCTTCCCAGACAAACGCTGTCCCCATGAATCCGTGACTCTGTCCCCTCCGCCCGGCCGGTCACCTCCCAGGACTGACACGCAGTTGGTTTTGTCTCTTCTCTGCCTCCTTTCCCACTGACTGTTTCTCTGGTTCCTTTTGTCTTTCTGGCTGAGCTTTAGTGGTTGCCCTGGAGTGGGAGGCACCCCCGCCGCTGTCTCCCTGCAGGGGACGCCCGTTGCTCACCGTGCCCCCTTGCTGCGTCATCCGCGGCCCCTTCCCCGCGTTAGGAATGCCACAGCCGCTGTCTCCTGCAGGGGACGCCCGTTGCTCACCGTGCCCCCTTGCTGCGTCATCCGCGGCCCCTTCCCCGCGTTAGGAATGCCACAGCCGCTGTCTCCCTGCAGGTGACGCCCGTTGCTCACCGTGACCCCTTGCTGCGTCATCCGCGGCCCCTTCCCCGCGTTAGGAACGCCACAGCCGCTGTCTCCCTGCAGGGGACGCCCGTTGCTCACCGTGCCCCCTTGCTGCGTCATCCGCGGCCCCTTCCCCGCGTTAGGAACGCCACAGCCGCTGTCGGCCTTAACTACCCAGTTATTTCTTAAGGAGATTCAAATAATGGGGAAAAACTCACATGTTTACCCACGTAATATATCCTCTGTGTTTCCTGTTCATCCCTCCTCATCCCCCTCCAACTCCTGTACTTTTTTTTTCTTCCTGAGACAGACAGGAAGGGAGAGAGATGAGAAGCATCAACTCGTGGTTGCAGTACTTTAGTTGTTCATTGACTGCTTCTCATATGTGCCTTGACCAGGGGGCCCCAGCCGAGCCAGTGACCCCTTGCTCAAGCCAACGCTTGGGCTCAAGCTGGGGAGCCTGCACTCAAGCCAACAACCTCAGGGTTTCGAACCTGGGACCTCAGCGTCCCGGGTCAGCGCTCTGTGCACGGCACCTCCGCCCGTCCAGCAGGTCTGTGTTCAGCTTCTTGGTCCTGCTCTTCAGGGACTCAGCTGCCTGGTAGGCAGTGTGGTGTCCTTCCACTCACTTAAGCTCTGCTGATCTGCGTGGGGTGGAGGCGTGGCATCCTTTCTCCCTGAGTTTCTGTACATCTGTTCATTTTCTGCCGTGTCTAACCTGCCTGTAACCTCATCTCTAGTGTATTTTTCTATTCCCATACTATTTTCACCTGTGGAGTTCAGATTGAATTTTTGTTTTCATACCTGACACACAGCGTTTTCCTTCAGCTTCTCGGTCGTGGGCTGGCTGCGTGGTGCGAAGGCCCGATCACTGTCCGTGGCTGTTCCCAACTTCTCTCATTCCTGGGTTGTTTTCCGCTGTTGTGTCCTCGTTGTGGGGTTTTTTCCTATTTCTTGGCATATCCGTATTTTTTTCTCTGGCAGATGTGAAGTTTGCTTTGGTGGATGCTGGATATTTTACGTTTGTGTTTTGTTAGCTCCTCTCTGGATGTGTTAGGTGAGGTCACGGCAGTGTTTATCCGGCCCAGTCACTGCCAGGTGAGGCGAGCCCCTCGGGCGCACGCTCCGTGTCCTGTGGACGTGGGCGTGGACTGAGCCGCAGCCTCTGCGTCCTTGCTCTACCTCCCCCTCTTCTGGAGCGGGCGAGCTCCGTGTCCTGTGGACGTGGCCCAGTCACTGCCACGTGAGGCGAGCCCCTCGGGCGCACGCTCCGTGTCCTGTGGACGTGGGCGTGGACTGAGCCGCAGCCTCTGCATCCTTGCCCTACCTCCTCTTCTGGAGCGGGCGAGCTCCGTGTCCTGTGGACGTGGCCCAGTCACTGCCACGTGAGGCAAGCCCCTCGGGCGCACGCTCCGTGTCCTGTGGACGTGGGCGTGGACTGAGCCGCAGCCTCTGCGTCCTTGCTCTACCTCCCCCTCTTCTGGAGCGGGCGAGCTCCGTGTGTTGGCGTAGGTGCCTCTCTCCACGCTCTCCTGTGTGCTGTCCCGCCAGCTCTGTCCTCGACACAGGGCCTTAACGGGGGCAGTCGTGGGGCTCCCCGTGGGTGCTGTCTCCAGTGTCTCGAACACCACTGTGTCGGTGGCAGGTAAACCTAGTCTGTTGTTTCATCTTGACTGGAGGCAGAGTCTCTGCCAACAGGGTTTTACCAGAAAAGGCTCCTCCCCAGACATTTCAGACCTGTCCCTGCTGCTCACGACAGAGAGGGCCTGACAGCGGGCTTTCCGACTGCGCTGTGCCACACGGGCATGCCCTCGGCTGTGCACGCACAGGCTCTGGGCCTCGCACCGATGCCGCGCCGACCGGCCGAGTGCTCACTCCCCCCCCCCCCCCCCCCCCCCCCCCCCCCCCCCCGTGCTGTGGTTTCAGGCCAACATCGCGGAGGTGGAGGTCTGCATCCCGGCCAGGCTGCACAACTCCCTCATCGGCACCAAGGGCCGCCTCATCCGCTCCATCATGGAGGAGTGCGGCGGGGTCCACATCCACTTCCCCGTGGAAGGCTCGGGGAGCGACGCCGTCGTCATCAGGGGCCCTGCCTCCGACGTGGAGAAGGCCAAGAAGCAGCTCTTGCACCTGGCAGAGGAGAAGGTACGTGCCACCCGCGAGGGTCTCTCTGCACCTGTTCCTGCAGAAATGCCCCCTCTTCAGAACGCCAAAGACTTCCTTTGTGGCGGGGCAGACGGCTTTGTGTTCCTTTATGTCTCTGACTTGGCCGTTCCTGAAGGACCTTTCCAGGTCAGGTGCCTTGTCTGCAAAGTAGATACGGTGACGTTGAGCTTGTCAGTCTTAAAAAGTACGATTTCTGTACAGTAAAGTCCACCTTCTCAGTGTAGTTCCGACACGCAGCGGGACCCTGTCCGCCAGGCTGTGTGTGGACAGTCCCTCGCAGTCACGGGGTGGGCAGAGCTGGGGTCAGCGGGCAGCAGGCCGGACTTGCTGCTTTGTGCTCTGTCACTTCGCTGCTGCTGTCCCTGACCCATTCCTTCCCAAAACCATGTTGGAACCAACCTGTCGACTTAGGGGAAATCCATGCTGGATTTTGGTTGGAATCACGGAGAAGCTGGAGGTCAAGCTGGGGAGAGCTGACACCCAGCACTGGTGTGTTGTCTCTTCACTCCTTCAGTCTTTGACTTTTCATTGGCGATCTGTAGTTTTTAACATACAGATTCCGTTCGTGTTTTGTTCAGTTTTTATCTGTTTTGGATCTTAGTGCTGTCGTGAATGCCACATTTGTAGTCCCTATTGTAGTGTATAGAAGAACACTTGATTTTGGAGTTGTGGTCATGTATTGTGTATCTGGTCTAAAGCTCACTTATTAGTTCCAACAGCTTTTTTTGTGGGTTCAGGTGACTTTTGTGTAAAGCACGTCATCTGTGATGGACAGTCCATTTCTTCGTTCCCAGTCTGTACCCATGTGTCTGGTCCGGCTGTGTTGAGTGGGCAGCCTGGCCTATCGAGGAACTCACAAGTACTCCGTCCTCTACTGTGCATGCGCGCGCGTGTGCGGAGGGCCAGGGGTCTGGCAGGCTGAGGACGCTTCCCTCTGAGTGTTTACTGGAAATCACTGTTGGATGCGTGCAGGCCCCTTTTGCCTCCATTGACATGATGTATGTGTTGAGTTGATTTGTTTTTTATTTTTAACATTCCGTCTACTTTGCATTTCTGGGGTGAGCCCCCTTGGTTTTGGTGTCCTGTCCTTTGCTGGATTGCTGGGCTGGGCTCACCTCTCCCGTTAGCTGTTTGCGAGTGTCTGTGAAGAGGGGGTGTCCTGGAGTTCTGTGGAGTCAGCCTAGAAAGGTGACCATGCATCTGTGCTCGCAGCGTGCTGGCCAGCCCGTGGTCCCCTTCCCTGGGGGCCTGCAGGAGCCTGGCCCTCCAGGTGCATCGGCCGAGGAGCTGGCCCTGTCCCAGCACAGGCCTGTGGCGGAGCCTTGCCTGCACCCTGGTGCGTCTCTGAGCCTGAGGCTGGGGTGTCCCTGGCTGTGTGGGCTCACCCAGAGCACGTGTGGAGGAAGGAGTGGACAGGGAGCACTGCCTTGGGCACAGGAGGGGCTCCCCCACGCCCCACGGTCCCTAGCAGTGGCTTGCTCAGCTCCGGGATGTGGCAGGCCTGGGGTCCGGGTCTACGTGCTCTAACCGCTGTGGCATCTCCCACTGCGGCTGAGGGAAGTGCGAAGGCGGTCGGTCTGAGTGGCCACACGTTTGTTTGGCTGAGGCTTTATTAGCCCTGTTGGGGGACGTTAGGACAGTGTGAGGGAAGCTCCACACCGCATGCCTGTCCCCTCGGGCCTCTTGTTCACCTGCCCCCGAGCCAGGCAGGTGGCATCAGGCCAACGTAGGTGGGCTTGGTTTCTGCAGCAAACCAAGAACTTCACCGTGGACATCCGTGCCAAGCCCGAGTACCACAAGTTCCTCATCGGCAAAGGGGGCGGCAAGATCCGCAAGGTGCGCGACACCACCGGCGCCCGCGTCATCTTCCCGGCGGCAGAGGACAAGGACCAGGACCTCATCACCATCGTCGGGAAGGAGGACGCCGTCAGGGAGGCCCAGAAGGAGCTGGAGGCCCTGATCCAGAACCTGGTGAGGCCGGCCTCCCTGGAGCCGTCCGGGCAGCGGGCGGGCGGCCTTGGCCATTGGCCCTTCACGTTGCTCCTCTCGTCTCTGCACAGGACAACGTGGTGGAAGAGCACATGCTGGTGGAGCCCAAGCACCACCGCCACTTTGTCATCCGGAGGGGCCAGGTCCTGCGGGAGATTGCAGAGGAGTACGGCGGGGTGATGGTCAGCTTCCCACGGTCCGGCATACAGAGTGACAAAGTGACCCTTAAGGGGGCCAAGGAGTGTGTGGAGGCCGCCCGGAGGCGCATCCAGGAGATCATCGAGGACCTGGTGGGCGCCCGGGGGTTCGGTGGGGTCCTCGATCGGCGGCCACTCAAAGCTATGGGGCCACCGTCGCCCTCACCCCGGCTTGTCCCTCAAGCCAGTTCACTGTGGTCCCCGGGACCTGGGGCTGTGTCCTTCCGGACCGCTGCCTGCAGTGGGTGGATGCTGTCAGAAGCAGCCTAGGTGTCAACTTTGTGAAGGTGCCATGTATGCAGGGAACTGCTGGGCTTCTGAACCAGCCTTGAGAGAGCTCAGCCCTCCTCTGCCTCCCGGGACTCCTGTGGCCACCTGCCGGCAGGAAGGTGGGGGCAGGGCTCTCCTTGTATGTAGAGAAATAGGGTGTTACAGTCAAATTCTGGGTGGGAGCAAGCATCAGAGCAGTTGTGTACAGATGAGTCATTTCTTTCTTAGTTTTTTGGAGAAAGGGTTCACAGGGGCTTCCCTGTGGCCCCACCCCATCCTTCCCCCCCCACCCCTTCACCCCATCATCACAGGCGTCCTGGGTTCACCTTGGGAAGGGGGTTTTTGCACGCTGTGTAAATGTGAATGGGCTGTAAGTGCTTAATCTTTGCCTTTGTGGTTTCTCTCCTTCCTACCCCCCCCCCCCCAGGAAGCCCAGGTGACCATAGAGTGCGCCATACCCCAGAAGTACCATCGCTCTGTCATGGGCCCCAAAGGTTCCAGAATCCAGCAGATTACTCGGGATTATAACGTTCAAATTAAATTCCCGGACAGGGAAGAGAACCCAGGTGGGTGCCCCTGGGAGCCCTGTGCTGGTGAGAGCAGGAGCGTGAGTGTCCCGGGCGGGGCGGGGCAGTGGTCGTGGTGCCAGGTGTCTGGTGGAGCTGTGTCTTGCCTGCAGGGGATGCAGGCTCTCCTGGTCTCCAGGCCACGGGCCTCGTCAGTGGCTTCAGGGTAATGCAGTCTCTCCCGGTGTCTCAGGCTCGCAGCCGATGCTCAGGCCAGAGGAGAGAAGCCCCGCACCGTCATGCAGGGGGGCCCAGGTTCAGCCCGCTGGTCCCTAGCCTCCTTGGGGGTCCTGTGCCTTCTGGGGCAGGGCAGCCTCTGACCCACCTGAGGACGCCGTGCTGCCCGCCCTTCTGCAGGGACCTGTCAGCCCCCTGTATCTTGTTGGCCATCTGGTTTTGCTTTGTGTCCCAGGGAGGTGACCTGAGGCTATTGTGGCAGACCTAACTTTGTAAGGCCTGTGTGCTCCTCGAATTGTCACAAAGAACATAGTTAGCTAGTGTTGGAGGCCCACCAGGTCTGGCTGGGACGAGCTGGGGCCTGCGGTTTGCTGACCGCTCTTCATCTACACTGACCTCCACAGGCCTGTGAGGGCCCTGCCTTCCTGGGAACACGGGCTGTTTTGAGTAGAAAACTAGTTACGTCACACTGTGTCACAGTCATGTTTCACGCTTGAATGT
Organism: Saccopteryx leptura; assembly: GCF_036850995.1. Classification (NCBI taxonomy): domain Eukaryota; kingdom Metazoa; phylum Chordata; class Mammalia; order Chiroptera; family Emballonuridae; genus Saccopteryx; species Saccopteryx leptura. The sequence continues at coordinate 120,999,381 of NC_089509.1, read as the reverse complement.
TTCCTTTTTAATTTTGATCTAGTTTTACACTTAAAGAAAAGTTTCACCGAACAGAATTAAATGTCCATCCCGTGTACTTGATCTCCCTGGCCTCTCTCACCCACTCTGCCCTGTACATGCGTGTGCACACGCCTGCACCTGTGTGCTCTGAGTTATTGGGTGTGGTTCTCAGACCTGCCCCTCCTCCCGCGGAGGCCGTTGGCCAAGACTGAGGACGTTCTCCTGGCAGCCACCGCGTTAGTCCTGGCACGCTCACCAGAATCTGGAGATCTGACTACGTGACACGGTTCATAGCTGACGTCTGTTTTCCCCTTGTCTGCCTGGGGACACGACGGCTCTGAGCAGTCCCCATTGGTGTATGCGACCCGGGCTCACGTGCTGTCTCTGGCCAGGAGCCCCACCAGCCACTCCCATGGCCTCGTCATCCTTGGCACTTGCCTTCTCCCTGGCAGCAGACGCTGGTGCGGCCTCCCCACATCCCTCCTGGTCTCTCAGGCCTCCCGGCACTGGGTCTCTGGGGCTGTGAGAAGGCCCGTCCCCCCATCAGCCCCTGGGTCTCAAGTGGCAGGCCTGTGTGGGAGCGGAGGCTGTGTGGCTGACGCCCGTGTGACCTGCCGTCTCTCCCCAGTTCACAGTGCGGAGCCGGCCGTCCAGGAGAACGGCGACGATGCCGGCGAGGGGCGCGAGGTCGACCCCGGCTCTCCACGGCGCTGTGACATCATCGTCATCTCTGGCCGCAAGGAGAAGTGTGAGGCTGCCAAGGAAGCCCTGGAGGTGCGTGTGGCTCCTCTTTGTCCTGCGTGCTGCGCCCTCGTGGCCACCGCCTGTGGGTCTGGTCACCTGATAAAGCTGGCGTGGTTTCCTCCCCCAGGACCTGGCAGTGGTGCGGGGCAGCCTCGGGCCAGCGGGTCAGGGGGCTGTGGGGAGCACAGCTGGTGGGTCTCAGTGTCCCTTTCTGTGAAGTGGGGGTGTTCAGACTTACCGGGCACCACTTAGGTGTCGGGAACCGCAGCACACGGAGTGCAGTCATCCTTGCGTTGAGGGGACGTGGGAGAAGCTGCTGCCCCACATCTAGGGATTGTAGCTGGGTGGCCCCGGGCTTGTCCTGTGACCCACGCAGGCTGGAACCGCAGTCCATTCTTGATCTCTGAGGCTGGGAATGGGGCAGCCTCTGCGTCTGAATTTCTGGCCTCCTCCATGGGTTTCAAGTCCTGTCTTTCCTAGATTCCTTCTGTTCTTTTGTTCTGCATCGACAAGGGGCCTTCTGCATTCAGCAGAGGCTCAGGGCCAGCGTTAACCTGGCTGTGGAGTCCATATCCCTCCTCACGTGTTCTCAGTCCCGGTGGAACAGGGCAGGTGGTCTGAGATCCCCGTAATCTCTCCGTGAAGCCCTCAGCTGACCCCGTGGGTCACCCTGCTCACTGCGCTCACGCCTGCTGTCAACCCTCTTCCTTGTAGGCACTGGTCCCTGTCACCATTGAAGTGGAGGTGCCCTTTGACCTTCACCGGTACATCATTGGGCAGAAGGGAAGTGGGATCCGCAAGATGATGGACGAGTTTGAGGTGAGCAGTGTGCAGGTCCTGTCCCTGGAGACGGGTGTGGGGAGTGAGCAGTGTGCAGGTCCTGTTCCTGGAGACGGGTGTGGGGGGTGAGCAGTGTGCAGGTCCTGTCCCTGGAGACAGGTGTGGGGGTGAGCAGTGTGCAGGTCCTGTCCCTGGAGACCAGGTGTGGGGGGTGAGCAGTGTGCAGGTCCTGTTCCTGGAGACGGGTGAGGGGAGTGAGCAGTGTGCAGGTCCTGTCCCTGGAGACAGGTGTGGGGGTGAGCAGTGTGCAGGTCCTGTCCCTGGAGACCAGGTGTGGGGGGTGAGCAGTGTGCAGGTCCTGTCCCTGGAGACCAGGTGTGGGGGGTGAGCAGTGTGCAGGTCCTGTCCCTGGAGACGGGTGTGGGGAGTGAGCAGTGTGCAGGTCCTGTCCCTGGAGACAGGTGTGGGGGGTGAGCAGTGTGCAGGTCCTGTCCCTGGAGACAGGTGTGGGGAGAGTGAGCAGTGTGCAGGTCCTGTCCCTGGAGACAGGTTTGGGGAGAGTGAGCAGTGTGCAGGTCCTGTCCCTGGAGACAGGTGTGGAGAGTGAGCAGTGTGCAGGTCCTGTCCCTGGAGACAGGTGTGGGGGTGAGCAGTGTGCAGGTCCTGTCCCTGGAGACAGGTGTGGGGGTGAGCAGTGTGCAGGTCCTGTCCCTGGAGACAGGTGTGGGGGTGAGCAGTGTGCAGGTCCTGTCCCTGGAGACCAGGTGTGGAGAGTGAGCAGTGTGCAGGTCCTGTCCCTGGAGACAGGTGTGGGGGTGAGCAGTGTGCAGGTCCTGTCCCTGGAGACAGGTGTGGGGGTGAGCAGTGTGCAGGTCCTGTCCCTGGAGACAGGTGTGGGGAGTGAGCAGTGTGCAGGTCCTGTCCCTGGAGACAGGTGTGGAGAGTGAGCAGTGTGCAGGTCCTGTCCCTGGAGACAGGTGTGGGGGTGAGCAGTTTGCAGGTCCTGTCCCTGGAGACAGGTGTGGGGAGAGTGAGCAGTGTGCAGGTCCTGTCCCTGGAGACAGGTTTGGGGAGAGTGAGCCCCCAGAAGGTGCTCTCCTGCTCTTCTCTCTCAAGCTTCACACTGCCCACCCCGTCCCCAGCCTGTGGGTCTGTCGCTGCCGTCAGTGGGGGCCAAGTGGACACATTTGTGTCCTGAGGGACCACAGACATGGGGTCTGTTCCCTTCTCCCCCAGGTGAACATACATGTGCCAGCTCCTGAGCTGCAGTCTGACATCATCGCCATCACAGGCCTCACCGCAAACTTGGACCGCGCCAAGACCGGGCTCCTGGAGCGCGTGCGAGAGCTGCAGGCAGAGCAGGAGGACCGGGTGAGCAGCAGGCGAGGATGCAGGTGCTTCCTCTGGAGCCGCGGTCCTCTGCCATGGGCACACTCGGGAATCGCCAGGGGCTTCCAGGAGACCCAGCACTCGGGCCACGCTGTGGCCAGTTAAATCAGGAGGCTAGAGGCAGAGCCAGTAAGCATCCAGAGGTCTTGCTGAGCTGGGAGCCTCCACCACATCAGAACAGTGCTGGGGGCGTGGCCTTTCCTCTTTCAGTGAAGCAGTGACTTTCTGTGCTGAGTAGCAAGTTCTTTGAAAGCAGGTCTGGAGACATGGTGTTGCTTTCAGCCTTACAGGGAAGGTGAGGTGGGGAGGTGCAGGGGCTGCTGCCCAGAGACCAAGTGTGTGCTGAGGTCCAGACTAGGCAGCACGGGGCCACCGCCTCCCTCACTCTGCAGTGTCCTGGGAGGGTCACGTGAGTGCGGCACAGCTGGCGGGGTCCTGGGCCCTCGGAGCAGCGTGGGAGGTGGTGTGGAGGCCTCGCCAAGGGCCGTGACTGAGCTCCGGCACCCTGCCCTGTCGGCCTGGCCCCGTGGTCTTGGCCCTGGCACTGACTGGGGTCTGTCCTCTGACCAGGTCTCTGGCCACACGCATCCGGGGCTGTGTCCCTTAGCACTTTGGTTCTCTTTTCTTTTTGGCCTTTTTAATGCCTACTCCTCAGATCCCAGCTCCTCAGATCAGAAGACCCAGCTTCACCTGTTGTCATCGGGCCTCTTCGTTTCCTTTTTTTAAATTTTACTCATTTTAGAGCGGTAGGGGGAGGGAGAGAGAGAAGAGGGGAGCGGAGGAGCAGGAAGCATCAGCTCCCATATGTGCCTTGACCAGGCAAGCCCAGGGTTTTGAACTGGCGACCTCAGAGTTCCAGGCAGACACTTTATCCACTGTGCCTCCACAGGTCAGGCCCTCGAATCTCTTTCTGAGAGACCCTTGGGCCTGGCTCTGCTGGGTCCAGGCTCTGCTGGGTCCAGGCCTCCGGTTCCCATCACTGGTTGATGGTGGAATGTGGTAGAGGTTTGCGGAAGAGGCACGGCTTGTTCTTGTTGCTCTGGTAACAGTGGCGCCTCCCAGGTTCAGGACCGAGGGAGCACGAGCACGTGCTGGTGAAGGAAGCTCGAGACGTGGGTGCCCTGCCCTCCAACTCTTCCTCGCTTGTTTCCCTGCAGGCTTTACGGAGTTTTAAGCTGAGCGTCACTGTTGACCCCAAATACCACCCCAAAATCATTGGGAGGAAGGGCACAGTGATCACCCAGATCCGCCTGGAGCACGACGTGAGCATCCAGTTTCCCGACAAGGAGGATGGAAGCCAGGTGGGAAAGGCCGTTGGGTCAGGCGCCACTTTGGGGCAGATGGGCTCTCGTTGACGTCTGTGCTGACCTGGGATAGTGACCGGGCAAACAGGAGGTGCCCAGCTGGGTGGTGTGAGAGCAGAGCTCGGAGTGGCCAGTCTGATGCTTGAGTCTGGCTCAGGGTTTGGGTCCCATCTTGGCTGTGCCTGCTGAGTAAGCTTCCTTTTCATGGCTGTGCTGCCACGTGGACTTGGGGCATTTTCCTGTGCCCCGCAGGGGGCTCTGGCAGGGCCCTCACAGTGGTCGTCACAGGTGGGTCTGAAGAGGCGAGCCCTCCACCCTCTGCACTGAGACCACTCCCTGGGCCCCCCACTGTCACACCTCTTGGCCCCTCCTGGCCCTCAGCCCCAGCCCCAGCGGTGTGCACACTGGGAGGCCAGTCTCCGCTGGGCCTCCTGTAGTCTCTGCGACAAAGCAGAGCACCCAGACACGGTTTCCTGGGACCTTTCAGTCTGCAGATGGGCCCCACTGTGCCCCCCAGCCCGCATCTGTGTGTCTGGACGGGCCCTGGCTGCTCCTCTCTCCAGCCTTCACTCGGGGTCCTTCGTCGTTCAGAGAGGGGAGTGGGGCAGGCCTGCAGGTGCTGCCCACGCCCCGGCCCCGCGCCAGATGCAGCCTGTCACCAACGCTTCTGTTTGCCTCTCTTTCTAAGGACTGGGTTTATGTTGCTGTTCTTTTTCATTTTTGACTTCATTTTAGTTTCCTTGATCTTGAGAGTTTAGCACTCTGCAACTCTTGCCTTCGCTACCCTTTATGGGGCTTTGTTTTTGCAAGAGAGAGATGAGAGGCATCAACTCGTAGTTGTGTTGCTTTTTTTGTGCCTTGACTAGGGTGGGGCTCAAGCCAAGCCAGGGACCCTTTGCTCAAGCCAGCGATCTTGGGCCTCAAGCTGGTGACCAAGGGGTCATGTTGATGATCGCACACTCAAGCTGGTCAGCCTGCTCTCAAGCCGGCTACCTCGAGGTTTCACACATGGGTCCTCGGCATCCCAGGCCATCCGTGCTCTGTCCACTGCCCCACCACTGGTCAGGCAGTGGGTAGATTGTGTGAGGTCCTCGTCCAGTGTTTGGACTGTTGGCATCCCGTGAGTCAGGCAGGGTTGGCTCCGTGTTCCGTGCGTGGCGGTGTCCATAGAGCTGTGCTTTCAGCTGCCACATCTGTCTGTGTTCGGCACTGCCCTGGGCAGCGCCTGCCTGGCTGGTGGGCACTTCCGGGTGTTGCTGGGCAGGGACTGGTCAGGGCGCCTCCTGTACCTGTGGCCCCGGGACTGTCCCTGGCGGGTCCCCGAGCTCCTGCTCTCGTGCCTTGTGCTCCCTTCCAGGTGCTTGTTCCTGTTCTGCTCTTTTACACTCTGTCCTGGTCTGATTTTGGGGGTACAGTCAACTCGCCATATCGCGGTTCACTTCTCATGGTCTCACTGTATCACGGAGTTTTAAATTGTGTATATTTAATTTGTATCACAGATTTTTTGTTATATCGCGGGATTTTGTGGTATGGAGGTATTTTTGTGTTATTAATTATTTTAATTATTTTTACGGTAAAATAAGTGTGGGAGAGGTTTGTAAGAGTGTGGGGAGGGGTTATAAAGCCTTAAGATAAACAATATAAATGTAAGGTCGCTACTTTGCGGATTTTCGCCTATCAAGGTGAGTTCTGGAACTGACTACCGCTGTAGATCAGGGACCACTAATGTTTTCTCTTGTCCTTACGAATGCAGCTCAAGGCTTTTGTTTTGTTTTTCAGTTCCTTTCTCTCTGTCTTGAATTATGCATTTGCCTTGTTCACTCTACTGTTTGGTGCCCTTGCCTGGACATGTGTGCGCTGGGAGGGGTGCGGGGGGCAGGGCTGCAGATGTGGGGTGCCAGCCATGCTGTGTCTCCACAGAGGCCCCTCGCCGGCCAGTGTCCACCCGCTGCCTGTCGGGCGGGGGCTTTCTTTTCTCCGTGACTGTCTCTTGGGAGGGACAGGAGCTGAATCAGCGTTGTTAACCTGCTGTTTCTTTCTGAGTGGGTCAGTGCTTCTGCTTGAGAGGCCTCCCTCGGTCCAGCCAGGCCTCGAGCCCGGCACCTCGAGCTGTCCTGATGGGACTCTCCTCTCGCAGCCGCAGGACCAGATCACCATCACGGGGTACGAGAGGAACACGGAGGCTGCCCGGGACGCCATTCTGAAGATTGTGGGTGAACTGGAGCAGATGGTTTCCGAGGACGTCCCGCTAGACCACCGTGTCCACGCCCGCATCATCGGCGCCCGTGGCAAAGCCATTCGCAAAATCATGGATGAATTCAAGGTTTGTCCCTACCGCCCTGAGTCTGTGTTAGTCCTGGGAGCCCGGGGCTCCTGCTGTCAGAGCTGTCTTCCACCTGCTCGTGGGGGACACGGGATGCTCAGGCCTCGGTCTTCCTGTTGAGTCTGCAGCATGCACTCACTCACCAGCAGGGGTCTGGAACAGGAGACAGCGAGGCTCAGGTGCTCGTCCCTAAGGCGGAGGCTCTGAGTGGGTTCACAGCAGTGTGGTTGATGCCGCTGCTCATTGCCTTGTGCTGGCCTCGGAAGGGGCACCTTCTGAAGCAGCCCCACAACCCTGCCAGTCCCCAGGAGGCGCACACAGCTCAGAAACATGGGTGACTGCGCTGTGCCCGCGGCCCCTGAACCAGGTGCTCCGCAGTGCCCTGGTCTTCGTGTCGTAGTGACGGGAACACCGTGTACCCAGGTCTTGTGTTCTCATTAACTCAGGGGAGACGCCACAGGGGACCGTTCCCCGCCACACTGATGGCGATGGCTTAGTTCAGAACCCTTGATGGGCACTGGGAGCCCCCTCAGCTGCTGCGTGTGCCCCTTCCAGGTAGACATCCGCTTCCCGCAAAGTGGGGCCCCAGACCCCAACTGCGTCACCGTGACAGGGCTCCCAGAGAACGTGGAGGAGGCCATCGACCACATCCTCAACCTGGAGGAGGAATACGTGAGTCCCAGGGTCCTGCGAGGTCGTGTACGGGTGTCCAGATGCCCACCAGGCGTGGACGAGTCCCGCGCCCAAACGTAGGGTGAGCACGGAGGGGATCCTCCTGGGGGGCCCTGCTGCCGGCTGACCCCCTGTGCCCACAGCTGGCCGACGTGGTGGACAACGAGGTGCTGCAGGTATACATGAAGCCCCCGGTTCATGAGGAGTCCAAGGCACCGTCCAAGGGCTTCGTGGTGCGGGACGCTCCCTGGACCGCCAGCAGCAGCGAGAAGGTCAGAGGGCTGGTCCCTGTGCTGTGCCCGGGAGGGAGGGAGTGCCTGCCTCACCTGCCTGGCCGCAGGCGGGCCCAGGACCTAGGGGCAGTCCCTGTGCTGTGCCCGGGAGGGAGGGAGTGCCTGCCTCACCCGCCTGGCCGCAGGCGGGCCCAGGACCTAGGGGCAGTCCCTGTGCTGTGCCCGGGAGGGAGGGAGTGCCTGCCTCACCCGCCTGGCCGCAGGCGGGCCCAGGACCTAGGGGCGGGGCCGTTTTGGAGCTGCCTACACACAGCCCATTTGGTAAAGCTGTGCCCTCTCTGTCCCTACAGGCTCCGGACATGAGCAGCTCTGAGGAATTTCCCAGCTTTGGGGCTCAAGTGGCTCCCAAGACCCTCCCTTGGGGCCCCAAACGATAATGATCAGAAAACAAACCTCTCCAGCCTGCTGACCCAAATCCCACCACACAATGGTTTGTTTCAATCTGACCCAGCAGCTGGACCCTCCGTAAATTGTTGACTCTTCCCCTCCCGAGGTCTCGCAGGGAAGCTGGGTGCCTGGCGCTGTGTGCGGCCAGCTGTCGGGCCTGGCCGGCACGTGGCGTGTGCTCGGTCTGCCCTGACACCGGCGGTGGCCGGCTCTCCACGGTTCAAACACTAACAGAGGCAATTGGACACTTCACGACAAGCTTCCTGGCGCACAGGCATCAGTGAGGCCCCGGCCCCACCACAGCGCTGCACAGCTGGGGCTGCGCCTACTTCCTGTGTCGTGACCTCAGGAAATAAATTTCCTTGACTTTAGAAAAGCCAAACGTTTGCCCTCTTCCTTTCCCAGCCCCCTCTCCCCCTTGCCTGCCGTCCAGCACTCCAGAGTGCAGTCTTCCTCGCACGGCCCAGACCACGGGGTGGGGGGAGGGCCCGGTGTGCACAGGGGGTGCCCGGACCCAGAGGGGACCAGGTTCCAGTGTCTCGCCCCTGCGGCACCGGAGGCCCGTGTCCCGTAAGCGAGGCCTGCAAGGGAGGCTGCACGTGCGCCGTCAGGGTCTGGTGTGAGCAGAGAAGCACGGGCCGGGAGAAGGGGGCCACGCCCTCAGACAGCCTGCTCTGAGCAACAGCCGATGTCACACCGCCCACCCCAACGCCAGTCCAGCTTCCTCTGTCTACCTCAGAGCCAGGGTCGCGATCTCACTGGAGGGTGGAGCCACCCCCAGCACACAGCCTGACTCCGATGCCTGGTGGTCCTGAGTGCCCGGTCCGCGGTAGCTGTCACAGCTCCGAGGCGTGCACAGGGACCTGCAGGCTGTCCTCTAACAGTGCTGTGTGCAAACCTTGGGAGCTGGCCTTTGGTGGCAGCCTCACGGTCTGGGTTAGAGAGGCTGTCACTCGGCCTGGACAGGAGGACCAGGTGCTGCTAGGGAGTCTGCTTTCTCAGGTGTGTGCAGGCCACTGCCGGCCAGACAAGGTGCCCCGCCCTGGCCAGCCTGGCGAAGGTCTGCTCTGGAGAGGGAGGTGGTCCGGGCGGTGTTGGAGGAGAGCCATAGATGGGCCCTTGGTTTCTGGGGTGTCGGGTCTCCCACCCCTGCCTCTGCCCCATGGAGATGACCGAGTCTCTCGAGAGTTGTCCGTCCCACGTACTGGTGCCCGTCTCCCAGACCATCCCCAGGGGTGGTCCCTTTTTCCTTGACCGCTCCCCCATGAAGTTCTCCACTCGGTTACACCTCCTTGCTCATCTTTAGACTAAAATTCCTGGATAGACCAGATTGCTTCATGCAAGTCTGATGTCAGTGTCTCCAGTTCCATTAGTTCCAGCAGCCTTAAGTGTATCTGTTTGGGAGCGAGGAGTTAGGGTCGGATAGCACGTCTGCTTCCGCTGAGCAGGCTGGGTGACCCCACAGGAGGTGGGGTCAGTGGAGATGGGAGCAAAGGAAAAGGTGCCTCGCCTTCCTCCGGACCGTCCCCTACATCCCTGTCCCCGGGGCCCCTTCCGTCTGCTTGAGTTTGGCCAGTGCTCTACCCTCCCCTCACCTGGCATCTGCCCAGACCTTCCCTCCCGTTTCTGTGGCAGCTCACCTCTACCAAAGGTGGACTGACTTCTCACAACGGGCGTTTGCACATCTGCACCTACTGCTGCGTGTTGTAGGCGCAGCCCTCCTGCTCTGTGGGGGTCTTGCCGTGTGGCTGGTGACTGTCCAGGGCTCTGCCACCACCTCGTGCTGCCGCAGGAGCCCGCAGCGGGTGGGGCGTGAGCGTTGCCTCCTGTCGACTGTCTTCCGTGTCCTGTGTGTCCACAGTTACCATCCATCCCTTGGCCTTAACTTTGGGTTTTGGAGATTATATGCAAACATGTGTAAAGGCTCATGAATATGGATGACACTGGAATTTTATAAATTCTAAAATAAAACCCAAAACCAGATGCAGTGTGCTGAGGCTTATTTTAACATGCCACACGTGTGCTCGGCCCGTGGCACCCCAGCTGTCTCCAACACGCTCTCGGGTGCTCAAGCGGCCCGGACGTTTGTACCTAGTTCTGGGCTCTAGCACATGGCTCTCAGCCCATTAACTGATCGCCCTGCAGGGGCCACGTGGGAGCCTGCGGTGGGCACAGTCCACACGGACCACGCCTGGGCCCCCGACCTGGCCTCACCTGCTGTGGAGCACAGCCCTGCCATTCTAACTCGGAGTCTGCCTGAGCCATCTGCACCAGCAAGCCGCGGTGTCCCGGGGACAGGCTCCAGTGGCCAGCAGACGCTGAGCTGTGGGCGTCTGCGGAGGAGCTGCCCCCTCCCACGTGGCACAGCGTCTCGTCCCGGGGAGACGCAGTGGCTCCTGCTCTGACAGACGGGAGCAGGGCCACCTGGGGAGAGGCCCATGCCAGGTGCCGGGGCTTGGTGATTGGCTGTCTTGATTGACATGCTGACCACAGTGGTGTATTCATGAAAGCCTGAGGTATGACTCGAGCATTTCCTGATTTTGCAATAAATTTATTCTAAAATCACAGAGTTTGATATCTCAACAGCAACAAAGTACCCAGCTGTTAGAAACACTTGGCGCATCCATAAGGACGGCACCACAGCAGGGCCGTGCGTCACTGCTGCGTCTGGTGCTCAGAGGGCGGTCCCTGCGCTCAGAGGGCGGTCCCTGCGCTCAGGGGGCGGTCCCTGCGCTCAGAGGGCGGTCCCTGCGCTCAGGGGGCGGTCCCTGCGCTCAGGGGGCGGTCCCTACGCTCAGGGGGCGGTCCCTATGCTCAGAGGGCGGTCCCTGCGCTCAGGGGGCGGTCCCTGCGCTCAGGGGGCGGTCCCTATGCTCAGAGGGCGGTCCCTGCGCTCAGGGGGCGGTCCCTGCGCTCAGAGGGCATCTGGTGCTCAGGGTGCTCCCTGTGCTCAGAGGCAGGGGATGAATGACTTCTGGAAGTAGTGCCGGGCACCTGCCCTGCTGGGCCTTGCTCTGCAAAGCCGCCTGCAGTGTGCACAGCCCACCTAGGCCAGCGCAGCGCGCTCCTCGTGGCCCCCCGGTGGCGAGGATGCTGCTCAGAAAGGGGTCACTGGCCCTCCTGGAGGTGCCTTCGTGCCTACGGGGTTGAGTCCTAAGGAAGCCGGTGGTACACCTAGTGTTTCCAGGTTTATCCTGGCAGGATTTATACCGTGGAGGCGGAGACAGCCGCACCCGCCCCGCAGGCAGTGCCCAGCCAAAGGGCGGTGCCCCGTGGTGCAGTCCTGCAGTCCTGCGCAGCAGTTAACTGAGTTAACGAAAGGTGGACGTGGAGGGGGCTCACGAAGCCCGTCAGCGGTCGAGGGCCAACTGTGTGCGCTCCAGCGCTCCTGACTTCGGAGGTGACTGTGTGTAAACGTGCAGTACACCCGAGTTTCACCGGTCAGGGAATAAAACGGTCTCCTCCCAAACCTTTCCACGCTTCGGGGCCCAGCCTGGGAGGGCCTGGCAGTGACTCCCTGCAGCCTGGCTGTACGGGAGGAGGTGTAGGGGTGCTGAGGCTGCCTACTGGCTACACAGGGAAAGGGGCTCCAGGTGCAGGAGAGAGGCCAGAACCAGGAGCCCTTGGTGGGCACCAGGCAGTGGAGAGGCCGGGGTGAGGTGGTGAGCTGACACCCTCCTGCTGTGGCCTGGAACTCAGGGTGCTGGGGGCGGACTGGACTCTGGATAGTGGGCCCAGAGAGGGGTCATTCCACCATTCAAAGGACAGCAGGTACAAAAAGGACCCCAAAGAGCCAGTGCGCAGGGGCCCAGGATGGCACGAAGTGGCTGGGTGAGCCCTGGGAGGGCCAGAGCTCTAAGTAAAGATGCAGGCAGTGGGCACTGCACTGAGACAGCGGGGGGGCTGAGCCAGCACCCCAGAGGTGGAGTCGATCTGCCCCAGGAGTGCGGGACGACACCAGCTCGTGGGGCTGGAAGGGAGAGAGTGGCATGCGTGGCCCTCCAGGTTTTGCTGCCATAGTTGCCTAGCTTTGGGTACTCCGAAGGCATGGCCAGTGGGGGGTGTGACCAGGACCTGGGAGGCAGGAGCGGGGGCCCTAGGCAGCCGAGGAGGGGCAAGACGTGCTCAGGCCTCGAGGCAGTGAGTCTGACAGCCCCTCATCCCCAGAGCAGCAAGAGGCCTCTGCCCACCAGTGGGTCTGGCTCCAGGCCCCACAGCAGCCAACGTGACCTCTGTGGCCTCAGAGGGAAGGGACCGGGGAGGCCCGGCTGGCTTCTGGCCTCCTGGGCTGGGGGCCCAGGCTCTCCTCTGAGGCTGGGGGCTGGCTGTCCTTTGCTCTATTTGTTCCAAAGAGAGCCTGTGGGAGCGCAATTAGACACTGGTCACCCCAGCCTGCACGACAGGCTGGGCCCACGCCGCCTGTGGGTGCGGGAGGCCTGTGGGCGGGCTCACCTCGTTCTCGGCCAGCGCCTGCTTGGCCAGGTAGTACTCCCGCTTCACCTTGATCTCCACGGACTCGGGGATGTCGGGCACCAGCAGGTCCAGGACCCGGCCGATGGAGAACACCACGTGCTGGGAAGCCAGGAAAGGCCCGTGGTGGGGGAGGGCACCCCCCCACTGGTAAAACAAACACCCAGACTGGCCCTCCAGGCGCAAGTGTGACCTGAACAGACACCCGGCCACCGCGGCCTGTGGGGCTTCCTGGCCCAGAGCACTTGGATGTCCGCCCAGCCAGGCAGCAGACCACTCGGAATGCAGATGCAGAGACCTGGGCCTGACCGAGGGGATAGTGTAAGTGCCGGGGCTCTCCTCCCACGGTCACGCCGACACCCCAGGCCACGGGGTGAGGTCAGACCTAGCCGTGGGCATGTGCGTCCTGCTAAGGCCGAGAGAGCCAGCAGTGGGGAGCCCCCGGAGGGACTGGGCGGCACACTGGCTACCTCAAACACAATGACGAAGGCCAGGCGGATGGCCAGGAGGTTCCAGTGGGTCCGGGAGTAATGCCCATCGTCGTCCCTGAATGCTCGGTACCTGCAGGGAGCATGAGACTGGGTGTGGGGGGGTCAGGCCGGGGACTTGGCCTCTCCACCTTCTCCCTCCCTGATGCTCTACTTCTGGGCCTGGCTCAGACATCTTCCCGAGCCATGTTCTCTGACAGTACTTTCAGCTTTCAACTGTTGTGGTCCCAAAGCGGGGGGGTGGGGGTGTGTGTGTGTGTGTGTGTGTGAGCTGGGTCGTCCCACCCCCTACTAGGCTAGACTGGGCCCCACAGTGGACAGTTCCTTATTATCAAGTAGACGTGACAATCCTGTGACCGCCGCCAGCTCCCACCGCGCAGGCTGCACGGCTTAGAGGTGGCTGCCTGGCACAGCTCCCTACTGTTATAAGGACAGCGTTGGGCTCTGACTGTCACTTCCGGCTGAGTGGTCACCTTGTTACCCTTTGACAGTTCCTGTATTTCTGTCTTGTGGTAAGATGGGACACTCCATTTTGTCACAGACCTAATTAGATGTTGCAATCCATGCAAAGCATTTACCAGGGTTAGTGTTGTAGGACCCTAAAAATAATCTTGCAAGTTAAAAATATTGCCGTTGAAAAAAGTTCAGCCTGACCTGTGGTGGCGCAGTGGATAAAGTGTTGACCTGGAAAGCTGAGGTCGCCGGTTCAAAACCCTGGGCTTGCCTGGTCAAGGCACATATGGGAGTTGATGCTTCCTGCTCCTCCCACCTTGTGTGTGTGTGTGTGTGTGTGTGTGTCTCTCTCTCTAATGAATAAATAAAATCTGTTAAAAAAAAAAGTGCATTAACGAATGGGAATAAACTGTAAGTGACCAAACTGGGCACGGCAGAAGAGGGAGTGGAGACTGTCACGATGAAGTCACCCCGTGTGCAACCAGAGAATCTAACAGATTTAACTTGCGAAGGAAGGAGAACCACAGAGGGGCTACAATGTAGCCGCTACATGATATGGTGGGGGAGGAGGAAGAGAAGGAGGAGGAAGGAGGAAGGAGGAAGGAGGGCGGGAGGAGCTTCTAGGACTAAAGAAACACCACTCTTTAGATCAGCAGCACGTTCTGAGTCTCAGTAAGAAACTTTTAAATCAGCCCAACCATGACTGACACCTGTTAGTGACACAAGTCAAGGAAAAGGAAAGATCTTAAATGCCACGGGATAGGTACGCGCGCTTCCAACAAGAAACGTGAGGTCACTAAAGGGTATTTCCAAGACCCGAGGGAAAAGAACCCTTAAACCTGGAATTTCACACCTGCTATCAGAAGGACAAAGACAGACTTTTAAGACATAAAAACCAACATCCATAAGAGTTAAAGAGCCACACACCATTCTATTAAAGCAGTGGTTCTCAACCTGTGGGTCGTGACCCAGGCGGGGTCGCCTAAAGCCATCGGAAAATACATAATGCATATCAGTTGTTTACATTCCGAATCATAACTGTAGCAAAATTACAGTTATGAAGTAGCCACCAAAATTATTTTTTTGGTTTGGGGTCACCACAACATGAGGAATTGTATTGCGGGGTCACGGCATTAGAAAGGTTGAGAACCACTGTATTAAAGGATGTACTTCTGCAAGAAATAGGAATTCAGAGGGGACACAGGAAATAAGAAACTCCTGTGGCCAAATAAGTTAATACACCAAACAGCTGTGATTAGCAAGTGACTACAACTGTCCCTCTGTGTTTCTTAATTTTAAAAATATTTTTCAAATGGCATTTATTGGGGTGACACTGGCTAGCATAATTAGACAGGTTTCAGGTGCCCAAGTCTGCAACACATCTCTGTACACCATACTGTGTGTTCACTGCCACCCCCTCATGTTTCTGTGTGTTTTTCATAGTAAAACTAAAACAGCAGATCAATAAGAGGGACTGATGGGTGCTCATGGGTGGTGGGAAAGCACGGGAAGATAAGAGCAGCCCCTAAAGTAATAAAGATATGCAGCATCAGCTCCAAAGGCGTATAAAGACTAAAAAAAAAAAAAAAAAAAATACAGCACACTCATCCACCAGAAGGCAGAAGAGGAATACAAAGGAAAAAGAATCAATGGAAAAAGTAACCACTAAAAAAGAGATCATGAATAGAAACTTCCGTGCAACTAAGAACCTCAAAATGCATAAAGCAAAACCTGAGGGAACCGTCTGATGAACAAATAACCCTATATTCCTAGAAAGCTTTTAACTCCCATCTATCAGAATGGGATAGAATTATCAGGAAAAAAGTTAAAAAAAAAAAAAAGGGGGGGGGATGAAAATATGAATAATAAAATTAAGCCAGACCTAATAGTAAATGTAGACCTTGCTTCAAAATGAACTGTGAAAAAAATATATTTCTTCAAGTTCACCTGAAACATGCAGAATCCATCGTGACCAGATCACGAGGAACCCTCAACAAAACGTGAGAGATTTATAAGCACTTACGTCAGAAAAAAAGGTGGTTTTTCTAAGTATCCAAAGGAATTTAGCATGGATTATGCTAAGTGAAATAAGTAGCACAGAGAAAGACTTAACCCCACATGATTTCACTTACATGTGGAATCTTTTTTTTAAAATATTTTATTTATTGATTTTTTTAGAGAGAGAGGAGTGAGAGAGAGAGACAGAGAGAGAGAGAAGGGGGAGGAGCAGGAAGCATCAACTCCCATATGTGCCTTGACCAGGCAAGCCCAAGGTTTCAAACCGGCGACCTCAGTGTTCCAGGTCGACGCTTTATCCCACTGCGCCACCACAGGGCAGGCCTACATGTGGAATCTAATGAACGAAACAAAACGGAAACAGACCCTGTTGGCTGCCAGAGGGGGTGGGGACAGGGGAAAACAGAAGACAGGGGTTAAGAGGTTCAAACTTCGGCCTAACCAGGTGGTGGCGCAGTGGATAGAGCATCGACCTGGGACGCTAGGAACCCAGGTTTGAAACCCCAAGGTCGCCAGCTTGAGCTTGGGGTCATAGACGTGACCTCATGGTCGCTGGCTTGAGCCCAAAGATCCCTGGCTTGAAGCCCAAGATTGCTGGCCAGAGCCCAAGGTCGCTGTCTTGAGCAAGGGGTCACTGGCTCAGCTGGAGCCCCACCACCACCACAGTCAAGGCACATTATGAGAAGCGATCAATAAACAACTAAAGTGCCACAACTACGAGTTGATGCTTCTCATCTCTGTCCCTTCCTGTCTCACTGTCTCTCACTTAAAAAACAAAACAAAACAAAAAACTTCTAGTTCTAACACAAATACATGAAGCCTAGGGAATATTGTCAACAATACTGTAACAACTCTACAGTGACACTTGGTAGCTAGACTTACATCATGGTAGATAAAAAGACTGAATCAGTATGTGCTATACCTGAAACTAACATGATACTGTATGTCAAGTATAATTCCATTTTTGTTTGTTTTTTTTTGTTTTTGTTTTTATTTTTTACAGAGACAGAGAGTGAGTCAGAGAGAGGGACAGACAGACAGGAACGGAGAGAGATGAGAAGCATCAATCATTAGTTTTTCGTTGCGCGTTGCAACACTTTAGTTGTTCATTGATTGTTTCTCATATGTGCCTTGACCGTGGGCCTTCAGCAGAACGAGTAACCCCTTGCTTGAGCCAGTGACCTTGGGTCCAAGCGGGTGAGCTTTTGCTCTAACCATACGAACCCGCACTCAAGCTGGCGACCTCGGGGTATCGAACCTGGGTCCTCTGCATCCCAGTCCGATGCTCTAGCCACTGCGCCACCGCCTGGTCAGGCTTGGGAACTTACTCTCCTACTATAACTCATAAATAAGGAGGAAAATCACAACTGAAGTTGTGAAATGTCTAGAACTGAGGGACAGCAGATGTAGTATCAGCACTAATGGAATGAGGCTTTTTAGGGGTATATTCAAGTAAACTTACAGACGTGAATTTGTTTATGAAAATCCAAGAAAGACTGAAAATGAATAACTTAGAATTTCAACTCCAGAAGATTGATTTTTAAGAGAAAACACACAAACTATATCCGGGAAAAAAATGTGTCCATAACTACAAAAACAGGAGAGCATAAGAAAATTAAAGAGACTATTATGAATCAGTGTGTGGTGTTACATTTTAAAGCTTAGCCTGACCTGTGGTGGCGCAGTGGTAGAGCCTCCACCTGGAATGCTGAGGTCCAAGTTCAATACCGGGTTACGGCTCATAGGAGAAGCAACTGCTAGGAGTTGATGCTTCCTGCTTCCGACCCACACACACCCCCCCGCCGCTTTCTCTCTCTCCCCCCTCTTTCTAAAAATCAATTTAAAAATAATAAATAAATAAGTTTAACTGAAATAGTTTTCTGTAAAAAAAAAATCAGCAAAACTGTTAAGACTCTTGAAGAACACTGGCTTCCACTGTGCGGGTCCTATACTCAGGTTCTTTTTTCTTTTTAAAAAATGTATTCATTTTAGAGAGAGAGAGAGAGATAAAGGGGGAGGAGCAGGAAGCATCAACTCCCATATGTGCCTTGACCAGACAAGTGCAGGGTTTCGCGAACCAGCAGCCTCAGCATTTCCAGGTCGATGCTTTACCCACTGCGCCCCCACAGCTCAGGCTATGCTCAGGTTTTCAACCTGCGTGGTTGGAGGGTCAAGAATCCCCCAAGCTCCCACCCCAATGGGGAGGATGTCACCGTAGTCCCTCCCCGCGCCCCGCCCCCAGATCCACAGCCGGGGTCCTGTTTGAGGCTGGAAGCGCCGGCATGGGACGCAGGGGCTGTCCGACCCCTGTCCTCCGGGCTAGACCCCTCCTTCCCCGGCCTGCCCTCAGCGCCGCTCGACCGCCCCTCACCTGGCGGCCTCACCTGGCGGACCCACCTGCACGTGCGGTTGTGCTCCGCGGCGAAGGCGGGCGGGGCGCGCGCCAGCGTGAAGTTGACGAAGCCGCGCAGGTCGCCGGCGCGGGTCCAGCGGTAGAAGGCGCGCGGCAGAAAGTCGGACGAGAAGGCCAGCAGCAAAGCCTGGGCACCGGGCGGTCAGCGCGGGGCGGTCAGCGCGGGGCAGCCCCACCCGCCCCGGGACCCCGCCCCCGGGACCCCACCCCCCGGACCCCGTCCCCGGGACCCTACCCCCCGGGACCCCACCCCTCGGACCCCGCCCTCGGCACCCGTCACCTCCAGACCCCACCCCCGGGACCCCACCCCCCGGGACCCCACCCCTCGGACCCCGCCCTCGGCACCCGTCACCTCCAGACCCCACCCCCGGGACCCCACCCCGCTCCGCCGGACCGCTGCTCACGTTGCTGATGACCGCCAGGTGCGCGATGCCCGCCAGGATGGGGAACCAGATGCCCACGTCCTGCGCGCGCTCGGCCACCGGGCGCCGGCGCTCGCACACGAACTTGCGCGCGTCCAGGCGGATCTCCACCCAGTTGTTGAGCAGCGCGAAGAGCGGCGCCAGCGGGCAGGCGGCCACGAAGATGGTGACGAAGCCGAACTGCAGCACTGCGGGCGCGGGGCCGTGGGCTGAGCCGTCGCTGCGCCCCGGGGCGGCCCGCTTCCGCTGCACGCGTCCCCTAGCCTCGGCCCAGGCCCACCTGCAGGAAGCCGCCCGACTGCCCCCAGTGCCCACCGTGGGCTTCTGGCAGGAGGAGCAGAAACCTGCTCTGGAATTAGGGCTGCCCTCCGCTCTCCGCTCCGGGGGAACTTTAAGAAACAGCTCCTTAAAAGGGCCCTGGGGTCCTCTGTGAAGTTACTAAGGAGCGCACTGGGGCCCAGTGCTGCTATCCAGTGGAGTAGGGACACGTAGGTCAACCCCACTCACAAGCTATTACGAGAACGCATGATAAACGGCTCCCTTTTTGCTTTGGCTGCCAGGGAGTTCAGGGTGATGTGTTTGGCTCAGATGCAACACTTCCCATCACAAAGTGGGCCATGATCTCAGAGGAAGACCCTGGGCTGCAGACCTGCCTTCAGAGTGCACCACCCCGTGCAGGGAGTGGGCACAGCCATGGGCCACTGCCTGGTTAGCTCACAGGGTCCAGCAAAGAGTGTGCGAGTCGAGAATATTTCTGGACTCAACTCCCAGAGGGGACACCAGTGGTCAGGGCACTTGAGGCCTGTCACCTCCCGGGGACAGCCTTACTCTCAGGGGCAGTTGTCTCCACTTCTAGCGCCTGGTCTCCTGAGCCCCTGGCTTCTTCCCTAGCTCCCTGCAGGAGGGTCTAGCCAATGCTCTCCCGGGTGGTGGGGGGATTAAGGCCACTCCAGGCGAACGAACCCCATCAACTGATCCCGGTCCCCTGCCGGCACCTGTGTGCGCAGGGCGCGGTCCCTTCCCATGCTCCGCCAACCTTCCTTGGACACACCCACTGCAGCGCCTGCCATCCTTTCTGGATCCTTTGCAGGTCTGGCTCCACCAGGGACCCTCTGTCCCCACCCATATCATGTCTCGGGGGAGTTGTAGACTGGACCCCGTCACCCCCGGATCCCACCCCCTCAGGGCCGCCTACCCATTTCGAGGTACTCGTCAAACAGGCCCTCGCAGGGTAGGAGCTCGTAGTCTGCCTCCCAGGGCGCCTGGCCGGCAGCCGCGGAAGCCCCCACCTTCCTCTTCTTGGAGCGAAGCCGGAACGTCTGCCACCAGCTCTTTAGCTTCCTGGGGGGTTGGGGGGGACACCCAGGAGAATGTCTCCTGCTCCTCAGGTTGAGTCCTGGCTGCTCTGCCGTTGGACAGCAGCAGGTGCGGGTCAGGGCCTGGGGTGGGCATGGCTGGGCGAGACCTTGCAGAACCCGGGAGAGCTTCTGCATCCTTTTTGGGGGGGGGCAGCTCATCACCCACCTCCCTTGCAGCACCCCCAGGAAAGTCACCATTGCTCATGGACGTTTGGGGGGGATGGGTTCCTCCTGAGATATGCAAAGAGGTGGCAAGGGCTGTCAGGTGGAAGAGAGCTGATGGGGACAGTCGCTGTGCCAGCAGTGGGGGCTCGTGTGCGTGTTGCTTTGTCATATGTTCGGCATGTGTGTGTTGCTGTGTCGTATGGGGGCATGTGTGTGTGTGTGACTCTGCCGTCACTCATCCAGCCCCTGCCCCTCCCACCAGAAACCAGCTACACCGCAAACACATGATCTTGTTAAATTCAGCTGCACAGCCCCAGTCGCGCCCAAAGGGGGGCTTGGGTTGGGCCAGGCTCTGTAGCTAGGGTGCCAGGGGTGCCCTGGGGGAGATCGGGTGTGCAGGGGAAGGCAGGCAGGTGTCCAGGTTGGATCCAGCCTTGGGGGGGCAGTCATGGAAAGGGCTCTGGCCTGGGAGGGGGCCCAACTGCCTGGATGGTGGCCACGGTGGTGCCAGTGGGCAGGGAGGGGGCACTGGGGAGATGGGACCCTCGTGGCAGAGCCGCTGCGGCCGGGGGCCTCCCCTGGGTCCCCCACTCTGCTGCTGCCCTGTTTGGGGAGCACAGCAACCCTGGGGTGGGGCGTCAGAAAGCCCGCGGGACAGATGGCAAGGCTGACCCTCCCTCCCCTGTGGGGGCAGCAGCAGATCCAGGAGGGGCCCCCCTGGGTCCCCCACTCTGCTGCTGCCCTGTTTGGGGAGCACAGCAACCCTGGGGTGGGGCGTCAGAAAGCCCACGGGACAGATGGCAAGGCTGACCCTCCCTCCCCTGGGGGTGCAGCAGCAGGTCCAGGAGAGCCCCCTGGCTCCCCTCCACCTCTTCTCCAGGCTGAAGCTGAGCTGGGGAGACTGTCCCAGACAGCCTGGGTTCCAGGGCCCCGGATGCTCCCCAGGGCGGGTGGGGGGACTCACGGGATGAGGATCTCCTGCACGTTGTTGATGATCTGCTTGCCCACCATGATGACCAGGAGCTCCTGGGCCAGCTCGATGAGGCAGCCTCCGGCCGCACACTGCACCGCAGAGCTCCGGGTCAGCGCCGGGGAGGGGCCTCCTGCCCGCCCCTCCTCCTCCACCCCTGCAAGGCTGCCCGTGCATGCCCCGCCTCCCTTTCAGACATGCCATGGGCACCTTGCTGACTGCACAGACCCTCCCCCCGACATCCCCAAGCACCCCCAACTGTTTCCCCAATGTCCACCTGGCAGACAGTGCATGGGAATGACCAGGGTCACTGTGTTGGGTGGCCCCCAGTTTTCCTTTGGGGAACCATGTGGGGCTGCATGGGGCTGACGCTTCTGGGGCCCCAGGGAGGACCCCTTGCTCAGCCTCAGCCATTGCAGCCAATAAGAGGTGCTCCCAGGGGCCACTAGGGGTGCTCCTGGGACAGCACATCTTGCACAGGGCATTGACTTGTGCTGTTGGGGACAATCTGCCTAAGAGCACGGCCAGTCCCGGGAAAGCCGGGCAGCATGGTTCAGACACCTGCACTCAGCCCAGGGGTCCCCAAACTTTTTACACAGGGGGCCAGTTCACTGTCCCTCAGACCGTTGGAGGGCCGGACTATAAAAAAAAAAACTATGAACAAATCCCTATGCACACTACACATATCTTATTTTAAAGTAAAAAAACAAAACAGGAACAAATACAATATTTACAATAAAGAAAAGTAAATTTAAATCAACAAACTGACCAGTATTTCAATGGGTACTATGGGCCTGCTTTAGGCTAATGAGATGGTCAATGTGCTCTTCTCACTGACCACCAATGAAAGAGGTGCTCCTTCCGGAAGTGCGGCGGGGGGCAGATAAATGGCCTCAGGGGGCCGCATGTGGCCCGCGGGCCGTAGTTTGGGGACCCCTGACTCAGCCCCACCGGAGCCCGGCTCACCTGACCGGCTGCTTACGCCAGTATGAGCTGGGACTTTTCCCACTGGTGACTGAAAGCCTCCCAAGTTGGGGGTCCCAGCTGCCCTGTCCCCGAGAAACCCTCCCCGTCGCATGAAAATAAAACCCGTTCCTCGGGGTGGCTGCTTTGTAGGCAACCGTCAGCTTGGGTCACAGCCCAGACCCACGGGAAGGAGGGAGCCCCTCCGGTCAGAGAGAAGAGGGTCCTCCAGGTGAGGTGCTCACAGGCACTGTCGGGGCCCCCACTGTCCCCCTGTGGATGGCCGCAGCCCCATGCAGCCTGCATCCTCATCCCATGGGAAGCCAGATGCCTGGGGACAGTTTTGAGGGGCTTTCCACCGTGTCTCTGAGGGGCGGGGCAGGGTTGAGCCCTGGTGCCTGCAGCAGATACTGAACCCCAGTGATGGTCGCCAGCTTCTGTGTCCCCAGCGGAGCTCTGGGCAGTGACAGTGGCTGGGACTCAGCTCGGGTGATTTGGGTCAAAGTGGGAAAAGGGTGATTGATGAGAACACAGATTGTGATTTGTGGAGGGCTATTCCGGGTAAGAGTCTGAGCATGCTGTGAAGAGAGACCCTGGGGTGGGGGTCCCGGGGCAGCTGCCCCCATAAGGGGGACAGGAAGAACCTCTGTGAATTAAGGCTCCGACGGAGGTCAGGGGCAAGACCCGCGGTCTCAGTCCCCGCACACTCACCTCCTCGTTGCGGACCCCAAACAAGGTGTGGTAATTGCCTGGGTAACCCACAAACCTAGGGGAAACGGAGGTCCTGAGGCTGTGAGGGAGGAGGTGCCCCCTGGCCGTCCTCCTCTCCTCTCTGTGGCTCCCTCGCTGCCCAGACTGGACCTGCAGGAACCTCGAGGTGGACCGGAGCCTGGCTTTGCTCGGACAGAGGCCCTGGGTCAGGACAGTGGCCGCCCCGCCAGGCCTCCCAGGCCGTCCTCCCCGCCCTCCTCCCTGAGCCCCTGGACAGCCGTGCCCAGGTGCCACGGGGGGACGGGACACGCAGACGCAGGGCCCCGGGGCGAGGTGCGGCCAGCTGGGCGCGGTGCTGACCTGCCCTTGAAGAAGGCGATGTAGATGGGCGAAGAGTAGAAGTTGACGAACTGGAAGATGAACACCTTGAGGGTGAAGGCGTCCTCGAACCTGGTCTGCGTGCGGTGCATCTCTGGGCGGAGAGGCCGACTCAGGCTCCCGAAGCCCACCCTGTGGGACCGCCTGCCCACCGGGGGCGAGGAAAAGCCCGCTTCCCCCACGTATCGGATGGACACTCGTTCAGGAAGGGCAGGGCTCAGCTCTCCCGAAGTCCTCGTTTCTAAGCCATCTAAAACGCGGTGTCGGCGGAGGACGAGCTGGCAGTGACCATGAGCTCCAGCCACACCAAGACGGACACGGCGGGTGACCGTCGGGGGGGATAGGGTGACAGTTCCCCGGGAAGCCAGTGCTGAGACAGAGGTGGGGACCCAAAAGGTGACTCGGAGAGGACACCTGAGGCTGGAACCGGGACGCACTCTGGGGGTGCCCTGGGTTGCCCGCTCACCTCCCCGAAGTCTCCCTGCCACCCTCCCTGGGACACTGAGTTCTCTGTCCCACTCCCCAGACCAGACAGGGGCTGCTAATAGACAGCTTGTGGAACAAATGAAATGGTTCTTTGGTGTTTGTCCAATGGGGGTGGGGTGGGGTAGAGAAAGTGGGGTGAGAGGCAGGCAGGTGTGGAGAGCGGGGAGGAGGGTGCAGACACAGAGGAGAGGAGCTCACTCTACAACACCCGCCGGTCACCCTCAGACACTGAGAGAGGGGCACGCAGGGGCCTGGGTTGCAGACCCCCCCCCAGAGGAGTTCAGCCACGAGGGGTCCTGTGCAAGGGGCTGAGGGCACCCTTGGAGCAGGGCAGGGCCTGGGGCCCAGAGGACACTCCCGCCACCCCCACCCCCCCAGGCCCTGCTCAGAGTGGGGGACGGGTGCACACCCCACCTGTGCCTCCTTCAGACACAAGGATTCTGTTGATCGGCCCGAGTTCTGACGCAGGCGGCTGGGCTGGGGTGGATCTGGGTCAGTGCCCAGCCCTGGCTACTCACCCCATCTAGTCAGGACGCGGGCCAGGGACACGTAGATCTTGGAGAGGATGAGGATGAAGATCAGGTTCACCACGGAGCCTGTGAGGCTGGCGATGCGTGAGGCCTGGTGACAGGCGGTGGGTCACAGCTGGAGCCGGGTGGTCCCAAGCTGCCCCCCACCCACCCAGCAGGGCAGATGGAGGCTCACCCAGGCTGCCAGGAAGATGTTGTCCGACCTGGACACCAGGATGGCCATGATGGCGCGGTACAGGATGATGGACACGAGGCACATGACCACCACGGCCACCTAGGGGTGACCAGGCGTGTGAGCCCCTAGAACAAGGCCTGGGACCCCAGCCCCCACAGGCCACAGCCCCCACTGGCAGAACTGGCTGTGTTGTGTGCCTCTTCCAGTGGGCTGCTGGGAGGACAGGGAGGCAGGGAGTGCAGGAGAGAGGAGGGGGCTGGAGGCCACTGAGAACTAACGAGTGGACGATACCCGAGTGTCAAGGAGCCTCTACGTGTTGTTCTTCCCGCCAAGTGCTGAGAGCCAACCCTCCAGCCCAGCCCAACCCGCCTCCCGCCGGCCAGAGCTTGGTCATTCCTGACATCTTGGAAGAGCAGGGGAGGTCCTATTAGGAAGCCCTTTTGGCTGAAGGACCCCTGTGCTAGGACCCCCCCTATGCTTGAAAGAAAGCCTCTCAGAGCCCCTGTCCACACTCTCCACGTCATACAGCCCAGACCCCGTGGCCTGGCCCTGAGTCCGGTCCCCTGCCCGGAGGCGAGGCACGTGGGGAGCTTCCTGAGGCAGCCAGGGCCTGGGGGTTCCCGGGGGCAGGGCGGGGCCTGGGGGTCCCGGGGCAGGGCGGAGACGGGACCCTCACCATTACCAGCACGAGCACGGAGCCGGCCAGCACGCGGGGAACTTCCTGAGGCAGCCAGGGCCTGGGGGTCCCGGGGGCAGGGCGGGGCCTGGGGGTCCCAGGGGCAGGGCGGGGCCTGGGGGTCCCAGGGGCAGGGCAGAGACGGGACCCTCACCATCACCAGCACGAGCACGAAGCCAGCCAGCACGCGGGGAACTTCCTGAGGCAGCCAGGGCCTGGGGGTCCCGGGGGCAGGGCGGGGCCTGGGGGTCCCGGGGGCAGGGCGGAGACGGGACCCTCACCATCACCAGCACGAGCACGGAGCCGGCCAGCACGCGGCGCACTCGGCTCCTCTTGGGAAAGTAGGGCTCCTCCTCACCGGTGATGGGGTTCCGGGCGGTCGTGGGGGCCAGGGCAGCAAACTGGGGCCGCGGCCGCTCCTGGACGGGAGCTGGGGCTCAGTGGCAGGCGGGCGGGCGGGCGGCCCTGCGGGCAACGGCCAAGGGCCGGGGGCCGACCCACCTCGATGTCCTCGTAGTCGGAGCAGCCCCAGCGGTAGGCCAGCGTGGCGCTCTTCCGCTTCCAGTACTCGAGGAGAAGCACGGCCCACAGCGCCATGAACACGCTGAAGAAGACGGTGCCGCCATGGTCGAAGAGCCGGCCGGCCTGCGGACAGGGGCACGCACGGGGCACGCTCGCTGCGACTGCCGGCCCCCAGGCGCCCAGCCTCTCCGTGAGGACGCCTGTCCTGCACCCGTCCGCCATCGTGTTTGGGAAGCAGGTGCGTGGGGGTCACGGAAGGCGGGATGTTGCCCCGTGATGGCCACACCCAAGTCTCACAACTTAGGTGACTTGGATGTAATTCATGACTTTTTGAGCTGTTGAGATTTAGGTGTTTTGGGACTTAAGAGTTAACGCTTTGATGTGTTCAGAATTTGGGGGGATGTCGGGTTGAGGGTGAATGAATTTTGCATGTGGGATGGACATGAAGTTTTGGGGACCCGAGGGTCAACTATAGTGGATCAAACTGTGGCCCCCAGCTGGAATCCCAGAATGTAAGCTTATTTGGAATTTGGGTGTGTAATTAGGGCGTGTGTGTGTGATCTCTGCACGAGATCACCCGGTCTTCGGGGGCCCTGAGCCCAGGGACACGTTATGACAGGAGGGAAGGGGAGATGGGCACAGATGCACAGAGGAAAAGGCCCGTGGAGGGGGACGTGCAGGCAGAGCTTGGGGCGAAGCAGGCACTAGACAGGACGAGCGGGGCCTGGAACAGTCCGGGGCACTGGACGTGCAGCTGCCTGCACTGTGAGAATGTAACTTCTGTTGTTTCGAGCCCCCCAGTGCAGGTTGCAAGAGCAGCCCTGGGAGACCAGTGCCGGGTGGGGGGCAGGCGGGGGCCCGGCTGTGGGCCCAACATTGCACTACGGGTGCCAGGCCCAGTGTGCAGGGCTGCCGTGAGCAGCAAGGGGCCTTTGCTCCTTCCGCTGGGGGTTCTAGGGGGTTCTAATCAGCTGTGTGCCCTGGGCGCTTCCGGCTCTGTCTGCCTCCGGGCCCCCCAGCTGACCCCCTCGGTCAGTGGTACAACAACAACAGTAAGGGCCCGTGCACGGTCCCTGCGGCACACGGGCACGCTGCCCAGGGGGCGCCCGTCACAAGCCTGCTCCGGGTGAGGACATTGCCACAGAGCTGGGGCCATAGGCGGGCGTGGCCAGACCCCGGGGAGGGGCCTCCTCCCCTCGCCCGCCCGTTCCCTTACCTGGACCAGGGGGCAGGCGCTGGAGAGCAGCCAGAAGGGGCAGTCGAGGCAGAGTGGGCACATCTCGAAGCTGTCGGCGCTGCGGCAGAGCTCCTGCCTTCAGAGCAGATGGCGAGCCAGAGTGTGGGGCCGCCCTCCCTCCCTCCCGCCCGCAGAGCGTGGGGCCGCCCTCCTTCCCTCCCACCCGCAGAGTGTGGGGCCGCCCTCCCTCCCTCCCGCCCGCAGAGCGTGGGGGCCGCCCTCCCTCCCTCCCTCCCGCAGAGCGTGGGGGCCACCCTCCCTCCCTCCCTCCCTCCCGCAGAGCATGGGGGCCGCCCTCCCTCCCTCCCTCCCGCAGAGCATGGGGCCGCCCTCCTTCCCTCCCACAGAGCGTGGGGGCCGCCCTCCCGCCAGGCTGCCCGAGTCCCCTCCCTCCCACTGCCGCCCTTGCCAGGGCCGGCATTTCTTTAAAATATATGTGACAATCATGCTTTTGAAATTTAGGCTCGGTAATAAAGTGAACCTCAGCCCTCTCCCCCTGTTTGTTTATCGTAAGGAAAGCTCACACTATTGCAGGGGATAAGTACTGCGGATAATATCAGCCTGGGAGCACACCTGCCCACTGATCAGTCCTGGGAGCACCCCCTCCACCTGTCATCCTTCCAGCCGGGCCTGCACAGCCCTGTGACACCCATGAGGGCAGGGATGTGCTCCACGCTCACCTCTATCCCCGGCTCTGCACGGGGCCTGGCAGGTGGCTGTCTCCCGACCACACCCCGCCCCCCCAGACACAGTGTGAGGCACTTACGTGGGCGTGTCTGAGAACACCATGGAAACGCCAACCAGGAACACCAGCGTGCCCATCACGGCTGCCGGCAGGAGCCAGCCTGTGTAGAATCCTGCGGAGGGGACCCGGGTGGGAGGACCCCAGGAGTCAGCCTGTGTACCCAGCACTGGGCTGAGTGCTAGCTGGGGGTCTGCACAGCCACAGCTGTCCCACAGGGACCCACATCCAACCAGCAGGGTCAGGGGCGACCTGGGAAGCAGCTGTGAGGGACAGTCTCCAGGGGTCATCGTCCTGGCCTCTGCCCTGGCCTCTGGAGCCCTCCTCCCATGTTGACCAGGGCCTCAGGGTCCATACGGGGTGGGTCAGGGACCCTGGCGGTTGCAGTGGGGAGGGGTCTCCAGCCCCTCCCTGGGGTGCTCGGAGGGCCCAGCACGGCTGCAGCACTCGCCGTCTTATCGGCCGGAGGCTGCGTTGGCCGAGAGGCTCACGCCCCGTGCTCACTCCCCTCGTGAAGACACGAATGAGCATACTGTTGACCCGAAGACGGAGCTGGGGCCCAGGAGGCCCCACGGGGCAGCGGGTGGGACTCACCGAGCCAGGCGAAGTAGAAGGCCACCTTTTCCCCGAAGTACCCGCGCACGTGGTCCAGAGGCTGGTACTTGTGCCACTTGCGCCAGCGGGCCCAGTGCCGGAACAGGACCTGCCGCTGGTTGAGGCCAGGGCTCTGCAGGCCCTCCGGGGGCAGCGTGAAGGGACCCTGGGGACAAGGAGCCGCTGGGTGGGACGTGGACTAGTCTGGGCTCCCTCCCCCCCGGGTCCAGGTGTGGGGCTCCAGCGCCGGGCAAGGCCCACGTGCCCTGGCATCCCGGGACTCAGCACTTCTGCTCAAGGACGACAGAGGGATGTTGGGGCCCGGGGTTCAGAAAGGCCTCTCTGGGTGGGCCCCTCTGTCCTGGTGTCCAGGCACGCGAGGCCGACACTGCCAGGTGCTGTGCGTCCTGGGCTCTGGCCAGAGGTGGGAAGAGGGACGCCCCACAGCCGAGGGGGAGCTGGCCATTCCCCTGTGTCCCCTCAGGTGGCCCCTCACACAGCGGTGGCTGCGGGCTGACCCGGCCTCTGCTCCAGGGCCTCCTTCCTTAAGCTCTGAGACCTGGCGGGTGCCCGCTGGGGCCCAGGGTGTAAGCTGCCTCCAGATCCACGTGGTTGTTTATTTCAGTTTGCTGGTGAATACCCTCCACTGTCTCAGTTTACCCAGCTTCGTGGGGAGCAGAGGGGACCTCACTGCCTTCCCCTGTCCCCTCACAGCTGTGGACAGGCTACTGGGCCTGTTGTGAGGCGCGAGACCAGGGCCCACTGCCCGGAGCCTGGACAGGCACGGCCTGGGCGCAGCACAGCGTGTGGTCAAGCCCCAGCAGCCGCGCACCTGTCTGCAGCTGCCCCCACACCCCCACGGGTGAAGCAGAATCCCCTCATCCAGAACCGCCCCCCCTCCCCCCCCACATGCCCTGCGGCCCCCAGGCCTCACCTCGTGCAGGGGAAAGGCTGCCTTGAACACTCCCTGTGAAAGCAGCTGGTCGACCCCAAACAAACTCTTCTTGTCGTGGCCGTACGGGGTTTTGGCCAGGATCTCAAACAGCTGGGATGGGGAAGGAAGGCACTGGTCACCTGTCATGGGATGGCAGGGTGGGGACATCCTGGCCCTCCCGCCTCAGAGCTGAGCCCACGATGGCCTCCCGAACCCTCTGGTGACACATGAAAGGACCCCTGTGCACCCAGATCCTGCTCGTGTCCCCGCTCACACACACCACAACCCCTGGGGTGTGACAGTCATGCTGCGTGGTACAATCACACGACCTTGGCCAGAGTCATGGGTGCATTGGAGTCAAGCCTGGATTTGACCCCAGGCCCTGGCAGTGCACGGCCAGCTCTGGACCCTGTTCTGGGCACAGTCAGCCTCCAGCTGTCCAGCTGTCAGGGTGGGCTCTGCCCCTTCGGTGGCCAGCAGGGGGCTGTCCTGGGCAGGTCTGTCCTAACTCCTTGCTCCTTCTCATTCTCCTCAGGGACGGTGCTCTGACTTTCGGCTCCCTTCCTCACTGACCAGCTGGACCCACACCCACCTGGGCCCCGTGGCCATGGCTGTCTGTCCCACAAGCCCAGAGCCAGAATGTCCATTCTGAGTCCAGGGGGGCGTCCCACAGGGGCACCGATTAGGGTCCCAACCTTGTGCAGCTAGGTGGGGCAGCCCCTATGTCTCCAGCCCCCAGCCCAGCCTCAGCGCTCCAATCACAGGAGAGCGTTCCTGTGTCCAGACCTGGGGCTGGGAGGTCTGGGGCCGGCAGGCTCCTTGGAGCCGGGGCAGGGCATGGGGCCTGCAGCGGGGACCCCACTCACAATCTGGTGCCTGTTGGTGCAGGTGAAGAAGGTGTCCTGGTCGTCACTCCCGAGGAACCTGTGGGCGTGTGGAGAGTACACTCACGCCTGCACGCTGTATGCTGTCCCCCCAGGGGCAAGATCAAGTCCTGCTTTTCCCCTTGCCTTTCTGGAGGCAGGGGGTCACAGACACCCCACCCCTGGCCAGCAGAGGGCAGAGGGCAGGTGGTGTGGGGGCACCAGGCTCACCAAGGACCCCTACGGCCGCCATGGGCCCCTAGAGCACCATGTGTGGGACCAAAGGCCTCATGGGCAGTGTCTGGTGGTGGCCTGTGTGGACAGATGATTGACCAGAGGACCCTCCCTGGGATGCCAAAATTCTGGGGAGCCCCGTGGGTGGGGACAAGAGTCAACGAGGCTGGATTTCCCCCAGCCCAGGAGGGGGTGCTGTCGGTGTCGGCAGTGACCCTGTGAGTGAGGCTTTTACTGCTGGCCCCTCACACTGGTGCCCACCATGCCTGGTCAGGGCCCCAGTCTGCAGCCAGTGTGGACTAACCACGTCCACCTCCTGCCTAGGCTGGGCCCGGAAACCCTGCCGCCCACCATGGACGCGTAGCCGAGCAAGAACGGGCCATGTGTCCAGCCATGGGGGTTGGGAGACGTTTGTCCTGACTGACGCGGACGTGCGCTGAAGCTGCCCACGGCCGCTCCCTCGTGGAAAAGCTCCGGAAAAGGAGGTTTGGCTCCGTCACTGTTGGCCTCTCGTGCACGTGTCCCTGGCTCTGCATCCAGCCCCCAGCCCGGCACCGCACGAAGCTGTCCCACGGGCACGGCGGGCCACCGGCTCTCACCTGGACAGCTTGTTCACTCTGAACTGGCAGGAGTAGTACTCGGGGGGCACATTGGGCACGTCCTCCAGCAGGATGTTGGGGAGGCCCAGCCCTTGCAGCAGGCTGGCCGACCAGTTGCAGGCCTGGTTGGGCAACTCCTGAAAGGAACGGTCACTTGTTCTCCCCCCAGGAAGATGGACGCCTCCTGGTGCGGCGTGGGCTGTGGATCGGCAGACTGAGTGACGGCTCAGCGAGGGAACAGGTGAGCCCCCTCCCGTCTCAGGCCTGGGCGCTATGCACAGCTGCTCCCGTTGAGGCCCAGATGCCAGCAGGCAGGGAGGGACAGACGGTGGCATCTGTCCCTTTGTCCACCAAAAAGGGAGCCAGAGGCCCTGGCCGGTTGGCTCAGTGGTAGAGCGTCGGCCTGGCGTGCAGGAGTCCCGGGTTCGATTCCCGGCCAGGGCACACAGGAGAGGCGCCCATCTGCTTCTCCACCCCTCCCCCTCTCCTTCCTCTCTGTCTCTCTCTTCCCCTCCTGCAGCCAAGGCTCCATTGGAGCAAAGATGGCCCGGGCGCTGGGGATGGCTCCTTGGCCTCTGCCCCAGGCGCTAGAGTGGCTCTGGTCGCGGCAGAGCGTCGCCCCCTGGTGGGCGTGCCGGGTGGATCCCGGTCGGGAGCATGCGGGAGTCTGTCTGACTGTCTCTCCCCGTTTCCGGCTTCAGAAAAATACAGGAAAAAACAAAAAGGGAGCCAGAGTAGGTGGCCGAGCAGTCCCCAGGCATGTCATCCGGAAGTCACCCACTGCCTCTCTACCCTGTGTCCCCCAAACTGGGGCTGCCCCTCACCCTCCTGCAGTGCCCTCTGTGGGCGGCCTGGTAAGGGTCTATGCCTGCCCCCCAGCCCCCCTGAGCGCCTCATGGTTGGCAGGGACGACTGCCCCACCCTGTCTGCCTACTAGGGCTTCTGGGGCACAGTGTGGCGGTGGCGAGCTAGGAGGGGCCTCGAGGGCCCCCGGGGGGACCCCCAAGTTGTGCAGCATGGACACGGCACCCAGCACATGGGGCACAGTCAGGAGTGACCCTCCAGCCCCCCTCTGCCCCCGTGTGCCCAGGTACCTGCAGGGGCAGCTTCAAGCGCAGGTCTTCTGCGTAGTAGCAGAGCACAGCCCAGGGGGCGCTGAGCAGGACGTAGTGCAGGGCGCTGTCCTCATCCTGGACGTGACGCTGTGGGGACCGGGGCTCCGTCAGAGGCTGGGGGCGCATGCCCGTGTCCATATGCGCGCATGTTTGCACGCATGTATCTGCACGTGTGTGCGGATGGTCGCAAGTGCATGTTTGTATTGTGTGCACACACATTTTTGTGTGTTGGTATAGGTGTGTGCGTGCACATGAGTGTGTGCCCATGATTGTATATTCATTCACACTTTTAGGAAAAGGCAGATGTTT
The DNA here is from genome assembly GCF_036850995.1 of Saccopteryx leptura. Taxonomy (NCBI): domain Eukaryota; kingdom Metazoa; phylum Chordata; class Mammalia; order Chiroptera; family Emballonuridae; genus Saccopteryx; species Saccopteryx leptura. The sequence continues at coordinate 120,967,666 of NC_089509.1, read as the reverse complement.
CTGTAGCCATGGTAACGACCAACCAGCCCTGGTTTTAAACCTATTTGACATGTGACTGGAAGGTGGGCTGAGCTGAGAGCTGTCACTTAGACTGAAGACCCAGGGGCACTTCGGGCAAAGCCGCCCACTGGTGCCCCTGCAGCGTCCCTCTGGGCCCTCACTGACATGTCAGCCCGCCCACAGCTGGACGAAGGCTTTGCAGCCTCACGTGGCCACACCTGTGCCCCACGCTGTCCATGGGGAGAGGAAGTCTTTTCATCCCCACCTGTCGAACTGATGAGTGGACTCAAACTCAGAAGGGGCCAGGGTGTGAGCTCCGTCTCCCCTCCCACTGTGAGCGTGTTTGCGGCAGCTCTGGGGGGGGGGGTGCAGCAAACACGGACCCGGGAGGGGCTGGTGAGCAGCAGGGGAGGCGCTGTCCACTTCGCACAACAAGCAGGAGCATGAGAACAGGAGGGTGGACGGAGGGACGGGCACAAGGCAGAGGGGAACCCACACCGGGTGAAGCCAGCCAGGACACCGCAGTGACGGTGACGGGCCAGCCGGACTGGGGACCGACGCTCGCCACACGCAACCGGCAAACGCAGGGGTCCCCAAACTTTTTTACACAGGGGGCCAGTTCACCGTCCCTCAGACTGTTGGAGGGCCGGACTATAAAAAAAACTATGAACAAATCCCTATGCACACTGCACATATCTTATTTTAAAGTAAAAAACAAAACGGGAACAAATACAATATTTAAAATAAAGAACAAGTAAATTTAAATCAACAAACTGACCAGTATTTCAATGGGAACTATGCTCCTCTCACTGACCACCAATGAAAGAGGTGCCCCTTGGCCCTGGCCGGTTGGCTCAGTGGTAGAGCATCGGCCTGGTTTGTGGAAGTCCCGGGTTCGATTCCCGGCCAGGGCACACAGGAGAGGCGCCCATCTGCTTCTCCACCCCTCCCCCTCTCCTTCCTCTCTGTCTCTCTCTTCCCTTCCCGCAGCCAAGGCTCCATTGGAGCAAAAGATGGCCCGGGCGCTGAGGATGGCTCCGTGGCCTCCGCCTCAGGCACTAGAATGGCTCTGCTCGCGACAGAGCGACGCCCCAGATGGGCAAAGCATTGTCCCCTAGTGGGCATGCCGGGTGGATCCGGGTCGGGCACATGTGGGAGTCTGTCTGTCTCCCCGTTTCCAGCTTCAGAAAAAGGCAGAAAAGGAAAAAAAAAAAAAAAAAAAAAAAAAAGGTGCCCCTTCCGGAAGTGCAGCGGGGGCCAGATAAATGGCCTCAGGGGGCCACATGTGGCCCGCGGGCCGTAGTTTGGGGACCCCTGGTCTAGAGCATGGGTCACCCATACACAGGTCAGAGAGAGGTCAACAACCCCATAGAGGAAGGAGCAAGAGATGGAAAACGGAAATTCACGGAATTAGAGATGCAGCTCATAACCGTGCACAAATGTTCGTTCTCTTTGGGAAGCAGGGTAGATGCAAATTGAAACCCCAGGGGCACCATCTCACACTGACCTGACCTGACGGGGGAAGATTCAAGTCAGACTAAACCAAGCGCGGAGAAGACAGAGCACAGGGCTCCTGGCCGGCGGGAGCAGGGGCGACATCCAGCCAGCCCTCGGGGAGACGGCGGCCACACCACACCCAGGCCGGCGAGTCCACCCTCGGGAGAGAGGCCTGCACCTGGTCCGGGACACACGCCCACATGCGAGAATTTACAGCCAGTTTTCATAAAAGCCCCTGACCGGGAACCAGCCCGATGTCCGTCTACGGGACGGGTAAGCGCATAGCTCTGAGGAGTCGCGCCATGCAGAGCCCTAAGCAGGGACACGGTCCAGCCGCGGCTGCCCCAGCGAGGTGCACGGGGCTCGCGAGAGCGTGGTGTCAGGAGTCACACCGAGCACGGCTTGCCAAGTTCAAACCGAACCAAGCTGCTCTGTCTGGTGACATGCACTTGGGGTCCCAGTGATGAAAAAACACAGAATGTGATTAACGTAAAACCCGGGGGTGATCGCTCTGCGGTGGAGGGGGGGGGACAGGCACCTGACGGCAGAGGAAGGGGGTCGAGAACCAGCGGACGACACGGGAGGCATGTCGCGGGCCCTGGGGCGGAGCAGGGACGAGGTGTAGCCAGGGCTCGGCCCCTGACCCCCAGGGGCTCTGAGCCCCACTGACCCCACAGCACGCAGCTCCTGCTGCGCCCCAGGTGGAGCCGACTGTTACAACTGACCCCGTCCCTGTGAATGGCCGTGCTCCCTGTGCCATCCGATAAGCACACAAGAGCCATCATGACAAACGTCCCAGTTGGACGGAAGCTCTAATGCTGGAGGTGGGGCGGGCGAGTGCGGGAGAGAGCGTATGAGATTCCGGTGAGTCTGACAGGCTCCTGCTCCCATCAGCAAGCCTGGTGCTCTATGACGGGCCGATGTTCCCCCTGCGGGCGGGGCACCCAGCTCGGACCTGGCCTTGATTTGCTCCAGGTCTCTGGGTGTCACGACCTCAGGCCTCGTGGATGTACAGCCCTCGGGCCCCGCCTGCCCACAACCAACGCCGTGTACCTGGTCCACATGCAGCCCAGCCTCACGAAGGTTATCCAGGAAGGTCTCCCGCCAGGCCCTGTGTGTGTCTGCCTTGTCCAAGGTGGCACGGTCCTGCTGCTGACCTGGCCTCAGGTCTTCCTCCCAAACGAGGACAAAATCTGCTGGGGACCAATGGGGACAGTGGCAGGGAGGACGGGCTAACGTTGGGATGCCAGCCCAGGGAGGGAGGGGCTGCCAGCAACCCAGCCCGACACCCTGGTTCCGGGGAAGGCAGGAGCCAAGCACTTGGACCCTTAGCCTGCCGCTCCGGACCAGAGGGTGTGGTTACGGTCAAAGGGCCAGCACACTGTTGTCTGAGACCCAGGAGGAGAGAGGGGGAAAAGAAGTGCTCTGGAGAAAAGGGGTCAAGAATTTGTCAATCTGTTGAAAGAAATCAATCCAAAGAATCAAAAATCTCGGCAATGCCCGAACAGGATAAAGAAACTTCAGCCAGGAAAACCAGGCACAGCACATCTCCGCTGTGCTCTACAGAGACAGAGGAAAGAAGAAATCATTGTTTTCCAGGGAACAATAAGAACACAGAGAGCTGATTCCTCAACAGAAGCGGCAGGAGCCAAGTGGCCAGAGGACAGGGTGGCTAACGTGCCGGGGGACACAGGGGACACTGGAGTCCCAACCCTGGAAATGTTCTTCAGAGATGAGTCTGAGTGAGGACCTCAGACCCTCCCAACCCGGGAGACGCCGTCCCGTACACCTGCTCTGCAGGAGACACGGGAGGGAGTCCTTCGGGCTGAAGGAGGTCCTCGCAGATGGAAATAGGGATGAGCAAGGAGAGTGACCACACCTCCAAGGACCAACAGACAGTCAGAAGTGAAAGCGAAACGACCTGCTGACGGGTGACGCGGTCTCGTGTATCGGAAACACGGAGGGTCCTCTGCAAAAACCACGGGAGCTCACAACAGGGTTAGCAAGATTGCTAGGAACCAGATCAGTAAACAGTAGTCACCTGCGCTTCCATATACTGGCAATAAATAAACTAGAAATGAAACAAAAAAATCCCATATACAGTGTGTCCGTAAAGTCATGGTGCACTTTTGACTGGTCACAGGAAAGCAACAAAAGACGATAGAAATGTGAAATCTGCACCAAATAAAAGGAAAACTCTCCCAGTTTCATACCTATTCGGTCAGTTCGATGTGGGCTCACACACAGGTTTTTTAGGGCTCCTTAGGTAGCTATCCCGTATAGCCTCTACAGACTCGTCACTGACTGATGGCCTACCAGAACGGGGTTTCTCCACCAAACTGCCTGTTTCCTTCAACTGCTTATCCCACCGAGTAATGTTATTCATTATAAACGTGCCGATATTCACGTTGCACTTTGGTCACGGATTTGAATTTAGCGAGCCACAGAACACACTGAACTTTCCTCTGTACCGTCCATATCTCGACGGGCATGCCCGTGGGCTACTACGCTGTATACACGGTGTTACGTCATCATCTGCACATGCGCACATGCTGCCACATCATCCTACAGAAACTGGGAGGGTTTTCCTTTTATTTGGTGCAGATTTCACATTTCTATCGTTTTTTGTTGCTTTCCTGTGACCGGTCAAAAGTGCACCATGATTTTACGGACACACTGTATAACAGCACCAAAAAGGAACAAGTTTAACAACAAAAAAAATGTGCAAGAATTACACATTGAAAACCACCAAACACAGCTGAAAGGAAATGAAGAGTTAAATGCAAAGATGTTCCTTATGTAAGAGTCAGACGTGAAGAAGACTCGTCATGGTCAGGATAACACAGTGACCTACAGACTCAATTCCTGGAGCAACCCAGCTGGGGTTTTTTTGTCGGTTTTTTTTGCAGAAATTGACACGTTTAAAATTCTATGAAAACACATGAGGTCCAGAAGGTTGCACAATGTTGTTGAAAAATAACAGAGTTGTACAACTCGTGTGTTTTTATTTCAAAACTCAGGACAAAGCTAGAATAACCAACACCGTATGGTACTGGCATAAAGATAGACATAGATCAATAAAATGTATTAGGAATTCTGAAAATAAGCTCATATATCTATGGTCAGTTTTTGTTTTGTTTTGTTTTACAAAGGGGCTAACATAATTCAATGGGAAAAGAACAGAGATTTCAACAAACAGTGCTGGTGCAAGTGGACAACCGCATGTAGAGAATGAATGTGGACCCTGGCTGGTTGGCTCAGTGATAGAGCATCAGCCCAGCATGTAGAAATCCCGGGTTCAATTCCCGGCCAGGGCACACAGGAGAAGCGCCCATCTGCTTCTCCACCCCTCCCCCTCTCCTTCCTCTCTGTCTCTCTCTTCCCCTCCCGCAGCCGAGGCTCCACTGGAGCAAAGTTTGTCCGGGCGCTGAGGATGGCTCTGTGGCCTCTGCCTCAGGCGCTAGAATGGCTCTGGTCGCAACAGAGTGACGCCCCAGATGGACAGAGCATCGCCCTCTGGTGGAGGTGCCAAGTGGATCCCAGTCGGGTGCATGCGGGAGTCTGTCTCTCTACCTCCCGGCTTCCAACTTCGAAAACACACACACACACAAGAATGAATGTGGACCCCTATTTCATACCATGCACAAGAATGAGATCAAAGTAAAGATTGTGGCCCTGGCTGGTTGGCTCAGTGGTAGAGCGTCGGCCTGGCGTGCAGGAGTCCCGGGTTCGATTCCCGGCCAGGGCACACAGGAGAAGCACCCATCTGCTTCTCCACCCCTCCCCCTCTCCTTCCTCTCTGTCTCTCTCTTCCCCTCTCGCAGCGAGGCTCCATTGGAGCAAAGTTTTCCCGGGCACTGAGGATGGCTCTGTGGCCTCTGCCTCAGGCGCTAGAATGGCTCTAGACGCAACAGAGCAACACCCCAGAGGGGCAGAGCATCGCCCCCTGGTGGGCATGCTGGGTGGATCCCGGTTGGGTGCATGCGGGAGTCTGTCTGACTGCCTCCCCGTTTCCAGCTTCGGAAAAATGAAAAAAAAAAAAAAGAATAAAGTAAAGATCGTAAGATAAAGATTTTAGAACTAAGGATGAGAACTAAAATGATAAACCTCTCAGGAGAAAACACAGTTGTAAATTTTCATGACCTGGTTTCTTAGATACAACACCAAAAGCACAACAATAAAAGAGACTATTGATAAGAAATTAAAACAGAGAAGAGAATGTGGATAAGAAGGAGTTCGTCAAAATTAAAGACCTATACGCTTCAAAGGGCACTGCCAGGAAAGTGAAGAGGAAACCCACAGAGTGGAAGAAAAAATACATGCCAATCATGTATCTGATGAGAGACTTGTATCCAGAGTATATAAAGAACTGCTACAACCTAATAAAAAGACAAATGACCCAAGTTTAAAGTGGGCAAAAGTTTTGCATAGACATTTCTCTAAAGAAGACATACAAACGGTTAATAAGCCTATGAAAAGATGCTAGGTATCATTAGCCACTGGGAAATCACAAATCTGAACCACAATGAGATGGCACTTGGCACCCACTGGGGTGGCTGTCACCAAGACGGGGCAATGAGTGGTGAAACTGGAAGCCCTGTGCATTGCTGCTGGCTTGTCAAATGGGGCAGTCACTTTGGAAGACAGTTTGGCAGCTCCTACAATGTTAAACGTTGAGTTGCCGTGTGACCTGGCAGTTCCGCTCAAAGGTACCTGCCCAGGAAAGATGAACACGTACGTCTGCACACGACCGTACCCTTGAATGTTTACTGAGGTGTTGTGACCACAGCCCCTCCCAATGGAAACAACCCTAGTGTTTGTCATCGATTCTTCTGGGTGTATTTCCAGAAGTGGGGTTGCTGGACCCCATGGTAACTCTATGTTCAATTTTTTTGAGGAACCTCCAGCCTGTTCCCACCGCGGCTCCCCCCTTCTCCATCCCCCCGGCAGGGCACGGGGCTCCAGTGTCTCCACGTCCTCTCAACACTTGGTATTTTCTGTTTCTGTCGTTGTTGTTTAAACAGGAGCCACCCCAGCGGGTGGGAAGTGAGGGTGTCTACTATTAATAAGGGTCTTTCTGGTGCTGCCTGGGGGGGCAGAGGAGGGTAGAGGGGCTCTGGGAGCCCAGGAGGAGCAGTCCTCAGGGAGACGGTGGCGGCGGTCTAGGGTGGACAGGAGCGACGGGGCTGGGTGGAGAGGGTAGAAAGCTACGCAGCACAGCTCCCAGCTGTCCTGAGGCCGGAGCAGAGGGAGGGGGGCACCCCCTCTGTCCGCCAGAGCCCCCTCCAGCCTCAGCCCTCCGGCAGGGACCCCCTTCTCTGCTGTGTCCCCAGAATGGGTTCTGCTCATCAAGAGGTCTCACCCCATTTCCCAGCACAGAACTTGGCACCTGACCTGGCTCAGGAGATAGTGTTGGGTGAGGGAGGGCGGCCTGGTCACAGAGGACAGTGACCCAGGACCTGCTGTCCTCCTGCCGCTGTCTGTGGGCGCCCCGTCTGTGTCCCCGCCCCCAGGACCAACATGGGCACAGCTGGCAGATACTGGGAGGGGCTCACCAGTCCGGGGCTTGGCGGGGCTCCCCACCCTGCAGGTGGCCGCCGGGTATCCATCCAGCTGGAAGGGAAGCACCTGACCGTGAGGGCACAGCCCCGCCCTGCCCTAGCCCACCCAGGAGCACAGCAGGTTGAGTGGAAGGAGACACTAGTGGGTGTGGGCAAGAGGCTCACAGGCACATCTGGGGTGAGGAAACCCCGTTCCTTTCCTGCCCCCTGGCCTCTGAGCCGCTGGCCTGGGCTGTGGACAAGGACCAGGCTTGCAGGCAGCATGGCCAGTACCGAGGGTACCCACTCCTGCTGGCCTCCAGAGGTTAGAGGGGATGCCCTGTGGGTGGCTCTGTGGATGGACCAGGTGGTCATGAGCCCAGAGTGGAATCCTGTTCTGGGTGAGGGAGGCACTGTGTCTCCCACCCCTAGAAGCTACGCTGTGGGCCAGCAGGAAGGGGCCCCATGTCCCCTCTCAGCTGTAGGGGTGAGGTGGGCAGAGCCCGGGAGGCCACCCAGGGCCCAGGTGGGCCTTTCACACCAGGGCCTTCTGCCTGGGACCAGGAATCCTCCCAACAGCCTCGCTCTGGGTGTCTGTGCCCCCCAGGGTCAGGAGTGGGAGCCCCACCTTCCCTCTCTCCCCTCCATGCTGGTGGGGTCTGGCCGTGTCCCTGTCCCCACCTCACTGGCCTTGTCTGCACATCCCTCAGGGTCAGCAAGGCAGCAGTGACCCGTGACACCTCCCTCTTCCCATCGCCAGGCAGCTCGGGGACACAGGAGGTCCACGCAGCAGGTGAGGGCTCAGGGTCCCCAGGAACGCATCGACTCCCAGAGGCTTGGGGACAGTGTAGGCCATGGTCCCCAGAGTCCCTGTGTTCATCCCGGGAGTGGGGACTCAGAGACCCCCCTGCATCCACCCTAGACTGTGGCCTGGAGCCTGGCAGGGAGGTGAGGGGCCTCCTGTCCCCGGCCGGCCACGGAGGGTACCTGTGAGGAGCTGGCTGTGCTCCCATAACAGTCCCCCTTCTCCATCCCCGTGGCCAAGTCGATCAGGACCGCGCTGTCCTCCTCCGGTGTGCGCCTCCGCAACATCCCACTCCTGCACCTGCAGGGCCGGGGCGGGGGACCCAGGGTCACAGAGGGCGCTCATGAGGCCTGGACCTCCACCTCACAGTCCACAGACCCGCCTGACAAGTGAGGAGGAGCCCTGGGCCGCGGGCAGAGAGGGCCAGGCTGAGCTGTCTGACCTGGGACCACGTGAGGACCCCAGACCCGGGCGAGGGAGCTTCCTGACCAGTCCCTCAGCCTATCCGACGAGTGACCACCTCCCCCTCAGCCCTGCATGTGGGCTCGGAGCAGGGGCGCCCCTTTTCTTTCTGCTCCCCTGCGGGGGACGGACGAAGCCCTTTAACAGAGAGAGACAGGGCCTGGGCTCCTCCTGGGGGCCCTGAGCCTGGCCCGATGCTGGCCTGGCCACGCTGACCCTGCGTCCTCCCCCCACCCTGCCCAGCTTGTGCTCTGTGGGGAGGTCAGTCACCATGGTTCCAGCTGACGGGCTGGCAAAGTGGGTCAATGAGCGAGAGAAGGCCTAGCCCAGAAGGGGGTGGATTTGAGCTGGGGCTGGTGGTTCACCTCGGAAGAACAAATGTGGCCCTGAGGGACGTCACCAGGGCCACAGTGACGACCTGGACAGTGTGCGGGTGGGAAGCAGACAGGCGGCACACACCTCCTGACCCCTCCCAGGTTCCAGAGGCCCCAGGGTCAGGATTCGTGACATCCCGGCATCATGACGTGGTCCCTGTCAAGGACTGGGGGACCCCAGAGCCAGGGCGGGTATGGGGCATTCCTGCTACTGTGAGCCGGCGGGGAGGGGGCTCCTCAGAGCTCTGTTCAGCAGAGACAAACAGAGGGCGCTCCAACCAGAGGCTCAGGAGTGACCTGCTCCGAGGTTGGTTCACTGGACAGGTGGGGTGCCCTGCCCAAAGCCACTCTGAGCACCTGGCCCTTCTCGGCTCCCTAGGCCTGGAGCTGACTCTGCCAGGCCTCAGGGTGCCCGCCTCCCTGGCGCGTCCACCCCTTGGAGCCCCGTCACCAGCCTCCCCGGAGTCCCTCTGCTTGCCCCCCTGCCTGTGCCCGCGCGAGGATGTAGAGTGGTCCCCACCTGGCACCATGGTTTCCAGGAGAGGCCTCGGAGGTCATGGCCCACTTCCAGCCCAAGTCTGGTCTGAGCGCGTCTGGGTGGCCCTGCGGGCAGACTGGAGGGAGCCTGTCCGGAGAGCCCTGTGCAGGCGGCGACAGCCACTTGCATGCCACCGCGCCCAGCCAGCGGGCAGGCGGGAGAGGCGCCTGGCACCGGGGTGGGCAAGGTCTCCCAGCTCCTGGAACAGGATCTGCCTCTGTTTGCAGAAGGGGTGTGGACGGGAGTCTGCAAACAGGCCCTGCATTTTCCTAGAGCCCGAACGCCCACATGCAAATGCCGCCCTCCACTCTCTCCCCTCTCTGTGGAGGGAGCTCAGAGCCACCAGCTGCTGCTGTGCAGGGTGGCAGAGGTGGAACTCAGCTGGGCAGCCGCTGGAGGGCTTTGTCATCCTCTGTGCCTGAGGGGACCTCAGGGGACCCAACTTGCCGAGCCAGCTCTGCCACTTCCTGGGTGTGGTCTCAGACGTGTCCCACAGCTCGGGGCCCATCTCTGAGCGGGGGTCCCAGCCTCCCGAAAGCCCACTCCCTCGCCCTCACAGCCTGCTCTCTTCTGCCTGTTGAAACCCCTGAATCAGATGCTCGCCCTGGCTGGAGCCGCGCCTGGTCCCCATGCCCGTCCTCGGGGGCCCCTGTGGCTAGGCCCCCTCCCTCAAGCCCAGCAGAGAGCCCGGGCAGCAGCCGGGACACCCTGGGTCTGAGAGTAGCAACACTGAGGCGTCTGTCTGGGGTCAAGCTCTCCCCACAAAGACCCGAGGCTCAGTCCTGTGCAAGGGTGGGTTCAGGAGGTGCTCAGGGCCTCAGAACAGTGGGAGGCAGGTGGTGAGAAGGTGGCCTTGGGCTGACCCCATGGAGCCTCGGCAGGGAAGCATGGGCCATCCCAGGAAGAGGACAGCTCTTGGGGGCTCTCTACTCTTGGTGGCAAAGTGGCTCTGGTGGTCCCACGGCTGTTGGTCCAAGAAGAGCAGGAAGGGACAGCCTCCAGCCACTGCATCCCACAGCTGGAGCCCCAGGGGACACATGCATGGAGGTCACCTAGGCAAGGACTTACTCTGGGTAAACTTTTCAATTTTTATTCTCTACAATTTTTAAAAAAGATTTTATTTATTGCTTGACCAGGAGGTGGTGCAGTGGATAGAGTGTTGGACTGGGACACAGAGGATCCAGGTTCGAAATCTCGAGGTCTCAGACTTGAGTGTGGGCTCACCAGCTTGAGCATGGGGTCACTGGCTTGAGCGCGGGGTTGCTGGCTTGAACCCAAAGGTCACTGGCTTGAGCAAGGGGTCACTTGCTCTGCTGTAGCCCCCGGTCAAGGCACATATAAGAAATCAATCAGTGAACAACTAAGGTGCCGCAATGAAGAATTGATGCTTCTCATCTCTCTCTCTGTGTGTCCCTATCTGTCCCCCTCTCTCTCTCTCTGTCACACACACACACACACAAGATTTTATTTATTGATTAAAAATATTTTATTTATTGGTTTTAGAGAGAGGATAGAGAAGGAAGAGGGAAGCATCAACTTATAGTAGCTGCTTGTTGTCTGTGCCTTGACGGGGCAAGCCCAGGCTTCTGAACCGGCGACCTCAGCATTCCAGGTCGAATGCTGTACCTATGGCACTATCATAGGCCATGCCTCTCTACGGTGTTTTATGGGTTTTATTTATTTATTTATTTATTTTTCTTTAATTTTTCTGAAGCTGGAAACAGGGAGAGACAGTCAGACAGACTCCCGCATGCGCCCGACCGGGATCCACCCGACACGCCCACCAGGGGGCAATGCTCTGCCCATCCTGGGCGTCGCCATGTTGCAACCAGAGCCACTCTAGCGCCTGGGGCAGAGGCCACAGAGCCATCCCCAGCGCCCGGGCCATCTTTGCTCCAATGGAGCCTCGCTGTGGGAGGGGAAGAGAGAGACAGAGAGGAAAGCGCGGCGGAGGGGTGGAGAAGCAAATGGGCGCTTCTCCTGTGTGCCCTGGCCAGGAATCGAACCCAGGTCCTCCGAACAATAGGCCGACACTCTACCGCTGAGCCCAACCTGCCAGGGCGGTGTTTTATGGTTTGAAAAATTTTTTTCTTTTCTTTATTTAGAGAATTAAATTTGACCTTGGCCAGTTGGCTCAGTGGTACAGTGTTGGCCCAGCCTGTGGATGTTCTGGGTTTGATTCCTGGTCAGGGCACACAGGAGAAGCACTCAACTGCTTCTCTACCCCTCCCCTCTTGCTTCTCTCTCTCTCTTTCTCTCTCTCTCTCTTCTCCTCCTGCAGCCATGGCTTGATTAGAGCGAGTTGGCCCCAGGGACTGAGGATGGCTCCATGACCTCTGCCTCAGGTGCTAAGAAGAGCTCGGTTGCTGAGCAACGGAGCAAGGGCCCTAGATGAGCAGAGCATCACTCTGTAGTGGGCTTGCCAGGTGGATCCTGGTCGGGGTGCATGCCAGAGTCTGTCTCTCTGCCTCCCCGCTTCTCATTTAAGAAAGAAAAAGAAAAAGAGAAGAAAAGTAAACTTAACAGGGTGACATTGATCATTAAGTACATAGGTTTCGGGTGAACATCTCTATGGCATTTGAACTGTTGATGGTGTGGTGTGCCCATCACTCAATGTCAAATCATCTTCCATCACCATATATTTGTCCCTCTTTACTTCCCTCCCCTGCACCCTGAAATGCTTTTCAAGTTGTGTTACTTTTGCAGTTTTAAAAAATTAAGAAAGGAAAGAAGCAAGTAAGCAAGCTATAACCAGCACAGGTGACTCTTTGGGTCCCAAAAGCACTAAGAAGAGCCCATGTCTAGTATTTGCTACACTAGCTTTATTTGACTATAACTTTTCTTTTTTTAAGTGAGAGGATGAGAGATAGTGAGACAGACTCCCTCATGCGCCACAACCAGGATTCACCCAGCAAGCCCACTAGGGGGTGATGCTCTGTTCATCTGGGCCGTTGCTCTGTTGCTTAGTAACAGAGCTCTTAACGCCTGAGGTGAAGGCCACAGAGCCATCCACAGAACCATCCTCAGTGCCTGGGGCCAACTTGCTCCAATTGAGCCATGGCTGTGGGAGGACAGGAGAAGAGAGAGACAGAAAGAGAGAGAGAGAGAGAGAGAGAGAGAGAGAGAGAAAGAAGTGAGGGGGGAGGGGTGGAGAAGCAGATGGGCACTTCTCCTGTGTGCCCTGACCAGGAATTGAACCTGGGACACCCCCAGGCTGGGCTGACGCTATACCACTGAATGACTGTAACTTTTTATATTCATTTATGTAACATTTAGAAATACATTTGGTGGAAGTTAAAGTAAAAAGCTTCTGACGACTGCAGCTTAAGGAAAAAGCTCTCCCTCAGTTTATAAGAAGTGGGAAGTGGTGGCACCTGGGTGGGTTCAGAGGCTCCAGGAAGTCATGACCAGAGCCCTTGCCTCTTGGTCGCAAGACGGTTGCAGCAGGTCCAGCCATCAAATCCATATTCAAGGCATCACACTAGCTGCACCTGCCCCTTTTCCCAGGAAGGCGAGTTTCATTGGCTAACCATGAGTCTCCGACTAACCCTGGCCATAATGCAACCTGGAAGGGGTTAAGGATGGGGTTGGGGTTGGGGTTGATTTAGAACAAATGTGTCTCATTCCTGGGGATGGGCACATTGTTGGTCTGAACAAAACTGCTGGGGTGAAGGGTCCCATAGTTACTGCCAAACTGGGTGACACCTCTGTCTTGTTGTTTTTCCAATGAGACTTTACTCTCAATATTATTTTGTACTGATTTCAGGTGTTCACGTAGTGGTTACTCTTCTGCCTTTCCCATCTGTCCTGCTCATGGCCTGAGGGTTGGGCGCCAGGTGGTTCCGTTCTCCTGCACCGAATTGTGCTCCCCTATTGCTCTACTCGATGGGTCGGCCCTCTGCTACCCAGGCCCCGCCCACCCGGGCCCCGCCCACCCCGCCTCTCCTCTTCACTTCCTCTGTGCGCAGAGCAGCAGCCTCCTTCCTCCACATGGCCTGCTCGTCTTCCCACTGCCCTTCTGCTTCCCTCCTCTCTGTCTGCCTCTTGCTCCACAGGACACTTGCCCCAGGTCCCTCGTGGCTGCATGGCTGTCCTGCCCTCCCCTCCTCAGGGACCCCTCTCCACGGCTCATCTGCCGCTCTGCCGGAGCCGGCCGCCTCCCAGAGCCCCACAGCCGGGCTCCTCCTGCCCTGCTTCCTGGCTCTCCCACAGCCACATGGTGGGGGGGTGCCTGCGCACCCTCTCCCCAGCTCTTCCCGCCAGGTGCCTGGGCCCACAGCTCAGGTGTGAAGGCCTCCTTTGCCCCTCCCCGCCCCTTTCCTGGCTGCTCTGCCAATGGGCTCCTCCCCACCCCTCCTCCTCCCTGTGTCCCCTTCTCAGTAACCACACCGCAGTTTTGTTCTGATCAGTTGGACCTGTCAGGGTCATCCTGTGTCAGCCAGACTCAGTGTCTCTTCGGTGAGCCGTCAAAATGCTCTGCCTTCTTCCAGCGCATGCATTACCTTCTAACTACATACGTTACCATGGTGATTGTCTAGCCTACCCCCTCCACTGTACCTGATGTTCCCAGTTCCCGACCTCTGAATGAGTGGGTGGCCTTTCCCTCCTGGCACCATCCACAGTGCCCCAGCTGGCTTCTCCTCCCCCATCCTCAGCTGGAAGGATTTGGCGTTTTCTTAGTTGTGAGTTGGATGTCTCACCACTGATTTTTGTTAAAGTGTCTCCTTTAAACATCTGTTTCCCCTCAAACTTGGTTGCTCCCTTTTCTAGACCGTGAACTGGTGTGATCTTCCCTTCACTTCTCACGCCCAGACTCAGTGAACATGTGGACAGCGACCTGGTCTGGGATCACCCTTCGCACCTCGCCAGCAGCTCCATCTCCGCAGAGCCCAGCAGGCTGCGTCAGACACGCTGTCGGGGGAACGCCTCGCTGGTGCGTGTGCCCCGGGGGCTGCTTCTGACCCACTCCCCCGAATCTTTCTTCAGCTCTTCCCGCCATCTTTGTCCCCACAGGGGTGGTGTTTGGCCGAAGGTAGAGTGCTGGGGTCACACCTCAAGGGGCCACGCTTTGCCTACCTGCTTCCTTCCCAAAACTGCTTTTCAAGAGCCGCTCACAGTCAGCTCACAGTTCATTTTGGCAAAGACTGAAGTCAGGACTTGGACATGACCTTCGACCTTAAGGCCACCACGTCCAGGCCTACGGCCTCCCTGGCCATGGGCAACCGCTGCACCACAGGCTCTGACGTGTCCCAGCTCCCAGGCAGCCTGTGCCCGGCTGCACCGCAGGCCCGAGGGCAGCACTGGCAGGAGGCCCCGTGACAGGTGGTGGGGTGTCCCCACGAGAGGTGGCACTGAGCACTTGGGATGTGCTGAGTGCAACTAGAAACTGGATTTTCAATTCCACTTTATTTTAATGAAGTTAAACATGAACCGCACCAGCCACGAGTGGCCACACGTGGCTCCTATACTGGACAGGGTGCTTGAGGGTGGGCAGCAGGGGGACCTGTGGTGACCACATGTGGGTCCTCACTCCCAGAGGGGAAATCGGAGACCCCCCCAGGAGGACAAGGTCCGTGTGGACTGAATTCAGACACCGGGCTGTTGAGGTAAACTCGATAGAACATGAACTGACACAATGGTGGTCAGTGGAGGTGACCCCGCAGGTGGTCAGAGGCGAGCTCTTGGCAGTCTTTGAGGAGCTGCAGGCGGGTCCGCCTCCTGTCAGTGGGTACACGGCTGCAGGGGTGCATGCAGGGGCAAGGCCTGCCCAGGCCCCTGCCCTTTCAGACAGCTGAGGGTCACACCACCCTGTACCCACCGTTCTGTCTCCTCGTATATATTTTTTAAACACTGGCATTGACTGGGCTAAGATTAGAACCCTCTGGGCGGACAGGTTCCAGGCCCTGGGCAGGTGCCCGGACGCCCACCTGGCAGCACAGTGACCCCTGGCGACCTCCCTCCGAGAGGACACAGAGCCAGGGTGCATCGCGTGGTGCAGGTGACAGCAACGCCTCTCAGGGGGTGGGCGGCGGGACACACGGCAGTGATCACGCAGGGCCTCTTTATTGTCATCGGGGCGTGGCCGCAGAGACAGACGACTTCAGGTGGGTTCAAGAGCCGTGGCCGGGAAGTCCGTGAGAGGGAGCAGGTGCGGGCGGGTCAGAACCTGACAAAGGCAGCGTCGATCTGCCGCACGCTGGGCAGCGCCAGCATCACCTTGCGCCGGTACTGCGGGTCCTTCTGCAGGGGGTTCCGCTCCAGGTACACGGTCTCCAGGCGCCGGGCGCCCTGCAGCTCGTCCAGGTCGCTCCAGCTCTCGAGGAGGTTGTCATTCATCTGGGAGGACACACATGCGCACATGCATGTACACACATGTACACACCCATACACGTGCAGACACACGTGCAGATACACATGTGCGCACACATGTTAGAAAAGCCTCCTTTACAACAGAGCAGCCCTATGCCCCCCCCCCCCCCGCCACCCCTGGGTGTGTCCGGGCACCACAGACCGCCACCAGCGCATTCCACATGACTCTTCACTAACAGGACAGCCAAAGACTGTATCTCAGTTTCACTGTAGTTTAAACACTTAGTAAGGAAAAAAAGAAAAATAAATGAAGAAAGGAAAAAATAAGGAAAAGAAATGACACAGAGGAACTTGTGAGACGGAGAGCAAGCACGTCAGGCGTGCGCAGGCTCTGTCCCTCCCTCCTGTGGCCTCCTGTCTACGCTCCGTCCGGGTTCTGAGGGCGGCTCTGCGTGGCCCTTCAACCTAAGGACATTGCCTCTCAGACAGTCTTACAAGCATGTTCTCTTTTTTTTTTTTTAGAGACAGAGAGAGAGTCAGAGAGAGGGATAGACAGGGACAGACAGGCAGGAACAGAGAGAGATGAGAAGCATCAATCATCAGTTTTTCATTGTGACACCTTAGTTGTTCATTGATTGCTTTCTCATATGTGCCTTGACTGTGGGCCTTCAGCAGACTGAGTGACCCCTTGCTCGAGCTTTGCTCAAACCAGATGAACCCGGGCTCAAGCTGGTGACCTCGGGGTCTCGAACCTGGGTCCTCCGCATCCCAGTCCGACGCTCTATCCACTGCACCACCGCCTGGTCAGGCACAAACATGTTCTCAACGTCACCCACAGCCAACCACCCCCGACTAGACTCCGACACCTCAGCTGTGAGGTGTCGGCCGCCTGCCTCCCAGGCTGTTGTGGTCATCAGGTGGTAGAACCGTCCGGACACCAGAGGCAGGCTCTGCCTGTGTCCGCTGTCTGGCGGCCTGAGAAACTGTGTTCCTGTGTCACAGCACCCAGTGCTTCCAGCCTCCACAGTCGCCAGCTGGCCTGCTTCCTGGGCAGCCAGGGTGCCCGGTGTCACTACCTGTCTCAGCAGCCCCCCAATTCAGAAACACCACCTCAGTGTCAGCTGTGCCCCAGACCTTCTGCCAGGCCCCCGGACCCCCTGGGCGCAGGTCTGTCTCTGGTCTGGTCTCTGGGGTTCCCTGGTCTGCCTAGAGCCACGCCCTCCAGCAGCCACACCCCGGGTGATGCGCCACGCCCTCCAGCAGTCTCGCCCTCCAGCAGCCACGCCTCCCTCAGGGCGGCTGCACAGGGGCCTCGGACTCCTGTGGCTCCTGAGGACTCGGAGTTCAACCCAGCACACCTTCACCACCTCAGTCTGGTTCCAGCCTCCCTGACACGCTCTGGTGCCACTTCAGACACTCCCTGAGGCCCAGGGCTATTGATAAGGGGCAAGGGACATTGCCCCCATGAGCCACCTGGTGAAAGGCAGGCAGACAGGGTGCCAGCAGGTCCGCAGCACGGCTGGATGAGGCAGAACCACGCCTTAGCCTCGGTGTGCAGATCCGGTGAGAATGGACGCGCCCAGGACGGCACTCACAGCAACACGGGGCGGGCGGGAGGCCAGGAGCTTGGGGACGAGCAGTGGGCGTGCTCAGAACCCCCCTGGCATCCCGGCACTGACAACAACCGAGCCATCATTTTGCAACCTGTTCCGAGGGATCTCCAGACTCCTGACACCGTCTCTCTTCTGACTGACTCTGAGGAGACTCCAGGGTCACCCCCAAGGAAACCCACTCATTTCCTCCAAGCTGGGGCCTCTGCCACCGGCCTTCTCAGGCCTCAGCCTGTAGACCGAGCTCTCGCTCCCACACACCCCACGCCAGCCAGGACCCCACACGGCGGTGACTTCGCGTCAGTCTGCCCATCAGGTACAGCGAGGACGGAGACCCACATTTCTAACAAGTTCTGGTGACGCCGACACCACAGGCCCAGTGCCCCCACCAGCCCCGTGCACCCCGGCCTCAGCCCACACCCCTCACCCTGTGCGCCCTGTCGCCCACACAGGCCCAGGGCCAGGCCTGCAGCCTCACACCCATAATGATGACCCCCACCCACCCTAGGGGTGCTCGACGTACCCAGAATTCCTGCAGCTCTGTTAGATGGCTGATATTTTCAATCTTCTTGATTCTGTTTGATGCGATGTCCAACATTGTAAGTTTGTTCTAAAATGAGGAAATAAAGTTTGTCTTGGTTACTTCAGGTCCAGTGACTGTGGCCATGCACACAGCTTACAGCGGCAGGCCTGCTGCCCTCACAGGAGCATGCTGATGGGGACGCTGGCACCTGCGGGCAGTGCCCCTGCACCCCGCAGCTTTTTTTTTGTATTTTTCTGAAGCTGGAAATGGGGAGAGACAGTCAGACAGACTCCCGGCATGCACCCGACCGGGATCCACCCGGCACGCCCACCAGAGGGCGATGCTCTGCCCCTCCAGGGTGTCGCTCTGCCATGACCAGAGCCACTCTAGCGCCTGGGGCAGAGGCCAAGGAGCCATCCCCAGCACCCGGGCCATCTTTGCTCCAATGGAGCCTCGGCTGCGGAAGGGGAAGAGAGAGACAGAGAGGAAGGAGGGGGGGGTGGAGAAGCAGATGGGTGCTTCTCCTGTGTGCCCTGGCCGGGAATCGAACCCGGGACTTCCACACGCCAGGCCGATGCTCTACCACTGAGCCAACCGGCCAGGGCCCACCCCGCAGCTCTTGACATCACTGGGATCTATACTGGTTCTGTCAGAGCCGAGCCCTGGGCTGCCAGACAGCTGCCCACAAGGACCAGTGAGACAACAGTCTCAGGAAGGGCAGGGAACCCCTGCCGTACAGCACAGGGAGGCTGCGTGTGACACTACTCAAAGTAGTGTGTCTCTCTTCATCGAGAAACGAGGAGCCCGGGCTGGTCCAGGGGAGCCGGGCACTGAGGGAGGAGGGGCTGGTCCAGGGGAGGAGGGGCACTGAGGGAGGAGGGGCACTGAGGGAGGAGGGGCTGGTCCAGGGGAGGAGGGGCACTGAGGGAGGAGGGGCTGGTCCAGGGGAGGAGGGGTACTGAGGGAGGAGGGGCTGGCCAGCCTGGAACTGACAGCCGAGGGAAGAGCCGCGTGGAACCCCTGCAGAGGACACGGTGCGCTGACCTGTGTTCTGAACGCCCAGCGCACGCTTACTGTCATCAGTAAGCCCAAAAACACTGTATAAGAGCTCAGCTTCACGAGTGGACAAAGCACTCAGAAGCGGTGAGAACAAGTGTCAAAGCTCACACGGCTGAAGTATGATCGAACCAACTGGCAGGCTTTCCTAAAACCGGGGCCCGCTCAGCCCGGCAGCAGGGCCACTCTCTGCTTCGTCCACTGTCTCCGACCACGTCCCTCCTCTCATCTCTCCTGCCCCCCAGATCTGACTCCAAACCCTCCGAGTGCAAGGGAAAGTTAAATGTCCTAATACAATAAAATACCCCTCCACCAGCCAAACGCACGCAGCCAGCAGCTCTGCTGCCTCAGGTGTCTGACCACTTGGGGGCCGGGCCCACCACCTGCGTCCCACCCGCATGGGCTTGGCCAAGTCCCTCTCCAGAGGTCAGAGTGTGGAGCTGCAGTGTGTCCTTAGCCCAGCGTGCCTGCAGCGTCCAGGGGCTTTCAGAGCAAGCAGGGAAAGGGATACATTCACTGCCTCACCTGCCACCACATGCATGTCAGCTGAGTGAGGAGCTAACGTGCAGAAGCAAGCACAGGTGAGCATCGGGCCACTGCTGACAAGGCCCCGGAGGAAACAGCCGTGTGATCAGGACGAATGTGCAAGGCCCCCAACTACCTTAGAGCCACAACTGTATGTGTCCCTTGTACGGAGGCCTGGGAGCCCCACCCTCTCACTGCTCCCGCTGGGCCCACACTTGACTCGCTCCTCGGGGGTGTCCGCGTGGGAGGCAGGACCTGCTGCCCCCACAGGCATGGGTGGGCTCCTCGGCCTGGGCCTCCAGTGAGCACAGCCTGCCTGCTGTTGCCATGGCCGAGCACCAAGGCCTCCTGGGTGGAGCAGGAGCAGGAGCAGGAGCAGGCCGGCAGGGAGGGGGGAGGGAGGGAGTGCACAGGCCTGTCCTCACTAGGGGTGGTGACCTGCAGGAGTGACTGTGGAGCCACTCGTTCTGGGCAGCTGAGACAAGCTGTCCTTGTGGCCCCTGCAGGCCGAGAAGTGCAGTGGCCAGGAGAGGGCAGGAGACGGCCAGCTGCCAAGTCTTCTGGCCCCTGAAGTATGGGCTACCGGGTGTGTACGAGCAGGTACGGGGTGCAGGGTGTGTGGGGGCACAGGAGCAGGTATGGGGCACAGGGTGTATGGGGGGCACAGGGGCTGGTATGGGGTACAGGATGTGTGGGGGCACAGGAGCAGGTATGGGGTACAGGGTGTGTGGGGGCACAGGAGCAGGTATGGGGTACAGGGTGTGTGTGGGCCCAGGAGCAGGTATGGGGTACAGGGTGTGTGTGGGGGCACAGGGGCTGGTATGGGGCACAGGGTGTGTGGGGCACAGGAGCAGGTATGGGGTACAGGGTGTGTGGGGGGCACAGGAGCAGGTATGGGGCACAGGGTGTGTGGGGCACAGGAGCAGGTATGGGGTACAGGGTGTATGGGGGCACAGGAGCAGGTATGGGGTACAGGGTGTGTGGGGCATAGGAGTAGGTATGGGGCACAGGGTGTGTGGGGGCACAGGGGCTGGTATGGGGTACAGGGTGTGTGTGGGCCCAGGAGCAGGTATGGGGTACAGGGTGTGTGGGGGCACAGGGGCTGGTATGGGGCACAGGGTGTGTGGGGGCACAGGAGCTGGTATGGGGTACAGGGTGTGTGTGGGGGCACAGGAGCTGGTATGGGGTACAGGGTGTGTGGGGGCACAGGAGCTGGTATGGGGCACAGGGTGTGTGGGGGCACAGGAGCTGGTATGGGGTACAGGGTGTGTGTGGGGCATAGGAGCAGGTATGGGGTACAGGGTGTGTGGGGGCACAGGGGCTGGTATGGGGTACAGGGTGTGTGGGGGCACAGGGGCTGGTATGGGGCATAGGAGCTGGTATGGGGTACAGGAGCTGGTATGGGGTACAGGGTGTGTGGGGGCACAGGGGCTGGTATGGGGCACAGGAGCAGGTATGGGGTACAGGGTGTGTGTGGGGCACAGGAGCAGGTATGGGGCACAGGGTGTGTGGGGGCACAGGAGCTGGTATGGGGCACAGGGTGTGTGGGGGCCCAGGAGCAGGTATGGGGTACAGGGTGTGTGTGGGGCACAGGAGCAGGTATGGGGTACAGGGTGTGTGGGGGCACAGGGGCTGGTATGGGGTACAGGGTGTGTGTGGGTCACAGGAGCAGGTATGGGGTACAGGGTGTGTGGGGCACAGGGGCTGGTATGGGGCACAGGGTGTACGGGGCACAGGGGCTGGTATGGGGCACAGGGTGTGGGGGGCACAGGGGCTGGTATGGGGCACAGGGTGTACAGAGCACAGGGTGTACGGGGCACAGGGGCTGGTATGGGGCACAGGGTGTGGGGGGCACAGGGGCTGGCACAGGAGAGGATGTACGAGCAGGCAGGGACTGTGTCTTAGACCCGTGCAAACACTCCCAGAGCTGCTGGGCACCGTGCAGTGAGCGCTGTCTCCGCGAGGCCCCGACGCCCGTGCTGAGGGGACACACTGGCTGTGGTGTGACGCGCCTGCTCAGAGCTCACTCGGGGCCCGGAACGTCCTGGTGAGGACGGCCCCTTGTCTGCAGGACTGGATGTCTCCACAGAAGCCTCCAGGGCGGTGTCCACTGAAGAACAGCCCTGGAGGCCAGGGTGCTGCTGGCCCCCGCCGGTCGCTCCGCCCCGTGCCCGCCCCCAGAGTGCTCTGGCCCCCGCCCCCAGAGTGCTGCTGGCCCCCCGCCGGCCGCCCAGCCCTGTGCCCGCCCCCAGAGTGCTCTGGCCCCCGCCCCCAGAGTGCTGCTGGCCCCCCGCCGGCCGCTCAGCCCTGTGCCCGCCCCCGGACGGACCAGAGGACGCCTTACGTTGTTCTCCAGGCCTTCGATGACCTCGATGCCGTTGTGGCTCAGGTAGAGCTCCCGCAGGTTGACCAGGCTCTGCAGGCCCTCCATCTTGGTCAGCCGGTTGCTCTGGGAGGGGCAGTGTGTGGGGTGCGAGACAAAACAGCTTTTAGAAAAGAGGTTCCTCTCGTTGGAGAATCTGGACAGTTGGGCATTCCACTGAAAACGGGCCAGAATGGGGCTTATGCAGAGAAAAAAAAGGTCAACATTTCCAGTCTGTTGTCCAGGGCTACAATTCATGCATGAGGGCCAAAAGCTTTTGTGCAAAAATCTTACTGTTTTTGGGTGCGCTTGGGGAAGATCTACCTCAATTAGTAATTCAACAGTCAAAATCACTGAATATTTTAAAGTAGATTCTCACTTCCTTCAAGATATCTTGTAACTCAAATTAGAGTATAAGGCTCTACCTCGCCAGGCCCTGCAGTCAGACCACCCACCACACCCGCCTGCAGGGTCTGATTCCACTCACTGGCTCCTGACAAAAAGGAGCGTAAGCCTGGCAGTACTCAGCTGCTAAGAGTCCCCATGTGGACAGAAGGAATCGCGTGTAACCACTGAGCAGGACGCGTTAGGAGCATTGTGACAAACTTATCCTTCTAGAGACATCCCTTCGCCTAAGAACCACCTGGGACTTTCACCAGGAAAAGGAACGTGGCCCTAAACGAGGAGATGCCCATCTGACGTGGGTGTGCACACGGCTGCGTGTACATGTGACCTCGACCGCTTCGGCTGCTCGTGATGACATGCCCCCACGGGCAGGAGCGGCAGCTCTGGCTCAGCCAGGCCGAGAAGGCCCTGCGGGGGCTGGGGGGGCCACACCATGAAGCTGGGGCCGCACCTGCCTGGGGGGGCCTGACCACCATGACCTCATGGGCCGTACCTGCCTGGGGGGGCCACACCCTGAAGCTGGGGCCGTACCTGCCTGGGGGGGCCACGCCATGACCTCAGGGGCCGTACCTGCCTGGGGGGGCCACACCCTGAAGCTGGGGCCGCACCTGACTGGGGGGGGCCACACCATGAAGCTGGGGCCGTACCTGCCTGGGGGGCCACACCATGACCTCAGGGGCCGTACCTGCCTGGGGGGGCCACACTATGAAGCTGGGGGGCCGTACCTGCCTGGGGGGGCCGCACCTGCCTGGGGGGGCCACACCCTGAAGCTGGGGCCGCACCTGCCTCGGGGGGGGGGCCACACCATGAAGCTGGGGCCGTACCTGCCTGGGGGGGCCACACCATGACCTCAGGGGCCGTACCTGCCTGGGGGGGCCACACTATGAAGCTGGGGGGCCGTACCTGCCTGGGGGGCCACACCATGAAGCGGGGGGGGGGGCGTACCTGCCTGGGGGGCCACACCATGAAGCAGGGGGGGGGCGTACCTGCCTGGGGGGCCACACCATGAAGCTGGGGGGGGGGCGTACCTGCCTGGGGGGCCACACCATGAAGCAGGGGGGGGCGTACCTGCCTGGGGGGCCACACCATGAAGCTGGGGGGGGGCATACCTGCATACTGAGGACTGTCAGGTTGGAGAGTGCGTCCAGGTTCTGAAGTTTAGTGATCTTGTTTTTCCCCAAAAACAAACTCTCCAAGCTGGTTAATGTGTCGATATTCTCGATGGCCTGTGGAAAGGACAGGGGGGCAGTGGGTGTGGCGTGGCCACCTGCTCCCCAGGGCAGGAGACCATGCTCTCTGGACTTGGCCTCGGGCAGGTTACTGTCCCACTCTGGACACTTTCCAGTGACATCTCACTTGAAAGTACAGAAGGAAAAAAACTGAGACAGGTGGAGGGTCTGAGGCCTTGTCTCGGGCTCACTGCCAACCTCCAGGGTTCTGGGGACAATTTAAAAACCCAGGGATGAGGTTTGTCAAGTCCTCCCAGCTCGAGCTGACATCGTTCTGTTAGTCTGTGTGGGTCTGCTACAGTGCATGCCCAAGAGCCTCGGTCTCCCCAGAAGCAAGCAGCCCAGGCGGGACCCCGGCTGTGCCCTCCTCGTCCCCACAGCCCGGCTCGTCCTCCCGCTCTGGTCCTGACTGCTGCGTCTGGGCACAGCTGGTGGCTGAGTGAATGTGCACTGACCACAGTGCTGTTCCACCCTCAGCACCCACAGCCCTTGCGGAACAAGCTGTTAACCTCCCAGCAGATGGGAAGTGCCCAGAGTAAGCGCATGCTCACACGGTGGGGACCCCAGCACGGGCACAGGGTGAGCTCGTATGCCCACCCCAGCAGGACCTGGCTGGGGGTCTGTGAGGATGGAGGTCGATGGGGAGGGCACCCTTCACTGTGGTGACTTGTGATGAGCCACCATGCCCCTGGAACATGCAGACACTTGAGAGAACACGACACCTGGCTGTTCTCTAGTTCCAAGTGTGCTTTCTTGTCTGCGGCCACATGACCACTAACAGTGTCACGAGGGGGCCTCGTCAAAACCACCTCTTTGGTTTGTGTCCTGCCCAGGTCTCAAGGACCAAGCCAACTAACCCCTGTCTGCTGCAAACTTCCAAAGCCACAAGAGTGCCACTTCCCACGTGGCTGGAAGGGAAGAGTGCTCAGGGACACCTGAGTGGCCCATGGCCTCACCTCTGTCCTGACTGCCTCTTCTTTGCTGGCTGTCCCTGTCCCTAACCCTGCCATGTCTCCTCTGCAGTCCCGCCCAGGGTCCCTTGTCCAGCTCTTCCCAGGGCTGGTGGGTCAGCTGGGGAAGGACCGCCAGCTTCTCTGGGAACTAGACTGCTCTCCCAGCCCTTCTCTCCATGGCACTACGCTCCCGGCAGGCGGCAGGGTCTCACGCAGCCCAGCTTCCCGTGGCTGGTGGAGGTCGGCTGCTGTCGGCCTCTGCTTGTCACACGCTCATGTCAGGCAGGGTGGCCAGAAACACAACCACCGGTGCACTCGCAAAGCATCTGGGGACGATCCGTCTGCCTCCAGCAGTGTGGCCGGAGGGTGTGCTGAGTTTGGCTCACAGCTGGGACGGAGCTCACGTGACACCCGCCTGCCCCGAGGCTGGTCCACGCCCCTGGACACACGGGCGCACTGACGGCCTGACCCACAGAGCGTGGGAGCCGCGAGTCCGCACCTACCCGGATGCGGTTGGAGCCCAGCTCCAGCATCTGCAGCTGATGCAAGGTGCTCAGATTCTCGATTTTACTGATTTTGTTGTTGACCAAGAAGAGCTTCTTCAGCTGTGTCAACTTGTCAACGCCTTCGATGCTTCTCAGTAGATTAAAAGAAATATCTAGAATCCTGGAACAAGCAAAACAATTCATTTTTTTTTTTTTTTTGGTTTTTTTTTTTTTGTATTTTTCTGAAGCTGGAAACGGGGAGAGACAGTCAGACAGACTTCCGCATGCGCCCGACTGGGATCCACCCGGCACGCCCACAAGGGGCGACGCTCTGCCCACCAGGTCGGGGCTCTGCCACGACCAGAGCCACTCTAGCGCCTGGGGCAGAGGCCAAGGAGCCATCCCCAGCGCCCGGGCCATCTTTGCTCCAATGGAGCCTTGGCTGCGGGAGGGGAAGAGAGAGACAGAGAGGAAGGAGGGGGTGGGGGTGGAGAAGCAAATGGGCGCTTCTCCTATGTGCCCTGGCCGGGAATCGAACCTGGGTCCCCCGCACGCCAGGCCGACGCTCTACCGCTGAGCCAATCGGCCAGAGCCAAAACAATTCATTTTTTAAACGAGCAACTCAGACTGTAACTGCCTCGGGGGCATCCCCACCGCACTGTGCCACGGGCAGGTTCACAGTCCCGAGGGCCCAGCCAGCAGCCGCCACCCAGAGGCTAATCTGCAGGCCGGGACGGACAAGCCTCTGCACCTAGGGAGCCGGGGCAGGGCAGGACCCGATGGCAGAGGTGGCCTCTCCAGGGCACAGGCTGTTGTTCTAGGGACACCAGCCAGCCCCTTGGTCGTCCCTGGGCCTTGGGACTCACTCCAGCTCTGTCAGCGAGTCCAGATTCTCGATCCTCTTGATCTGGTTGTCATAGAGGTCCAGCTCTCGGAGGGTGTGCAGCTCCTCCAGGTTCTCGATGCACTTGATCAGGTTCTGACGGAGGCACAGAGTCTGGGGGGAGGAAAAGGACACTTGACCTGGGCAACAGGCGGGGTCACGAGGGGCCAGCTGCCTACGGGAATGTGGGCAAGCTGGGCGGTTGGCGGGGGAGCTGGCTGTCATTCTCCTGCTGTTTTCTGGAAAGGGCTGACGTGGGGAAGAAGGCTGACCCCACAGGGAGGCTGCAGCCAGGTCCCGCACTGAGCGGATGTGGTGAGGCCTTGGTCAGTTTCCTGGCAGAGTGAGCCCTTGGGCTCAATCTTGAAAAACAAATTGAACTCAGGGGAGTAGGACCGTCCAGTCTGGTGTGTGCTTAGCAGTGGCCAGGCCCTGACCTGACGCTCCACGGGCAGCCGGGGGTCTGAGTCGCGGCCCCCACACTGCTCTGCAAACCTGTCCCGCTCAGGTCCAAGGTGCCCGACGGGCTCCTGATGCAGGCCTGCCCCTCCCGTGGGGCTCTGATGACTCAGCGAGTCTCAGTTACGAGCTAATCTATAATCTATAATCTATAATCTATGTCCTGTGTTAGGACGACTCTGGACGGTCACAGAATCACCTCACGTAAAAGGACAGACCTCCGCTCACCTTCACTTTCTTCAGAACCTCAAATCCTTCAATCTTTCCGATGCGGAAGTGATTCAAGTCAACATCCTGAAACAGAGAGAGCTCGAGCTAGCTGCAGGAGCGTAGGAGGCCTGCTTCCCACGGCCGGAGCCAAAACAGAGCTGCCAGGTATAGAGGGGGGGCAGGGTATAGAGGGGGGGCAGGGTATAGAGGGGGGGCAGGGTATAGAGGGGGGGCAGGGTATAGAGGGGGGGCAGGGTATAGGGGGGGCAGGGTATAGAGGGGGGGCAGGGTATAGAGGGGGGCAGGGTATAGAGGGGGGCAGGGTATAGAGGGGGGCAGGGTATAGAGGGGGGCAGGGTATAGAGGGGGGGCAGGGTATAGAGGGGGGGCAGGGTATAGAGGGGGGGCAGGGTATAGGGGGGGCAGGGTATAAAGGGGGGGCAGGGTATAGAGGGGGGGCAGGGTATAGAGGGGGGCAGGGTATAGAGGGAGGGCCGGGTATAGAGGGGGGGCAGGGTATAGAGGGGGCAGGGTATAGAGGGGGGGCAGGGTATAGAGGGGGGGCAGGGTATAGAGGGGGGGCAGGGTATAGAGGGGGGGCAGGGTGAGGAGAACCGCTGAGCCAGTGTCACAGGGGAGGTGGCGCAGACAGGTGACAGTGACACCGAGGTGAACTTCAAGATGCTCATGGGTTTAGCTATGATCTATTATCATTTTATGTAAAACCAACCCTCTAGGTGAGCAGCATCTAAAACCTTCCCCGAGCACTGACAAGCTGTGAGGAGAGGCGCTGCCCACGTCACCGCCACAGCCCCACGCTGGCTGTTCCGCAGAGGAGGCCTCCCCTCCCGGCAGGTCTCCACACGCCCTGCATTCTCACTGCTTTTCAGATGGGATGTTAGAGTCTCACATTTACAAGTAATCGCTGGACTCAAGTCATTTATAAGTCAAAGGCATTTCATCTGCCACACAGTTAAACAGAAGTGGGATTTCAATCACTGCTGTTAAAAACGAGAACCCAAGGCCTCTGATCTAACCAAGGCAGGCTCAGATGTACGTCCTCCTCTGAGCAACCCCTTACCACCTGGCCCTTTCATAAAGGATAACCTGGTGGTCAGAGTGGCCCGCCACCACGCCCGAGGCTGGGCCGCGCAGGCAGCCTCACCTCTGCGTCTCGGTCCAGGTTGATGGTCTCCATGTCCACAGGCAGCTCTTGCTCTGAGAAAATGAGAGGAAAAAAGAGCCCGTTCAGAGCCCCCGTTCGTAGGAGGCAGCAGCCCAGCCCTGGCGATGAGCTGGCCTGCAGGCTCAGAGAGGGGAGTCCAATGCAGAAGGGACACCAACAGGTGACATCTGGAGGACCGGTGACAGGGAAGGCTAATTAACACCCTGCTCCAACAGTGCTCACCCTTCAAGCCCTCGGGGCTTCCTGAGTGCAGCTACTGGCAAAGGTCTCCAAAGACACCGTGGTCTGAGGCTGTCGGACAAAGGAGCGTGAGTGAGGCTGCTGGCCGTCCACTTCTGGGGACCACGCCCAGAGCTGCAGAACTGGCAGCGGCTCACGCTCCCGTGTGTGGCAATGAATCAGGCCATTTGACTACAGACCGCGCTGGGCATACCAGATGTTCTGGGAAGTGCTTTCAATTGCTTTTGAAAGTGACCCTACACTTTCTGAAACACTATAAACACTTCTCTGCAAAGACCAAATGGAAGGAAGCTGGGCTCAGCAGACAGGATCAGACTGCAGAATACCTCAAACGCACTCTCGACCCTAGCGGAGGACCTCCGCCCCCCAGGCCAGGTCTCAGACTCCTGGCACATCCGACCAAGGGGGGCTGCAAGGACCCCTCTCGCTGAGGAGTGCACAGCCTTGAACTAGCAGCCCCCTCTCCTCATGTCATCTGACCCCATTTCAGCATTTGTGTTTAAAAGAGTTAAACTCTTTTTTTTTTTTTTTTTTTTTTTTACAGAGACAGAGAGAGAGTCAGAGAGAGGGATAGATAGGGACAGACGGACAGAAAGAGAGAGAGATGAGAAGCATCAATCATTAGTTTTTCGTTGCGTATTACAACACCCTAGTCGTTCATTGATTGCTTTCTCATATGTGCCCTGACTGCAGGCCTTCAGCAGACCGAGTAACCCCTTGCCCGAGCCAGCGACCTTGGGTCCAAACTGGTGAGCTTTTTGCTCAAACCAGATGAGCCCGCGCTCAAGCCGGCGACCTCGGGGTCCCGAACTTGGGTCCTCAGCATCCCAGTCCGACGCTCTATCCACTGCGCCACCGCCTGGTCAGGCTAAAAGAGTTAAACTCTTAAAAAGAGTAACAATAGTTCCTTGACTTCACCAACTGTCTTATGATTTCTTCTCCCATTGAGTGAGTTCTGCTCGAATTAGGGCCCAAGGGCCACATACTGAGGGGGCAGCACTTCTCCCGCAGGTGTCTGCTGGGGCTGGGTGGCCTGACAGCACGTCTCCGGCCCGTTTCCCGTGCACTGGTCACTGCCGCCTGGCCTGGCTCCCACTGCAGCTTCTTCCCCACAACAAGCTGAGTGCAGCACCCAGCCTGCCGACCGTCGGCAGCCCACACGCCCGTCCGCCGGGCCCTGGACAGGAGGCCGCAGGGGGCGCACCTGACGACAGAGCCCCAGCTCAGTCAGCAAGTACTGGCCCCACACGAGTGGATTCACTTCCCAGTCTTCTCACTCTGCCTTCTCCATCCAGGACGGTCTACGGTGGCTGGACAAAGTGAACGCTCACCCACGCACCTTACCCGCGGCTCTATGGGAGATCACCAATCTAAGAATCACGTAAAATAAGTTGGGCGAAACCAAGAGAGGGTCCCAAGTTACCTGTCCCCTCCAAGGCAGCCTAAGTTCGACATCAGGGCCCAGGAAGCCGAGACGGGGCTGTGCCTGGGAGGCGTGGCACACCGGCCACTCATGTCCAAACCAGGACGCTTCAGTCCAAGGGGCACCACAGGCAGTCACACTGGGCCAGCACTGGAAACGGGCTGTCCCGGGCTCCTCAGGACACGTGACCACGCGGCTTAATGGGGTCTGTCTGTAATCCATCCAGCACCGGACAGGCCCCAGAAAGGTCAGCTTAACCTCTGACACAGGGGTCCCCAAACTTTTTACACAGAGGGCCAGTTCACTGTCCCTCAGACCGTTGGAGGGCCGCCACATACAGTGCTCCTCTCATTGACCACCAATGAAAGAGGTGGCCCTTCCGGAAGTGCGGTGGGGGGCCGGATAAATGGCCTCAGGGGGCTGCATGTGGCCAGCGGGCCGTAGTTTGGGGACGCCTGCCCAGCCAGAACACCTCTCTGAATATACGATGCACTGACTGACCACACCTTCTGGTGTCCCAGGGAAAATAAGTAAAAGGGAACAGTGACTGTTTGAAATCGTTTTATTTGAACTTAAGATTTAAATACAGGTATGAGCAAGTCCTGGTTTCTCTAAGGACTTACAAAAATGAGTATTTCCAGAACGTCTGATCAGCAGTCTGGGTTTAGACAATGGGGCTCAAATCCAGCTGTGCCCCTTTGGCGCCGTGTGCCCTTGACGGGCGAGTCATGGCGAACCTGTGCTTATGAGCCAGGGGGAGGAAGCCCATGACAGGGCTCCATCAACTCCCCAGCCCAGCACAAACAGCAGGTGGTCGTGTGTGAGGACAGGCAATGACCCCACCTGTCTGGCTCTCTGGGCCTCAGACAGCAACGAAAGCTTTCCTGTCACTGCCGTGTGCTTATCCTACCCACGTCACCTGCAGAATATCGACTCCACAGTTCTGAGATGTGACTGGTGCTTTTATGGTAATCTCCTTTGCCTTAAAATTATGTTGCTATAGTTACCAGTCACAATCACAGGCACAAAGAGGATAATGCTGCTTTAAAAATTTGTTTTGGCTTTTATAAATTTGTTGTTTTTATTACTAGAAGGGTAACGTATGATCACTATCTTAAATGTCCTTACATGGTACCCAAATCTAGAAACACAGGAGGTACAAGACCGTCAACAAGTTGCTGTTCAAAAACAATGTCAACAGCTGGTGTGTTTTCTCTCTTCAGTGGGTACAACTGCATATCATTAATATTCTGTAAATAAAAACAAGATCTTAACATGCATACTGTTTGGAAATTTGCTTTTTCCAACTAATAATACATCTTGGACATCTTTCCGTCTGTTCATATGGTTTCTACTCTCACTCTTTTCAATATAAACTGGTTTTCTAAGCAACAGGTGACTGGGCTGAGATGATGGCTGGGGAGCCGAGGAACCCACCTGCCACCAAATTCACTTTGTTGTTCTTGTTATCCACGAAAGCAACCGGAGGCCACGGGGACACTGCCCACATGAGGTGACTTTCCCAACACACAGGCCACTACGACGTCCAGCCCCAGGCTATAGACGTGGTGAGGAGAAACTCAGAAATGACCCCTCCGAGATGTTAAACGTGCTACTCTGAGAGCAGCCTGTATTGCTACGGCAGGAGTGATCCTTAATGTTGACCGCAAGGGTCTCCTTCTGAACATACGGTTAATGAAATGTTCTGGTTTTGTTTCAGGCGACACACTAGGACCAAGGCTATTATCCGAGTTTGTCTTCAGTGGAATTAGAGAAGCACAGCCTGCCCGCGAGTGACCTCTGCTTCCAGCCTGCCGAGGGCTCCCGGGCTGCCCCGCAGACCACACCCAGCACAGCGGTCCTCCCCGGACGACACTCACCGCACTCTGGGAAGCGGGGGACAGATGGCGTGTGACACTGCCCATGCCCACCCCCGTCGTGGTCAAGGTTCCTAACTGGGCCGGTACCTGGTGGGTCCTCTCCCCCCCGCTCCTCTCCGTCCTTCAGGCTCTGCGTGCTGAGGTCCGCTGCCAGGCTGCTGCTCGGCTTCTTCGCCTCTTCATCGCCCGAGTCTTCAGACTCCACCCGCCTGTCAACTGAACCCACACAGATCCGTGAGAACCCCGTCCACGTCAGGTTCTCGCCGCAGCACACGTGACAGACCGACACGAGCTGTACATCAGAATGACTTCATCTACATTTAACTTGGTCCGATGACCATCTGAGTGTCTCCCAGGTGCCAGGCCCCATCTGACCATCTGAGTGTCTCCCAGGTGCCAGGCCCCATCTGACCATCTGAGTGTCTCCCAGGTGCCAGGCCCCATCTGACCATCTGAGTGTCTCCCAGGTGCCAGGCCCCATCTGACCATCTGAGTGTCTCCCAGGTGCCAGGCCCCATCTGGGCGTGGTCAGGCAGGGGCAGGGAGGCCGTGTGGGCGTGAAGGTGAGCATCGCACGGTTCCTGCCTCAAGGAGCTCCTGCAGAGTCGCCAGGTTTTCTGAAAGCCCTGGGCTGTTGTGCTAAGTGCGCTGACGCTGACACGCGGTGGAGCCTGTATATCCGCACATAGGGGACACTCTGACCCT
Organism: Saccopteryx leptura; assembly: GCF_036850995.1. Classification (NCBI taxonomy): domain Eukaryota; kingdom Metazoa; phylum Chordata; class Mammalia; order Chiroptera; family Emballonuridae; genus Saccopteryx; species Saccopteryx leptura. The sequence continues at coordinate 120,936,007 of NC_089509.1, read as the reverse complement.
TCCGCCACATACCTTCATGCACGCTCCACTATCCATTTGGCCAAGAAAACCAGCCCAGTTCACAGGCCCACGTTCTGAAAGAAATCAAGACTAACTCAAATCAGACTGTGGGCGAGAAGCTCTAATGAAAAAGAGAAGACAGCCAATAGTGCCAACTGCCCCACGTGAAGGTCACGGGCGCTAACCACGAGGACATGGTGACTCCGGCCAGCTCAAATCTTTGGACAGCTGGTAAATAAATACTTTTTTTTTTTTTTTGTATTTTTCTGAAGCTGGAAACGGGGAGAGACAGTCAGACAGACTCCCGCATGCGCCCGACCGGGATCCACCCGGCACGCCCACCAGGGGTGACGCTCTGCCCACCAGGGGGCGATGCTCTGCCCATCTGGGGCGTTGCTCTGTTGCAACCAGAGCCATTCTAGTGCCTGGGGCAGAGGCCAAGGAGCCATCCCCAGCGCCCGGGCTATCCTTGCTCCAATGGAGCCTCGGCTGCGGGAGGGGAAGAGAGAGACAGAGAGGAAGGAGGGGGTGGGGGTGGAGAAGCAAATGGGCGCTTCCCCTATGTGCCCTGGCCGGGAATCGAACCCGGATCCCCCGCACGCCAGGCCGATGCTCTACCGCTGAGCCAACCGGCCAGGGCCTTAAATACTTTTTGAATTAATAAATAAGACAATGATTAGATGTGGCAGACTGGTAAAAATTCACTGGTAAAACTGTCAAATCGCGTTCCTTTCTCCGAACTCCTCATGACCTCTTTTGGAAGTCTGTCTCGAAGTCCCGAAGCACCAACACCACACTTGGAATTACAACCACAATGAGAGACTTTTTACTCCTGATCCCGGCTTCACTACAGGGGGGAAGACAGTCTGTTTCATCTCGTATCCCCCACTGGCCTAGTGAAGAAGCACCCAGGAAAGGACTGCTGGACAAAACACGTCCTCATAAATGCCACCTCCACGCCTCCAGATCCGCTCCTCTTCCCTGCCCCCAGCAACTGCCTCAGCAGCTACGCATCACCTGTGGCCGGGGCTCCTGCCAGGCCTCCTAAATGGTCTCTCAGTCCTGTCTGACCCTGTCTAATCTACTCTCCACTGCCAGAGAACCTGATCTGATTCTAAAGTCCAAGTCTAATCTCTGACTCCAAAAACTTCTGGAATGCCAACAGCTCTTCCCGAGTCTGCATCTAACCCCGAGTAGCCCAGTTCAGCAAGTGACTTCCTTTTCCAAACCCCAGCCTCCAGAACTGCAGACGGGAGCCCGTATAGCAACCAGATCTCAAAGTTGCTCACAATTAAATCAGAAAAAGCACAAAAACTGTCAGTTTTTAATAAATAAAAGTATACATTTAACTAATAATAGGTATCCCCTGCTTCCTGAAAATTCACTTTATACTACATAATTTTTTAAAAAAGAAAGACATCAATACCTGCTTCCACTAATGAAAGAACTCCAAAGAGGATTTTCTCTTTTATGTAAAAAAGTGAAAAACAAAAGTAGCGTCTGCTTGTTTTGCAGCGAGCCCTAAGAGAGGAAGCACCAACTCCAGCCAGCCAGAGCGGCACCAGCCAGCTCCGTCCCCAGGGCGACACCCAGCCTCCAGCATCAAGCTGCCATCCTGTCTGCACATGTGCGAAGCCTCCATGTCTGCACATCCATCAGCAAGACGTCTCCTGAGATAACTGCTTCTCCACTTGATGCCACTTTGGCTTTGGAAGGTTTCAGAGGAGCAGTCCACTCTCGGACAGCGAGGAAAGACAGTGCCCCCAGGCACCGGCACCCTGCGGTCAAGGCTAAGGGACAGCAAGCGCCACAGTGCAGGCTCAGCCCTGGGTGGGAAGCGCTTAGCTAATGAATGGCGGCCAACATGAAGCCTGGGACTCTATCTTGAGAACTGCAGGGTCTGGGGCACCGGACAGAGGATCAGCGTGTCAGGAGACTTTGGGGCATTGGGGACAATGGGCTGGCTGAAGGTACTGGCAGTGGGAATGGAAGAGGTTTGAAAATTGGAAGATCTTAAGGAAGGAGAAGTGTCAGAACTTGATGAGTTGGATGGGCTGGGGCAGGAGAGAGAAAAACGCTGGGTTTTGTGTTTGCCATTTACCAAGCCATGGAAATGGCTGGGGTGGGGGTAGGAGTGGGGAGATGGACAAGGAAAAAGGGGGCTAGGAAGAGGCATCGCCTCGCTTAAAAAGATCCAAGGGTCTCAAAGTCCAAGACCCTCCAAGAACCCCCTCCCCAGACCTCTCTGGCACTCTGCACCCTCCACTAAAACGACTGTCACCCTTGGTCAAACTCTCCTCCCAACAGGCCATGCTCTTTCACACCCTTTGCCTTTGACTGTGCGGTTTCCTTTGCCAGAAGTGACTTCTGATCTTTCCCTTCCTCTATCTCCAACCTGGCTGAACCTTTAAGGGTCAACGAGGAGCTGGCTGGCTTTGGCGGTGCGTCCCTCACTCCCAAACATGCCGGCTCTCTCCCGCCACCTGCCCGGCGCTGACACGCGCGACAGTGGCTGCTCTTCCGAGCGCTGTGCACCCCGTGAGACAGCACCTGGGGCCCCTCGGGTCTAACCGAGCGCCAACTGGCGGGCAGGCGTGTGTGCACGTGTGTGCAGAACCGCAGGCACTGGTGTGCACGCCATAGGTGTGTTGTGCATGTGTGTCCAGCTCCGCAGGCACCGGTGTGCACGCCATAGGTATGTTGTGTACGTGTGTCCAGCACCACAGGCACGTGTGTGCACGTGTGTCCAGCACCGCAGGCACAGGTCTGCACGCCATAAGTATGTTGTGCACGTGTGTCCAGCACCGCAGGCACGGGTGTGCACGCCATAGGTGTGTTGTGCATGTGTGTCCAGCTCCGCAGGCACCGGTGTGCACGTGTGTCCAGCTCCGCAGGCACAGGTCTGCACGCCATAAGTATGTTGTGCACGTGTGTCCAGCTCCGCAGGCACAGGTCTGCACGCCATAGGTATGTTGTGTACGTGTGTCCAGCACCGCAGGCACGTGTGTGCACGTGTGTCCAGCTCCGCAGGCACAGGTCTGCACGCCATAAGTATGTTGTGCACGTGTGTCCAGCACCGCAGGCACGGGTGTGCACGCCATAGGTGTGTTGTGCATGTGTGTCCAGCTCCGCAGGCACCGGTGTGCACGCCATAGGTATGTTGTGTACGTGTGTCCAGCACCGCAGGCACGTGTGTGCACGTGTGTCCAGCACCGCAGGCACTGGTCTGCACGCCATTGTTGTCAACAAAGTGGAGGAGCCTCACGGAAGGTCAGTGTTCAGTGGGGTTAACTTTGCAAACGGGCCCCGGGGTTCACAACACTCTCTCGGTCGCTCGTCCCCCGTCCCCACGACTCATCGCTGCCTCCAGTACCCTCAGCCACGGCCGCCCCGTTGGCCCGTTCACTGCCCGGGGACCGAGCCCGCGGGTCAGGCCAGGTTCCGGGCGAGGCTCCTACCGGCTGGCGGACGTCCGGGCTGCGGGACCGCCGCGCGGTCAGCATCTCCACGGGCCCGACTGGCGTCGCCGCTCCCCGCTCCGCCCGGGGTCCGCGCCTTTCGAGCCACCGCTGCCCCAGTCCCTCCGAGCCGGCTGGCAAGCTGTCAGGTGCCGCGGCCGGCCGCCCCATGTCTCTCAGACAAGGCTGGTGCGGGCTGCCCCTCTCCGCCCTCCAACCCCCGTCCGCCGGCCCCTTCGGCTGCCGCCCCGCAGGGGTACTCACCCTCCATCATCTCCTGCGACTGTTGCTCGCCCGAGCCTCGCTCCGCCGCCATGTTGGCTGCTCTTTCCCTTTCCGGAATCTGTCGCCTCAGACCCCTAAGCCAATCAGGGCTCCCAGTTCACAGCAGCCCAGCCAATGGAATCCCAATGAAAGAGGGGGGCTGAACCTTGACGCGCCTGCGTGGCCCCAGCCCCTCATGGGAGTTGTAGTCCACCCCCCTCCCGAGGGCTCCCGCTTCACCTCCCCCGGGCAGGTAATTTAAGAACGTCCGGAGGCGTCACGAGGCGAGGAGCCGGGAAGAGGGCAGGGACTGGCGGGGTGCAGGCACGGAGCCGTGGCTGTAGGCGAATGGAGAGGAAAACCTGGGAGATGAGCTGGCTCGTAGCGGATCTCTACGTGGGGCCGCAAAGTGCGGACCTTCGGGCCTCATCGGCCGCGTCTGCACAATGGACCGACTCAGTCCCAGCGTTGCTGCGCGGATTTAGCCCATGCAAAGGGGCCGCCTCCACTTAACTCCCAGAGCAGGTGCTGGGAGACCCGGTCAGCACCCCGGACGCCGACCTAGCCCATGGCAGACGCTGCAGCTCTTGTGGACTCGGCCCTGCGGGCGCGCCTGCCCCGTGAGGTAGCCGCTCCCGCAGCTCCCACCTCCCGGGCGAGACAGCCGAAAGGCGAACTCCACGCTGCTCACCCGTCTCCATTCTGAAACCGGGGAGGAGCCAGTGTTGGCCGGACCGTGCTGGCGGAGGCGCCGTTCTTTTTGGCTCCTCGGAGGCGCCGTAGGAGACCAATGCGTCCTTAGCAACCGTTAGCGCGGGCTTTCCCATTTGAGCTCGCTGAGTCCCGCCCACGGGGCGCCAGTGGTTGGACTATTGGGTCTGTCAATCGGCGCGAGTTGCTCTGCGATTGGCCGGTAGGGCGGCGAAGACCGGCTTCCTCGCGGCGGGAGGTGAAGCAGTGGTGCCCCGCCAAGGTGTCGGTCGTCGGCCCCAGGTGAGAAGCTAGCGCTCTGCAGCGGGAGACCGGGCTCCGTGGGGTCCCCCCGCCGAGCGGGCCTCGGACGAGCCAGACCCGAGTGCGTTGTTCGCGGCGCGGCCGGCTCCTCCACGTGCGGCTCCGGCCCGGGCGGTGGCCCGCCACCCTGCGGCCGTTTGCCCCGCGCCGCGCCCCGGGGCCCGGGGTCGGGCCTCCCTGGACCTCCGTGTCTCCGCCCCTGCCCAGCCCGCCCGTCGCTCGGTCCTCTCCGGGACTTAACGGTTGCGCTTATCCGTTCCTGTCGCCTGTCCTCCGAGAAGGTGAGCTCCACCCAGCACGGAGACCGTGTCTTGCACAGCTGCGGACGGTGCCGGGCTCGGAAGGAGCTTTCCGGTCCACGTGGGGTGACTGCACGAGTGGGGGTACAGCCCGCCGCTTCCCCGCATCCTCCCTTGGGTGTCCCGCGCTCACTCGGCTTTCCCCGCCATCGTGTCTTCGCCAGTTTTTCTTTTCTGGAGACGGGCAGTGAGTGGCCCGAGCTGAAAACTCCGGACGTGGTCTCATTGCCTTTCATTCTCGCACCGCTTCGCCCACCGGTACATCGATGGCAGTTCTACGTCGGGCTCTCTCTCGTGGTTCCCTAGCCATCTTCCTGCCATTGCTTTGGTTTAAAACCTCCTCGTTTCTTGCCTGGATTACTGTCCGCCCCCCCCCCCCCCGTGATCTTTGTAAAATGTGCAACTGGCCTTTTTTTTTTTTCATTTTTCCGAAGCTGGAAACAGGGAGGCAGTCAGACAGACTCCCGCATGCGCCCGACTGGGATCCACCCGGCACGCCCACCAGGGGGCGAGGCTCTGCCCATCTGGGGTGTCGCTCCGTGTCATCCAGAGCCATTCTAGCGCCTGAGGCAGAGGCCATGGAGCCATCCTCAGCGCCCGGGCCATCTTTGCTCCAATGGAGCCTTGGCTGCGGGAGGGGAAGAGAGAGACAGAGAGGAAGGAGAGGGGGAGGGGTGGAGAAGCAGATGGGCGCTTCTCCTGTGTGCCCTGGCCGGGAATTGAACCCGGGACTCCTGCACGTCAGGCCGACGCTCTACCACTGAGCCAACCGGCCAGGGCCGCAACTGGTCTTGTTGCTCCCAACCATGGAGCTCATTCAAGTCAGTCTTAGGGATAAAATCCAGACTGTTGAGGCAGACATCAGGGGCCCTGGTTACTACCGTCCGGCTGTTCCTCTTCGAGGGCTGTGGGCATCTTTTCTCTGCAGTGCCAGCCCCTTGCTCTGCGGGTGCTTCCTCGAGGAAGCCTTTGCTTACACCTTCTGTTACAAGCAGACGTTGTCTTGGGCATTGTTTAGGGTGCCTTGCAGCAAGGAAGAGACACAGTCTCTAAGGGGCGCTGACGGCCCTCAACCCTTGAAGCCCAGAGGAAGGCAGGTTTTCGGGTGGCTTCACCCCGAGGCTGGTTCAGCTCTCGGTTGTCCAGCCGTGGTGGGGGCAGTCGGAGGTGTTGGCCTCCCAGCTTATGTTCCAGTGGCAGAAGGTCACCCAGAAGAGGAAGGAGCGTTTCCCCAGAAGCTCCCTGCCAGACCTGCCCTCGCATCTGTTTGTCTGAGCAGGGTTACTCACTCACACTTTTTGGAATCAAAACTGGCAGTGGGAATAGGGCTACTCTGAGGCACCATGAAATCCTTCCTGGGTTCAGCTTTCTATGATAATAATCCCCCTTCTCCCTGCCTCCCACCCCCAACCTCAAACTGCCATTGCCCTAAAAATCTTTAAGGGTCTGTGGCTTCACTGGGATCTTAGGGCCACTTCTGCTCTCTTCTGGATGAGTCACTCTCACAGGTCTGGTTTCAACGCATGTGTCTTGTTTTTACTTTTTGCAAGCTTCTCCTACTTCCGGGAAGCTCAGAGATGCCACAGAGACCGTATTCTCTGGTGAGGTAGTTCTGATATGCAAAGGCCGCTCAGTTATCCATTCTGCTATAAGCTTAGTTTTTCAAAAACTTTTTTCTTTTTAAATTTACCTGGAATGAATTCTTTTTTTGTGTGTGTGTGTGTGTGGCAGAGACAGAGTCAGAGAGAGGGACAGATAGGGACAGACAGACAGGAAGGGAGAGAGATGAGAAATATCAATTCTTTGTTGCGGTTCCTTAGTTGTTCATTGATTGATTTCTCATATGTGCCTTGACCGGGGGGCTACAGCAGATCGACTGACCCCTTGCTCCAGCCAGCGACCCTGACCCCAAGCTGGTGAGCCTTGCTCAAACCAGATGAGCCTGCGCTCAAGCTGGTGACCTCACTGTCTCGAACCTGGGTCCTCCGCATCCGAGTCCAACGCTCTATCCACTGCGCCACCGCCTGGTCAGGCTGGAACGAATTTTTGTACAGTGAATCCCGGGGACTGCGGTTTGACCAACACGGTTGTCACCACATGCAGAGTTGTCGGTTCGCACAGACTTCACTGTGAGAGGTGTACACGGCTATCCTGCCCTGACTGACTGTGAGGATGACCTTGAACCAGGAGAGAGCTGGCCTGTGGAGGTCCGGGTAGAGCCAGCCCCTTTCCTTTCCAGCCCAGGTCCACCCTGTGTGGGAGGGGCCTGCGTGTCCATGTGTGGGCACCTGCTGGTTTGTTGAAGCTTGATCTTCCTGCAAAGGCTGTTCTTCGTCCTGTCCTCAGGTCTGTGAGTGCCGACGTGGGAGGCCCAGGAGGGGCAGAGGCCTGGGCAGGTCTGGGAAGTGGGGTCCAGGCCCTGTCGCCGGGAACTTTGGCTGTTAGCATCCCTCGAAGGTGGTCTAGAAGAGGGGGTGCAGGCTGTTGGGGGACATCACCTCGGCCCTGGGACTCCTCACTCTTCTAGGACCCCTGGCTTCCAGAAGTCTGTCTGTACTGTAGTTATGCAAGGGAAGGTCACAGGAGATTTTTCTGTACTTTTTTTCTAATGTCTGCATGAAAATTTACAAGTATTTAAAGAGTTAAAAACATAAACTTCTGCCCTAGCTGGTTGGCTCAGTGGTAGAGTGTCGGCCCGGTGCATGAAGTCCTGGGTTCAATTCCTGGTCAGGGCACACAGGAGAAGAAACCATCTGCTTCTCCACCCTTCCCTCCTTCCTCTCCTGCAACCATGGCTTGAATGGCTTGAGCAAGTTGGCCCCAGGCACTGAGGATGGCTCCATGTCCTTGCCTCAGGACCTGAAATAGCTTGGTTGCCAAGCAACTGAGCAACTGCCCCAGATGGGCAGAGCATTGCCCTATAAGGGGCTTGCCAGGTGGATCCCAGTTGGGGTGCATGTGGCAGCCTGTCTCTGCCTCCTCACCTCTCGCTTAATAAAAAACAAAACATAGCCTGACTTGTGGTGGCGCAGTGGATAAAGTGTTGACCTGAAATGCTGAGGTCGCCGGTTCAAAACCCTGGGCTTGCCTGGTCAAGGCACATATGGGAGTTGATGCTTCCTGCTCCTCCCCTCCTCTCTCTCTCTCTCTCTCTCTCTCTTTCTCTTTCTCTCTTTCTCTCATGAATAAATAAAGTCTTTAAAAAAAAGGGAAAACAAAACAAATCCTAAACCTCCATGTGGACCCATCTTCAGACTCTTCACATCTACATTTTTGGGAGCTCTGTGGGTGATTCTGGGTGCAGCTGGTGGGACCCACCTGATCGGTGGCTTTGGTGACACTGCTCTTGAGCTGTGAGCGTTTGCGGTCAGTGTGGTCTGCAGCCAGGCTTTCCACGGCCTCCCCCGCCCAAGTCCACTTTCAGCACTTCTCCTCCCCCCCCTCCCCCTGTGCCCTCAGAGAGCTGCTTGCTGCAGGACTTGGTTCAACCATCCCCACACTGTGGTGCTGACCCACAGGGCAGTTGGGTCTGTGAGTCTTTTGGGGCTGAGCTTAACGTAGGCTTGGGAAGAATTTGTAGGTTACACTGTCCTCGTGTTCTCTTATTGCTGATGTTCATCAGTGTCCCCTTGTTTTCTAGTTGACAGTGGTTCCATGGCTGACCGTCTCCCAATGGAGGACAGAGGCTCGCCGGCCATTGACGAGGATCGGAGGTGCCTGCGTGTGGGCCCACCCTTGTCGGCGTTCACCGAGGGCCCCACTGTGCAGACCTCCCCCCAACTCAGCAAGTCTGTGTCCTCGGCCCACAGACACCTGAGCAGAAGGAATGGGCTCTCGAAACTCTGCCAGAGCAGGACAGCGCTCTCCGGTGATGACCTCCGTGTGGTCATTGTGGCGTCTTATCTCCGTTCCTGCAGAGAAAGGTCTAGGCCAGAGCAGGACAGCGCTCTCTGGTGATGACCTCCATGTGGTCATTGTGGCGTCTTATCTCCGTTCCTGCAGAGAAAGGTCTAGGCCAGAGCAGGACAGTGCTCTCTGGTGATGACCTCCGTGTGGTCATTGTGGGTGTCTTATCTCTGTTCCTGCAGAGAAAGGTCTAGGCCAGAGCAGGACAGCGCTCTCCGGTGATGACCTCCGTGTGGTCATTGTGGGTGTCTTATCTCTGTTCCTGCAGAGAAAGGTCTAGGCCAGAGCAGGATGGTGCTCTCTGGTGATGACCTCCGTGTGGTCATTGTGGTGTCTTGTCTTTGTTCCTGCAGAGAAAGGTCTAGGCCAGAGCAGGATGGTGCTCTCCGGTGATGACCTCCATGTGGTCATTGTGGCGTCTTGTCTCCGTTCCTGCAGAGAAAGGTCTAGGCCAGAGCAGGATGGTGCTCTCCGGTGATGACCTCTGTGTGGTCATTGTGGGCGTCTTATCTCTGTTCCTGCAGAGAAAGGTCTAGGCCAGAGCAGGATGGTGCTCTCCGGTGATGACCTCCGTGTGGTCATTGTGGCGTCTTATCTCCATTCCTGTAGAGAAAGGTCTGGGTTTCCACGCTGCTGTGTGCACTGGTCGAAGATTCCGCAGACATTCCTGCGGTGTCTGTTCTGTGAGATTCTTGGGATGGGAACTTTTTTTCCGGCAGCAGTTGGAATTCCGCATTTCAGGTCAGATTAGAGCGGAGTGTTCTCTCACTTCAGAGTGCGGGGACGCTGAGCTGAGCCAGGCTGCGTTGTGGGTGAGACACGGGTTTGCTAGTTAAGCCAGCCAGGACCTGCTGACGGCACTGCAGTCTCGGGCAGAGAGACCAGGTGGGGGCAGCCAGCTTCACAACAGAGGCAGGCGGGGCTGCCCAGGGACGGTCCAGGAGCTGCTCCTGCTGCCCACCCGTTCACCGACTTCTTCTCCGAGTCAGCCAGAGCCCAGAGCTCAGGCACCCCTGGGCCCAGACACGCGAGGAAGAGGGTGTCACTCTGCCTTTGAGGAGCTTGTCGTCTGGGGGGTCGCTTGAGGAGACAGCCGCGTGCGCGCTCGAAGTTGGTGGGCCTGAAACGCAGAACGGAGACGGTGGCGAGGTGGCGAGGAGCCCACTGACAGGGTGAAGGGCGGGAGGGGGTCTGCTCTCACGGAAGGAGCAGTTTAACAGAGGCCGCTGCCGCCTCAGGACTGTGGACTTTAGCCAGGTGCGCTGGCCCAGGGACAGGGCGTTTGGGAGCAGAGGCAGAGCTGGTGCCACAGTGCTGTCCTGAGGCACGAGGCGGTGGAGCTGACCCTGGGTTTCTGGACTGATGAGGCCACTCCCTGAGAAGGTGGGGGCTCCTCAGTGACGGGTCCGAGGGGATAAGAGGGTGACGCTCATATATTTTTTTAATTAAACATTTTTTTAATTGATTGATTTGAGAGAAAGGGAAACATCGATTTGTTGTTCCACTTATTTATGCATTCATTGGTTGTTTCTTATATGTGCCCTGATTAGGGTCAAACCCTTAACCTTGGCGTATCGGGACGACGCTCTAACCGCGTGCTGTTTGGTTTTTGAGCTGCCAGAAGGAGGGGCTGATGTTGCTGAGATGGGGGGCAGCCGCTGGAGCCCGGGGTCGCGGAGGGTCTGAGGCTGAGCCACAGCAGTGGAGAGAGGCCGGGAAGGGGAGGCCCAGGCACTTTCGGGGGTGGGACAGCAGGGGTGGAGCAGGGGAGCCCCTGGAGGTGTGGCCTGCAGCAGACTTCCTGGGGGTGAGGACTGACAGTTCTAGCAGAACGGAGGGGGGAGTGGAGACAGCAGGTAGCATTTGCATTTGTGACTTTCTAGGAACGAGTAACAAGGCTGAGTCCAGTGATGGACACGAGTGTGCCCCTTGGCTTGGTGGTGGGCAGGGACCTCAGAGTGTCATTTGCACAGAACTGTTGATCTCTGAGGGTCACAGCTCTGCTGACTGGAGCCCCTGGTGGCTTAGGTAGATCAGGGACTGTTCCTGTTAGTGCGTGACTCAAACTGCAGATTAATTTAGGGCTTTTGTGGGGATTGGGACATAGGGATTGGGCCTTGCATGTCTCAGAAGCAAGCTCCTGGTGACCCTGAGGTCTAAAGCTTCCTTTCCTTTTCTCTCCAGAAGACAGATGGAGCTCCTACTGTCTCTCATCGTTGGCTGCCCAGAACATCTGCACAGGCAAAGCACAGAGCCCCGCACAGGCCGACCCGGCCGGGTCACTGGCCAGCACATCCTGCTGCTCACTGCTGCGCGGCTTGTCCTTGGGGTGCTCCACGCCCCTGCTCCCGGCCCCTGCGGGCAACCCCAACAAGGCCATCTTCACGGTGGACGCCAAGACCTCGGAGGTATTTGCAGCCGTGGGTTCTGGGTCTGTGCCTTCAACCGGCAACCTCAGTCAGAGGTGTTTGTGCATGTTAAGTGCAGCTAGGAGTGTTTGGTCTTACGTATGTGGTAACAAAAGAGACATGAATTCGGGGGACCTAACTGTGACGCAGCGAACCCGTTGAACCCTGTTGTCGAGACCGAGGCTCAGGGAGGCTGAAGCGCCCTTTGCCTGTGCTCACTCAAGTGTTGCTCACAGCCGAAACGAGAGCGATGCCCAGTGTTTGAGCCAATGTGCTGGCCTGATTGCACGCGTACACACGAGAGCTGAGACTGTCGGAGGCGTGTGTGTCCCGTCTTGATGGGTGAAGGACACGTGGTCGGGTGCACTGATGGGGGACGTTCTTGTTTCCACGTGGTTGAGACACAAGGTCCCAAGGGCGTCACTGTGTGAGCCGCCAGGTAGATGGTGAGGAGAGGATGAGTCCCCCTCCCTGGCAGGTGCCCGTGTCTCCTTCTCGCCATTCCCGGGAGTCAGAGTTGCTGCTGGTGACGCTGGTGGCTTTTCTGTGACACTCAGATCCTGGTGGCCAACGAGAATGCCTGCCGGCTGCTGGGTTACAGTGGCCACGACCTCATCGGCCAGAGGCTCACGCAGCTCTTCCTGAAGCCAGACTGCGACGTGGTGGAAGCACTCAGTGAGGAGCACGTGGAGGCCGATGGCCGCGCTGCCGTGGTGTTTGGCAGAGTGGTGAGTGTGGGCCGGGGGCCTGGCCGCGGCTGGAGCGTGCGCCGTGGTGTTTGGCAGAGTGGTGAGTGTGGGCCCGTGGCCTGGCCGCGGCTGGAGCGTGCGCCGTGGTGTTTGGCAGAGTGGTGAGTGTGGGCTGGTGGCCTGGCCGTGGCTGGAGCGTGCGCCGTGGTGTTTGGCAGAGTGGTGAGTGTGGGCCCGTGGCCTGGCCGTGGCTGGAGCGTGCTCTGTGGTGTTTGGCAGAGTGGTGAGTGTGGGCTGGTGGCCTGGCCGTGGCTGGAGCGTGCTCCGTGGTGTTTGGCAGAGTGGTGAGTGTGGGCCGGTGGCCTGGCCGCGGCTGGAGCGTGCTTCGTGGTGTTTGGCAGAGTGGTGAGTGTGGGCCGGTGGCCTGGCCGTGGCTGGAGCGTGCTCCGTGGTGTTTGGCAGAGTGGTGAGTGTGGGCCCGTGGCCTGGCTGCGGCTGGAGCGTGCTCCGTGGTGTTTGGCAGAGTGGTGAGTGTGGGCCCGTGGCCTGGCCGCGGCTGGAGCGTGCGCCGTGGTGTTTGGCAGAGTGGTGAGTGTGGGCCCGTGGCCTGGCCGCGGCTGGAGCGTGCGCCGTGGTGTTTGGCAGAGTGGTGAGTGTGGGCCCGTGGCCTGGCCGCGCTGCCGTGGTGTTTGGCAGAGTGGTGAGTGTGGGCCCGTGGCCTGGCCGCGGCTGGAGCGTGCGCCGTGGTGTTTGGCAGAGTGGTGAGTGTGGGCCCGTGGCCTGGCCGCGGCTGGAGCGTGCGCCGTGGTGTTTGGCAGAGTGGTGAGTGTGGGCCCGTGGCCTGGCCGTGGCTGGAGCGTGCGCCGTGGTGTTTGGCAGAGTGGTGAGTGTGGGCCCGTGGCCTGGCCGTGGCTGGAGCGTGCTCCGTGGTGTTTGGCAGAGTGGTGAGTGTGGGCTGGTGGCCTGGCCGTGGCTGGAGCGTGCTCCGTGGTGTTTGGCAGAGTGGTGAGTGTGGGCCGGTGGCCTGGCCGTGGCTGGAGCGTGCTCCGTGGTGTTTGGCAGAGTGGTGAGTGTGGGCCCGTGGCCTGGCCGCGGCTGGAGCGTGCGCCGTGGTGTTTGGCAGAGTGGTGAGTGTGGGCCCGTGGCCTGGCCGCGGCTGGAGCGTGCGCCGTGGTGTTTGGCAGAGTGGTGAGTGTGGGCCCGTGGCCTGGCCGCGGCTGGAGCGTGCTCCGTGGTGTTTGGCAGAGTGGTGAGTGTGGGCCCGTGGCCTGGCCGCGGCTGGAGCGTGCGCCGTGGTGTTTGGCAGAGTGGTGAGTGTGGGCCGGGGGCCTGGCCGCGGCTGGAGCGTGCGCCGTGGTGTTTGGCAGAGTGGTGAGTGTGGGCCGGTGGCCTGGCCGTGGCTGGAGCGTGCGCCGTGGTGTTTGGCAGAGTGGTCAGTGTGGGCTGGTGGCCTGGCCGTGGCTGGAGCGGGCAGCAGGGGGTGGCAGGGGCACCGCAGGAGCAGAAGCTGCCGCTGCCGCTGGCCTGGCGCTGCTCATGGGGGAGGAGGCCCGATGGCCTCTGCAAACCTGCGGGCGGCGCGTCCGGTTCTGGGAGGGACGGACTCCCGTCGGGGGGTGCTGGGGGGCTGGCGGGACTGGGAGGTCTTCCCAGAGCTTCGCTTAGCTGGTCCGTGTGTCCCGCCCGGACTTGGCCGGTTGAACTGCATGTTAAGTGAGGAGCCTAAGCCTCAGGCACTGGGAGAAGCTAGACCGGGTCCATGACACCGAGAAGTGCCCGTCCAGGGCTGACCGCTGAGGAGAACGGAGCTGTGCGGTGTGTGTGTGTCTGTTTCTTAAGAAATTACAGACACCGATCATAGAAATCTACTCTTCTGTTAGAACGATCATTCAGAGATTGTAAGGCTTAGTGTCAGAAACCATGTGGGCGCTTTGGTTAATTTCCAGAATGTCAGGTAGTTGGACAGAGCTTGAAAACGCAACATGCCTGGGGTGGGGAGGGCTTGGCCTTGGGGGCAGCAGGGGCAGCCTGTCCCTGCCCGCAGGTGGACGTCGTGAGCCGCAGCGGGGAGAGGATCCCAGTGTCCGTGTGGATGAAGAGGATGAAGCAGGATCCCCGCCTGTGCTGTGTGGTGGTGCTGGAGCCCGTGGAGAGGGTCTCGGCCTGGGTCTCTTTCCAGAATAATGTGAGTTTGTGCAGTTTCTCAGCAGCATGGGCTCGGGCACGTGTCTGCTCCCCAGTGCCTCGCAGACCTTATTCCCCACCCCCCCGGGTTCTGCAGCCCTGTCTGCTGAGCTCCTGAGTAGTCGTGCCCGTGGGTGGGGAGCCCTGTCTCCCTGTGCCTCAGTTTCCTCATCTGTAAAGTCAGGGTGGAGTGTGACCCCTCGTAGGACTGGGACATGCGGAGCACAGACAGCGCTCGGCGTGAGCGGTGGAGGCGGCCGCCGTGCTTGCGCACGAGGCTCTGGCACACGGGGCTCTGGGGGCCTCCAGACTGGCCGGTGCAGGCCGGCGTGGGGGGAGCTGTTGTCAGGAGTCCGTCTGCACCCCTGCAGCGGGAGTAGCCTCAAGGTGTCACTGAGGCTCAGTGAAGGTTGAAGCTGAAGTGGAAGAAGCTGTTAGCACAACACTGGCTTTTCCCCCAAGGGGACCATCACGGCGTGCGACAGTGTCTTTGCTCATCTGCACGGCTACGAGTGTGGGGCCGAGGTGGCCGGGCAGCGCCTCACAGACCTGATCCCTTCTGTGCAGCTCCCCGCACCAGGCCAGCACGTCCCACAGGTGAGCCCTGGCCACCTGCCTGCCTCCCCTGGGAGCCTGAGGGGGAGGAGGAGGCTGTGGGGCTCCCCTGACGGGCGTGTGACAGGTGGTCTGAAGCGCAGACTCGGAGCTCAGCCACAGGAGGTGCTGTCTGCTCAGTGGTGCATCTTCTTTCAGAATCTCAAGATTCAGAGGTCTGTCGGAAGAGCCAAGGATGGTACCACCTTCCCTTTGAGCTTGAAGCTGAAACCTAGGCCCAGCAGTGAGGAAGCAGAAGCTGGCCAGGCGGCCTCTGGGCCAGGCTACACAGCGTCTGTCTGGGTGTTTTCCACCATCAGTGGCCTCATCACCCTCCTGCCGGATGGGACCATCTATGGCATCAACCACAGCTTTGCGCTGACGCTGTTCGGTTATGGGAGGACCGAGCTCCTGGGCAAGGTGGGCCCTCTTTGGGTGCCTGGCCGCGTCCCCTGTGGGGAGGCTGGTGTGCGACCCACGGTGAGGGAGGGCCTGGGTCCCAGGCCCAGTGCCTCCGAGTCTTCTAGTCCGGCTGCCAGCTTTACTGGGGGTGGGGGAGCGCACAGGCTGAGGGGGATCGCCTGCTGGTGACCCTGCGCCCTGCTCGCTTTTCTAGAGCCCACATTGAGCACTCTGACACCTGGCCGTCTCCAGAGCCACCCAGGAGAGGGAGGGGGTTCTAGCCTCAAAGCCCCATCCTGAGCGAGTCTGGTCTGAGATACTGGACTAGCTGGGGGCCTGTCTGCATGTCCCCTGACTGTCCTGGGGGGTTGGGGAGCCTGTTGTTTGGTCAGTGTTGAAGGAGGGGATTTCTGGGACCTTCTTGGTTGAGCTTTCTCTCAGCTCCCTGGATGCACAGCAGGGACCAAGGCTGGTGACTGCAGCTGTTTCTTATCCAAGACTTCTGAGCCGTCCCATGTCAGTTACTGCAAAAAGGCATCACAAACTTAGTGCCCGAGTGACAGTCAGGTGTTTTGGTCTGAAGTCAGCCTTTGAGCTGAGTTGTAGGTGGGACAGCCCGCTCTGTTCCGTGTGGTCTGGGGGCGACATCTTCCCGGTTTCTGGTTCAGTTGAAGCAAATGAACTCGGTTGGCACGACATTTGGACAAGGAATTCCCACAGGCACAGCGAGGGCAGCAGGGCCCTTCGGGGGCGTGTGTGGGTCAGGGCAGTTTCCAGAGGCAGCCTCTGTCCCTGTGGTCCTGGGCCCGGGACCCTCACCCTGAGGCCACAGCCAGTGCAGCGCAGGCCTGTGCTGGACCTGACGGGCAGTTTCCTACTGCTCAACGCCCTGTCCTCTGGTGCCAGGATACTGGAGTAGTAGGTTTACAGTGGGTCCCAGGCCTGAGGGAAGGAGGGCAAAGGCCAGGCGTCTGCTTGGAGACATGTCGCTGTCAAAACAACTAGCTTTGAAGTGTTAATTTTACATTTTTACAAGAAAAAGGAGAGCAGTCCCGAATTCCATGCTGAGCGCCAGGGGGGCTTCAGGCCTCCTGGAAGAATGGTCCCCTCACCTGGAGGTGACATGTCAGAGACCTGCACACCTGTGCTCATCACCCCCCCACCCCACCCCACCCCCGCCTGCGCCAGAGGGACCAGAGGGACGGTAGGGGTCCAGTGGGGCGGGTTCTGGCTGGTTCCGAAGGCTGCCAGTGGGCGGGTTTGGGCTGGTTCCGAAGGCTGCCAGTGGGGCGGGTTCGGGCTGGTTCCGAAGGCTGCCAGTGGACGGGTTCTGGCTGGTTCCGAAGGCTGCCAGTGGGGCGGGTTCTGGCTGGTTCCGAAGGCTGCCAGTGGGGCGGGTACTGGCTGGTTCCGAAGGCTGCCAGTGGGGCGGGTTCTGGCTGGTTCCGAAGGCTGCCAGTGGGGCGGGTTCGGGCTGGTTCCGAAGGCTGCCAGTGGGCGGGTTCTGGCTGGTTCCGAAGGCTGCAAGTGGGGCGGGTTCGGGCTGGTTCCGAAGGCTGCCAGTGGGCGGGTTTGGGCTGGTTCCGAAGGCTGCCAGTGGGGCGGGTTCGGGCTGGTTCCGAAGGCTGCCAGTGGACGGGTTCTGGCTGGTTCCGAAGGCTGCCAGTGGGGCGGGTTCTGGCTGGTTCCGAAGGCTGCCAGTGGGGCGGGTACTGGCTGGTTCCGAAGGCTGCCAGTGGGGCGGGTTCTGGCTGGTTCCGAAGGCTGCCAGTGGGGCGGGTTCGGGCTGGTTCCGAAGGCTGCCAGTGGGCGGGTTCTGGCTGGTTCCGAAGGCTGCAAGTGGGGCGGGTTCGGGCTGGTTCCGAAGGCTGCCAGTGGGGCGGGTTCTGGCTGGTTCCGAAGGCTGCCAGTGGGGCGGGTTCGGGCTGGTTCCGAAGGCTGCCAGTGGGGCGGGTTCGGGCTGGTTCCGAAGGCTGCCAGTGGGGCGGGTTCGGGCTGGTTCCGAAGGCTGCCAGTGGGGCGGGTTCTGGCTGGTTCCGAAGGCTGCCAGTGGGGCGGGTTCTGGCTGGTTCCGAAGGCTGCCAGTGGGGCGGGTTCGGGCTGGTTCCGAAGGCTGCCAGTGGGGCGGGTTCTGGCTGGTTCCGAAGGCTGCCAGTGGGGCGGGTTCTGGCTGGTTCCGAAGGCTGCCAGTGGGGCGGGTTCTGGCTGCTTCTGAAGGCTGCCAGTGGGGCGGGTTCGGACTGGTTCTGAAGGCTGCCAGTGGGGCGGGTTCTGGCTGGTTCCGAAGGCTGCCAGTGGGGCGGGTTCGGACTGGTTCTGAAGGCTGCCAGTGGGGCGGGTTCTGGCTGGTTCCGAAGGCTGCCAGTGGGGCGGGTTCGGACTGGTTCTGAAGGCTGCCAGTGGGGCGGGTTCGGGCTGGTTCCGAAGGCTGCCAGTGGGGCGGGTTCTGGCTGGTTCCGAAGGCTGCCAGTGGGGCGGGTTCGGGCTGGTTCTGAAGGCTGCCAGTGGGGCCGGTTCTGGCTGGTTCCGAAGGCTGCCAGTGGGGCGGGTTCGGGCTGGTTCCGAAGGCTGCCAGTGGGGCGGGTTCGGGCTGGTTCTGAAGGCTGCCACTTCTCTTCTAGAACATCACCTTCCTGATCCCTGGTTTCTACCACTACATGGATCTTGCGCACAACCGCTCCATGCCGCTGCCCGACCTGGTCAACCACCTGGACACAGGCAGCTCGGGAGGGCCTGAGGAGGCGACCGTGGACGCCCTGCAGGGCTGGGATGGGGCTGAGGGTGAGGCCCAGCCCCCTCCCGGGAGCCTGCCTGAGCTTCCATGAGGCACAGGAGGGCACTGGGGCCTGGCACTCCGATGGGGTGGGGGTGAGGGTGAGGCCCAGCCCCCTCCCGGGAGCCTGCCTGAGCTTCCATGAGGCACAGGAGGGCACTGGGGCCTGGCACTCCGATGGGGTGGGGGTGAGGGTGAGGCCCAGCCCCCTCCCGGGAGCCTGCCTGAGCTTCCATGAGGCACAGGAGGGCACTGGGGCCTGGCACACCGATGGGGGTGGGGGTGGGGTGGGGGGAGAGGGGCTGTGGGTTTGCTGTCCCTCTGTCGCTCGTGGGCTTCTGTGTTTCCTGGGACGGGACACGTGTGTGTCTCACATGTTAAAGAGAGGAGGACAAGAACCCTCCCACGTGCCTGCCCCAGGTCCCCACGGGCCTGCATGTAGGACGCTCCTGACTAGTTGGCTGTCTCTTTTATAAGTGAGTCCATGTAGCTGTATGTATTTGAGGATGAGTGGATGTAGCATATCAGGTTAACCCCGAAATTCAAAGTCAGCAGGATTTCTTTATTGTGTTATCTGCTATGCTTTTAAAGGAACATTTAAAATGAGTCCCACACCTACTCCGAGTCCCCCCTGCATGACCCTCTTAGTGTCCAGTGAGGACTGAGCTCACGTTCCGGCCCTGCAGGGACCCCACCCTGGGGCTCAGGGCTGTGGCAGCGCCTGGGTTTGAGGGAGCAGGGAAGAAGCGGGTTCCCTGCAGCCTCCTGGGTGCCCCTTCCCTTGACAAGGAAGAAGGAGGAGCTGCACCCCGCTCCGCCCTGCCACTCCCCGACAGCCTCTGCACCCCGCTCCGCCCTGCCTCTCCCCGACAGCCTCTGCACCCCGCTCCTCCCTGCCACTCCCCGACAGCCTCTGTACCCCGCTCCGCCCTGCCACTCCCCACAGCCTCTGCACCCCGCTCCTCCCTGCCACTCCCCGACAGCCTCTGCACCCCGCTCCGCCCTGCCACTCCCCACAGCCTCTGCACCCTGCTCCTCCCTGCCACTCCCCGACAGCCTCTGTACCCCGCTCCGCCCTGCCACTCCCCGACAGCCTCTGCACCCCGCTCCTCCCTGCCACTCCCCGACAGCCTCTGTACCCCGCTCCGCCCTGCCACTCCCCGACAGCCTCTGCACCCCGCTCCGCCCTGCCACTCCCCACAGCCTCTGCACCCCGCTCCGCCCTGCCACTCCCCACAGCCTCTGCACCCCGCTCCGCCCTGCCACTCCCCGACAGCCTCTGTACCCCGCTCCGCCCTGCCACTCCCCGACAGCCTCTGCACCCCGCTCCGCCCTGCCACTCCCCGACAGCCTCTGCACCCCGCTCCGCCCTGCCACTCCCCACAGCCTCTGCACCCCGCTCCGCCCTGCCACTCCCCACAGCCTCTGCACCCCGCTCCGCCCTGCCACTCCCCACAGCCTCTGCACCCCGCTCCGCCCTGCCTCTCCCCACAGCCTCTGCACCCCGCTCCGCCCTGCCACTCCCCACAGCCTCTGCACCCCGCTCCGCCCTGCCACTCCCCACAGCCTCTGCACCCCGCTCCGCCCTGCCTCTCCCCACAGCCTCTGCACCCCGCTCTGCCCTGCCACTCCCCACAGCCTCTGCACCCCGCTCCGCCCTGCCTCTCCCCACAGCCTCCTCACTGCCCTCGGCAGTCCCAGTCGCTGTCTGGGGACAGTTTTGGGAGGACAGGAGCTGGGCTGCAGGGCTCTGGGGGTCTTAGGGACAGTGGCTTTTACCCTGAGTCAGAGTGGAGCCCTTGCAGGGCCCTGGGCTAACAATAAGGGGCCTGCTTATCCTCCGCTAGTGAGATCAAGCTGGCCAGAGCAGGACCCAGGACAGTGAGTGCAACAGGGCAGGCAGAGGGTGCTGACCTGGACTGGGTGCCCGTAGGGTGGCCAGAGGTGGCTGGATCCAGGACAGGCTGTGCACTTGGGCAGGTGGAGTGTGGTAGGTTAGTTTAGCCCCCAGCCCCATGCCTGAGTGGCTGGGAGATGAGGAGCCTCATCCCAGCAGGGCTGCCTTCAAAGGGAGACTCACTGTCCTTGCTAGACCCAGGGGGTGATGTCGTGCTCGCTGGTGACCACGTGCTGCCACCAGACAGGACAGCAAAGCCGAGGGGGAGCCAAGCAGCCATCACGAGAACCCAGGCCCAAGTGGACACCGGAGGCCGGCTCCCTTCTCCCCTGCCCTCCCTGCCTACTCCGGGGTGAGTCCTTGGGAAGGTGTGGGTTCCTTGGCACTGCCCGCAGCAGCCTCTATGTGACAGCCCCCATTTTACCTGGAAGGAGATGGTGAGGTGGGTTCTAGGAAACCAATATAAGCACAATTTTCTCATTTTAAAAATCATATGAATTTGTTCTCTTTGTGTGTGTCTATGTAACAAAGTATTCTATTTAAAGGAGGTGCAGGTTAGGGAATTTGGAAAGTTTAGAAAAGTAGAAATAAAAAGTCTCCTGTTCAGTTAACACTATCCTATTGTGCATGCCATTTTGGTAGGTTTTAAAAGTTTTCTTCTTTAAAAATCTCTGACGCCTACCACACAGCAATGAGCCACACTGGGTGTGTGGCACCCATGGCCTCTCTGCTCTGCCCAGGACTCACCTGGACACTGCGTGGGGCCTGGGTGCAGGTCACAGGGGCTGTCCTTGAACTTGACCTAACATTCCCTGTGTCTGGTTTCCTTTGCTTATTGTTGTGTTTACAAGTCTTCCTAAAATTACTTTTAAAATAGGTAATGTGAGAATAAATATGTGTGCCCTTTTTTTTTTTTTTTTTTTTTACAGAGACAGAGAGAGGGATAGACAGGGACAGACAGACAGGAATGGAGAGATGAGAGGCATCAATCATTAGTTTTTTGTTGCTCATTGTAACACCTTAATTGTCCATTGATTGCCTTCTCATACGTGCCTTGACCGCGGGCCTTCAGCAGACCGAGTAACCCCTTGCTCGAGCCAGCAACCTTGGGTCCAAGCTGGTGAGCTTTTTGCTCAAACCAGATGAGCCTGTGCTCAAGCTAGCGACCTCGGGGTCTTGAACCTGGGTCTTTCACATTCTAGTCCGACGCTCTATCCACTGCGCCACCGCCTGGTCAGGCAATATGTGTCCCTTTTGAAAGTACAGATTAATGATAAAAAGCAAAAGTCCCACACTGCACGTACGCACACACTCATGTATACGACAGGACCACACTGTGTGCGTGGTCCTCTGTGCAGACATGCATGCATTGCATGCACACTGTCATGTGTCTCAAAGGCCTTTTTGCGAGGTGCGACCCTGTCCAACGGCAGGGTTCAGGTAGGTGTTTTCTTGTTGAGACTCTCAGCTGTGTCCTGTCCTTTGCTCAGGCTTCCTAGCTTCCTCCTCCTTTACCGTGCTGTCCACTCAGTGTTGTGAGCTGTTTGCTGCTTGCTCTCCTGGCCCGTCCTTCCTGTGTGCTGCGGGAGGGGCTGAGGGTGCTCACTGTAGGGCATCGCAGTGGTGGCCTGTCCTGCTCTGCCCTGGGCTCCTTGGCGCCCTGGACAGCTGGTTTTCTGGGACGTGGTTATGCAGCGAGGGAGTCCCACCTGATCAGCCCAGCCTGAGTTTCAGTCGGTGGGTGAGGAGGCCGAGTGGACGTCTGGACTGTGGAACAGGTGCTGACACCCTCAGGGAGGCAACGGGAGGCTGGGGTGGGGTCCCATGACCCCATGGTGCCCTTGCGGGAGGCCCTGCCATCCACTCTGTTCATCACGGCTTGCAGACACAGCAGTGGAGGAGAGATGGGAGGGAGGCCTCCCCCGTACTCCCCATTTCTCCTTGGCCAGTGCTTAGTGACAAGGTGACATCTGCATGCTGGGAAGTGCAGAGACAGGAGCAGTGCAGAGCTGCCCTGGGCCTGAGCCCGGGACCGCGTCAGACGGGTCGCCCTCCCTGCGTGGCTAGGGAACGAGACCTTCCTGCCTCAGCTGCTTCGTGCAGAGGACCTGCCGCTCCGGACACTGGCCTGGGGCTGGTCTCTGGGCTTCGCTGATGGCTGGAATGGGGAGAGCTAGAGTAGCAAAAGGCACAGATACTTGTTTCCTGGGCTCTGCAGACCCTCACCCCAACCCTCGTTCCCCCAGCAGACTTCTGCTGTTCCTCCAAACTCTGCTCACCATTCCCTCTGTGGAGCCGTCATTGTCTCCTGTGCCTCTGTGAGCCTCTGGTGCGTCTACCCTGTTGCTGGTACATCTGCCCAGCAAGGCTGGGTGCGGCCACGTTCACTGGTCCTGGTGCCAGCACCTGCCCGGAGCTGACATGGGTCAGTGGTGTGGGTGCCACAGTGGCTGAGGGAGCCTTGACCCAGGCTCCCTGCGATCACCTTGTCTGCATGATGGCAGCCTCTTCGTCGGTGCCATCCTTGCTGGACGTCCTTGTGGGCTTCATTCCAGCTCTTAGGAGCCAGCTGACCTGCACACCAGGCCGTTTTTGCTAGCCTCCTGTCCTTCCCATTGGCCGTGAGGTCAGAGGGCATTTGTAGCCGATCACATCTAACCTCACGCCCTTTGCTCCCGTGTTGTATGCGAGCTGACATGCCCTCAGTGTGTGGTCCTGGTGCTCACCGGCCTTCTGTGAGCACTTACAGCTAAGCGGGCATTTAGCTGGAAAAATATCTGAGTTGGTGCTTTATTTTCTTAACTTGGCTACAAAATTTAGTCTTTTCTTTCTGTCATAAGTGTATGTTGTTAAGTGTTTTATACTTGTCTGTAATAGAAGGGAAATTCATGTGATGGTTGTTTTTGAGTCTTATGGCTCCTAAGTAACTGTTATTTGTGCTGTGACCCCCAGGGTGGACAGCATCCCAGAAGGATGCCCACCAGCCCGTCACCAGCCATTGCCACCCGAGGACCAGTGTGGCACGATCTTGGAGAAGCTGGAACCCATGGCAACAGAGAGCCTCAGACAGGAGCTTTTGGGGGGAAGCAGGTCTGACTCAGTCGACATGAGACCAAGTGCTTCCTGTGAAGACTCGGAAGCTCTGACCCCCGCTGAGGACAGGAGCCGGAGTCCAGTGCTGACCCCCGCTGAGGACAGGAGCCAGGGCCCAGTGCGTGGTCCCGCCCAGGAAGCACAACCGGAGCACATGGGTTTGAGCACTGCCAGCAGCCCCAGTCGGGCCGGCGCCACGGGGCCCTGTGGGTGCGGGGCTGAGCGGAGTGGGCCCCAGGGGAGCCTGGACACGGCCCTCAGCCCCTCGGGGACAGCACAGCTCCTGCTTTCGGTGCCGGCTGTGGAGCAGCCGTGGCCACGAGCTCAGGACGACAGGGAAGAGCTGCAGGCGTGCTTACTGAAGGAGCAGCTGTCCACATCGAGCTTCAGGGGCTTGGGGGGGCCTTGGGGC
Organism: Saccopteryx leptura; assembly: GCF_036850995.1. Classification (NCBI taxonomy): domain Eukaryota; kingdom Metazoa; phylum Chordata; class Mammalia; order Chiroptera; family Emballonuridae; genus Saccopteryx; species Saccopteryx leptura. Next base: position 120,912,614 of record NC_089509.1, on the reverse strand, counting down.
GTCTCCTCTGCTGAGCTGGTCCAGGCCGCGCACACTCCCTTGTCCGGCAGCCGCTCGGGCAGCTCCTCGGCCTGCTACGCCCTGGCGACAGACCTCCCCGGCATGCTGGACACAGTGGAGGCCCCCGAGCCCAACGGGAACTTGTTCTCCTGGAACCTCAAGGAACTGTTATTCAGCAAATGGACAGACCGAACTTCTTCCAACTGCTCCTGTGCTTCGTCCGAGCCCGTGGGGTCAGCGCCTCCCTCGCTGGCCGGCTCCGAGGTGGATGTGAGCGCGGTGCCTGGGCGGAGGGCGGGGCCCGTGCACGACAGGGAGCTGTTGCTGCTGACCGGCACCTGCTTCGATCTCGGCGAACGCCGGCAGTTCTGTGAGACCCGTCCCGGCCTCGATCGGACAGAGCCACCTGACACCTCGGGATGCGACGGTGGGAGTGGCAGGGAGAGCCCTGGCTGTGTCCTGCCCAGGCTGGGGACCAGCCCCGTGGGCACGTGCCCGTTGGAGGAGCCCACGCTGAGCATCCAGGTCACCTCCACGCCTGTGAGAGGGGACAGTGTGGCGACGCCCAGGGCCACCAGCGCGCCGGGCGAGATCCAGGAGGGCACCTACACGGGCAGCTGCTGCCACCGCGACGGCCTGTTGCTGAGTACGTCCTGGGCGTCCCCAGAGCGCAGCAGGGCAGGGCGTCCTCGTCCTGGGGTGACGGCTCCCTGCCCCGGTGATACATACTCGAGGACCTGAAGTTACAGCTTAGGTCGTGAGCAGCAGGGCTGCCGTGCACCCGGAGTGGGGGCCAGGTCCCCAGGGCTGGCGAGAGGGAGGCCATGTGCCCCCCGGGGCTGGCGAGGGGGAGGCCGCGTGCCCCCCAGGGCTGAGAAGGGGGAGGCTGCGTGCCCCCCGGGGCTGAGAAGGGGGAGGCCGCGTGCCCCCCGGGGCTGAGAAGGGGGAGGCCGCGTGCCCCCCGGGGCTGGCGAGGGGGAGGCCGCGTGCCCCCCGGGGCTGAGAAGGGGGAGGCCGCGTGCCCCCCGGGCTGGCGAGGGGGAGGCCGCGTGCCCCCCCCCCGGGCTGGCGAGGGGGAGGCCGCGTGCCCCCCCCCGGGCTGGCGAGGGGGAGGCCGCGTGCCCCCCAGGGCTGAGAAGGGGGAGGCCGCGTGCCCCCCCGGGCTGGCGAGGGGGAGGCCGCGTGCCCCCCAGGGCTGAGAAGGGGGAGGCTGCTTGCGCTCTGACCAGCCTCGCACTGGGAGGGCTGTTCCTTCGGCCCCTTCACGTGCCCTTTCGAACCAGAGACCTCAGTGTTCCAGGTCAACGCTTTTACCCACTGCGCCACCGCAGGTCAGGCTTCACGTGCCCTTTGAAGTTGGTTGCTTTACCTTCTGTTTTTTAAATTTTCCTAATTACAGGTCATGTGTTGAGCCTCTTGTTTAAGGCTGGTTTTGTACTGTTGATTCTTAAGGCTTTTTTTCTAAACTTTAAAAAAGCTTTTAAATAATACATGTTACTTTTTGAATATTTGAAACTATAAACAAGAAGAAAAGAATCACCTGTTGACACCCCCAGCTCCTATAGAAACAGCGTGTTTGGGCATGGGCCGCGGAGGCCGTGTGAACGCGCATGCACGTGCTCGCATGTACACGTGTGGAGCACGGGTAGTTCGTGTCCTCTGGGACACGGCCGGCACGTGTGTGTGTGTGTGTGTGTGTGTGTGTGTGTGTGTGTGTCTGTCTGTCTGTCTGTCTGTCTGCTGGGTCCTTCACGTGCCTCCACCCGGGGCAGAGCCGCTCGAGCTGGCGTGCTGAGGGCAGGTTTCCAGGCTTCCCCGGGGTGGCAGGGTCTCTGAAGTGCGTCCCTTGGCCTCTGGCTGCCGTGGACGAGCTGAGCCCTGGCCCCACCAGGTGGAGGCGATGGTGCCCGCGCGGCCTTTCCCCGCTGCCCCCGCCCCGGGCACTGTGTGGCTCTGTGCTGCCCCGGGGCCCGTGCCTGTCTGACCACAGGGCTGTCCCGGTGAGGTCGGCAGAGGGCGGTGTTTTCGCCCCCCTCCCCGCAGGTGTGCAGCTGGAGGTGAAGCGGGTGGAGCTGCAGGGCCCTGCGCCCCTCTTCTGCTGCTGGCTGGTGAAGGACCTCCGGCATGGCCAGCAGGCCTCGGCCACAAGGACCCAGCTGCTGCTGGCCAGCCCGCCCAGCTCCACGCCCTCCACGCGCGAGCACCCTCCGCTCAGCCCAGGCGAGGTGGGTGTCAGCCCGCTGTCTGGTGGTCACTTTTCTGTGTGGAGCTGTCTCCCCGTCAGCACCTCTCTCTGGTTTCCTCTGTGGCAGGAGAGGGTCTAATGTCTTGTGTATTAACCCCCAGGTAGGACTTCACATCTGCGTGTGTCCGTGTGCAGGCTGGGTGTGAACACGCTTTGACACGTGTGCCAGTTTGGCTTTTAGGCCGGGTCCCCCTGGGCACGGGAGGAGTGGGCCCCACAGGGCTTGGGTGCTGCTGTCCCCGCAGCTGCAGGGAACGGTGGGTGACACACCTGCCTGCTGCAGCCTCCTTCCCGTTGGTCACGTGTGGTGGCCTCTCCAAACCTTCCTTCCCTTCGCACACGCAGGTGATCACCAGCAGATCGTGGTTTGAGGAGCCCGCCAGAGCGGGGGAGCTGGAGGGGCTGGCAGCCTGCGAGGGCGCGTACTGCCGCAAGTACAGCACGCTGAGCCCGCTGGGCAGCGGGGCCTTTGGCTTTGTGTGGACCGCACTGGACAGGGAGCAGAACAAGGAGGTCCTGGGCCCTCCGGGGGAGGTGGGGCCCCACGCCTCCAGTCCTCATGCCTGCCACTGGGACTCGGTGGGCGGGAGTCCTCCGTGCGCACCACGTGGCAGCCCTGCGCAGGCTCTGGTGCTGGGCGGAGGCCTCTCCAGCAGACACGCTCCACCCCGCGCCCTTTCCCGCGCCGGTGCGTCCTCTCGACCTCCAGGTGGGACCTGCAGGGCTGCTTCCCGGCCGTGGTCCCGGCTGTTTCTGTGTTGTGTCTGGACGAGTTTCAGACGCAGCCTTGTCGGGACGTGACTGGGAGCTGCCTGTGTGTCTGACGTGGGGCGTGGATGTGGCGACAGTGCTGTCTCCGTGAGCACGGCCCGCGTGCCCGGCCTGCTGAGTCCCGCCCGGTCACAAACCTGCACTGGTCTCCCTGCTTCTAACAGCTCTGCACGGGTCCCGGTGGCTCCCTATGGTCACGACAGTCATCGAGCCTTTTCTGCTTGGGTCTCCTTGTCCTTTCTTTTCCCCCTGTCACTGGCGGACCTGCACAGCCGCAGACGTGACAGCTGTGCCCCAGGGCTCCCTGCCCACTGCAGACGCCCCTTTCTTTCTTGGTGGATACTTTGGTCTGAGGATATTTCGTTTTATTTTTAGCTAAGCTTTTCTTATGACTAAGTGTTGAGATCTATGAAATCTGCTCAGCGTCTGCTGAGTCACGTCCGAGGTCAGGCCTGGGCTGGGCCTCAGGTGCCCCAGTGCACGGTGAGTCTGGACTGTCTGCTCTCTCTTCCCTAGACTGGCCAAAGAAGTGTCCATTGTGTTCATCAAGTATTTGTTTTGTTTTCTTTTAATTTTCTGTCTCATATCTTTGTGAGTTAATGTTGCACTTTTCCCAGCTTGTTGGATTGAATGAACTTTTAAGCTGTTCCTTATGAGAAAAGTGCTCATGGAGCTGAGTTTGCTGAGTACATTTTTTTTGTGTGTGTGTGATAGAGAGAGGGACAGATAGAGACAGACAGGAAGGGAGAAAATGAGAAGCATCAGTTTTTCTTTGCAGCTCCTTAGTTGTTCATTGATTGCTTTCTCATATGTGCTTTGATGGGGTTGGGGGGGGGCTACAGCAGAGCGAGTGACCCCTTGCTTAAGTCAGTGACCTTTCAGCTCAAGCCAGTGACCATGGGATCATGTCTATGATCCCACGCTCAAGCTACTGACCCCATGCTCAAGCTGGTGAGCCCACACTCAAGCCAGCGATCTTGGGGTTTCGAACCTGGGTCCTCTGCATCCTAGTCCGAGGCTCAGTCTAGCCCCTGCGCCACCGCCCGGTCAGTCCCGAGCAGTCTCCCTCTTACCTTTCTGTTGTCATCTCTAATTTCCTGGAGTCGGACCCTCTCATTTTGGTTTTGGATCAGGGATCCAATGACTCCCGAGGTTTCTCCAGGCATCCCCAAACTACGGCCAGCGGGCCACATGCGGCCCCCTGAGGCCATTTATCCGGCCCCCCTCCACACTTCCGGAAGGGGCACCTCTTTCATTGGTGGTCAGTGAGAGGAGCACTGTATGTGGTGGCCCTCCAACAGTCTGAGGGACAGTGAACTGGCCCCCTGTGTAAAAAGTTTGGGGACCCCTGTAGTAGACCTTTGTATCTGAAGTGTGAAGAAAGAGGCCTCGAAAGTCTTCTCTTGGGTTAAAAAGAGACACATAAGTATTTTTGTCTTTCAGAAAACAGAGATGTCAATTTAGATATTATTAGGCTGACAAATTAAGTGGAGCAGCCAATGGAAAATAGGCTTCTCATGGAAAACTAGCCTGCCGTTCACAGGACAGAGGACGCTCCAGGGCCTGTCAGTAGGTCCGCTGGGGAGTTTCGCCCTCTTCACAGCATCGGTGCTTGTCATCCAGGGGCATGGGTGTCTTTCTGGTTATTTGGGTCTTGAATTTCTTTCAACAATGTTGTGCAGTGTTCAGTGTAAAGCCTCGTCCTTTTGTTACATCCCCATTATCTTCATGTGGGGTTTCTGCTCTTTTCCTGTGTTTATTTTTCATCTGCTGGGATGTATTTGTTGTTAATTTTTCTAGAAGAATGTGTGGCGATGTCTTTTTTCTCTCAGAACTTTGCAGACCTCATGTTTATTGTCATCTAGCATTATGCTGATGTGCATTTTGCTTCCATCAACTTGATTTTTCTTTTTTCCTGTTTTTAAATTTTTATTTTATTTTTATTAGTGAGCAAGAGAGAGGGAGAGAGATGAGAAGCATCCACTCGAAGTTGCGTAACTTTAGTTGTTTATTGATTGCTTCTCATATGTGCCTTGATGGTAGGGAAGGGGCTACAGCAGAGCAAGTGACCCCTTGCTCAAGCCATGGGACCATGGGGTCATGTCTATGATCCCACACTCAACCCTGTGCTCAAGCTGGCAACCTTGGGGTTTTGAACCTGGGACCATAGTGTCCCAGGTTGACGCTCTGTCTACTACGCCAGAGGTCAGGAACTGAGAGAGCCATGAACGCCACATATTTTAAAATGTAATTCCGTGAGAGCCATACAACGACCCGTGTACATTACGCATTATTCAAAAAAATTTGGTGTTGTCCCAGAGGACAGCTGTGATTGGCTCTAGCCACCCGCAACCATGAACATGAGCGGTAGGAAATGAATGGATTGTAATACATGAGGATATTTTATATTTTTAATGTTATTATTTTTTTTATTAAAGATTTGTCTGCAAGCCAGATGCAACCATCAAAAGAGCCACATCTGGCTCGCGAGCCATAGGTTCCAAACCGCTGTACTATGCCATTACTGGTCAGGCTGATATTTCTTTTTTTTTTTTTTAAATCTTTGTACTTCAGAATCTCACCAGGGTGTATTTCTGTGTGTGTTCTTTATTCTTGCTTGCATCTTGGTAAGACTGGTCTGAACCTGTAAAGTTCTTTATTTGTTCTGTTGTGAATTCTTCCTTTCTTTCTCACTCTCTGCTCCGCCATGAAGCTCGTTGTAGGTTGCAGCTGGTGGGGGAGCCTTGGCCGCTCAGCAGACATCTCTCCTTCAAATGTCTGAACTCGAGCACCTGCCACCTGTGGTCCCCTTCCCCACCTTCAGTCCCCTTCCCTGGCACGGGCCCCCTCACCTGCTCCTCTCGCGTCTCAGCTGGCCCTGTAGTCATAGTGACCCGCCCTCCCCAGAATCTTTAGCATTTGTCCACTGTCACACTCATGCTGGCACCCTGGCCATCACCTTGTCCCCCGGTCACGGTGAGAGAAGACGAGACGTCACAGAAGCTCCCCGCTGTTCCTGCTCTGCCCTGGGCTCAGTGCTGCCGCAGTTCCTGCTCAGAACCCCGCCTGCCCCCCCAGAACCCCGCCTGCCCCCCCAGAATCCCGCCTGCCCCCCCAGAACCTCCCTGCCCCCCAGAACCTCCCTGCCCCCCCGCAGAACCCCGCCTGCCCCCTGCAGAACCCCGCCTGCCCCCCCAGAACCCCGCCTGCCCCCTGCAGAACCCCGCCTTCCCCCCCAAGAACCCCGCCTCCCCCCCCAGAACCCCGCCTGCCCCCCGCAGAACCCCGCCTGCCCCCCGCAGAACCCCACCTGCCCCCCAGAACCCCGCCTGCCCCCCGCAGAACCCGGCCTGCCCCCCAGAACCCCGCCTGCCCCCCCAAGAACCCCACCTCCCCCCCCAGAACCCCGCCTGCCTCCCGCAGAACCCCGCCTGCCCCCTGCAGAACCCGGCCTGCCCCCCAGAACCCCGCCTGCCCCCCCAGAACCCCTCCTGCCCCCCCAGAACCCCGCCTCCCCCCCAGAACCCCGCCTGCCCCCCGCAGAACCCCACCAGCCCCCCGCAGAACCCCGCCTGCCCCCCAGAACCCCGCCTGCCCCCCGCAGAACCCGGCCTGCCCCCCAGAACCCCGCCTGCCCCCCCAAGAACCCCACCTCCCCCCCCAGAACCCCGCCTGCCTCCCGCAGAACCCCGCCTGCCCCCTGCAGAACCCGGCCTGCCCCCCAGAACCCCGCCTGCCCCCCCAGAACCCCTCCTGCCCCCCCAGAACCCCGCCTGCCCCCCCAAGAACCCCACCTCCCCCCCCAGAACCCCGCCTGCCCCCCGCAGAACCCCGCCTGCCCCCGCAGAACCCCGCCTGCCCCCCGCAGAACCCGGCCTGCCCCCCAGAACCCCGCCTGCCCCCCCAAGAACCCCACCTCCCCCCCCCAGAACCCCGCCTGCCTCCCGCAGAACCCCGCCTGCCCCCTGCAGAACCCGGCCTGCCCCCCAGAACCCCGCCTGCCCCCCAGAACCCCTCCTGCCCCCCCCAGAACCCCGCCTCCCCCCCCAAGAACCCCACCTCCCCCCCCAGAACCCCGCCTGCCCCCCCCAGAACCCCGCCTGCCCCCGCAGAACCCCGCCTGCCCCCCGCAGAACCCGGCCTGCCCCCCAGAACCCCGCCTGCCCCCCCAAGAACCCCGCCTGCCCCCCCCAAGAACCCCGCCTCCCCCCCAGAACCCCGCCTGCCTCCCGCAGAACCCCGCCTGCCCCCCAGAACCCCGCCTGCCCCCTGCAGAACCCCGCCTGCCCCCCCAGAACCCTGCCTGCCCCCCAGAACCCCACCTGCTCCCTGCAGAACCCTGCCTGCTTCCCTGGCAGACTGACCGCTCCATGGGGCCCCAGGCTGTCACCTGTCTAGGGTCCTCACTGAGGTGGGAACCAGGCCTGGCCTGAGGTCACCGCTGGCCCTGTGGCTCCTTTGGCCGCATGCCGGGCACTCACTGCACGGCTGCCGCTCAGTGACTTACAGGGTTTCTCCCCTTTGCGAGTGGTGTCTGTTTTCTGTCGCACTTTCTGACTTGTTCACTGTGTTCTTCTCATATCACCTCTCTTCTTACATCGGTCTGTGTTCCTCTGCCTTGCTGAGCTCCGCCTAGTCTTCGAGTCAGCGTGGACAGGCTGTGATGGTTTCTAGTTCTCTGGCTTCTCGGTCCTCGGCTGAGAAACTGGGGAGACAAGGTGTGCCGTGCCTCATGCTGCAGGGGCTGATTTCAGTGCCATCCCGTGTCCCGGTGTGGGGAGTGCATAGGGGCCTGTGGGCCACGCCTGAGCTGCTCCTACCTCTGCTCTCCCCGTAGGTGGTGGTGAAGTTTATTAAAAAGGAGAAGGTTCTGGAGGATTGCTGGGTCGAGGACCCCAAGTTTGGAAAAGTCACATTAGAGATTGCGATCCTGTCCAGGGTGGAGCACGCCAACATCATCAAGGTGGAGCGCTGGTCCTGGCTGAGGGAGGCCTGACGGGGTCCCGGGGCGTCCCAGGGGTGCTGTCTGCAGCTGTCTCGCACGGCCGACCACCCGTCCAGGGGTGCTGTCTGCAGCTGTCTCGCACGGCCGGACCACCCGTCCCAGGGGTGCTGCCTGCAGCTGTCTTGCACGGCTGACCGCCCGTCCCAGGGGTGCTGCCTGCAGCTGTCTCGCACGGCCGGACCACCCGTCCCAGGGGTGCTGCCTGCAGCTGTCTCGCACGGCCGACCGCCCGTACCAGGGGTGCTGTCTGCAGCTGTCTTGCACGGCCGACCACCTTGTCTCTTCCCAGGTCTTGGACGTGTTTGAGAACCAGGGCTTCTTCCAGCTGGTGATGGAGAAGCACGGCTCCGGCCTGGACCTCTTTGCGTTCATTGACCACCACCCCAGCCTGGACGAGCCGCTGGCCAGTTACATCTTCCGACAGGTGAGGTGGGCCACCGTGCGGGCCCGGTCCCGGGGGCTGCAGACCCCCGCGGTTTGTAGCACTTCTCTCTGGGCTCCATCAGCCTTCAGTGTTGGAGAAGCGAGTCGTGTGGTTGGAGCAGAGAAAGGGAAGCTGGGAAGGAAGGCTGGAGCGATGGGGAAGGGTTAGTGACTCACAGACGAGCGGAGCTGTCAGAGGGGGCTCTGCGCCTGTGCGTCTGCCCCGGCCCCCAGGAGGCCGCTGGTAGCCTGTGCTGCACGGATCCCGCTGGTGGCCTGTGCTGCACGGATCCCGCTGGTGGCCTGTGCTGCACGGATCCCGCTGGTGGCCTGTGCTGCACGGATCCCGCTGGTGGCCTGTGCTGCACGGATCCTGCGGGCACTCGGGCGGAGCAGCGGCCTCCAAGGCCCGCATGGCCGCAGGGAGTCCTGCAGGGGGTGTGCGGGTGACTCACTGTCTAACGACAGCTTCCTTAAGTGGGCGTGCCTTCCTCAGAGCTGTCCCCTCCAGAAGTAGTGCCAGTGCCAGGGAGGTTCTGAGGCGCCGACCTGGAAGTTCCGGGAAGGTCGCTCTTCCTTTCCCACGTGGGAGGGCGCGAGCTCGTCTGCGTTGCTTCCTGGCAGAGTCTGAACGCTCTGAGAACAGGAGGCCTCGCCTGTTAACCCTGCTGCCCGCTGTCCCTGACTCTGGGGTCACCGATGTAGGTCGCCCGCTGTCCCTGACTCTGGGGTCACCAATGTCCCTGACTCTGGGGTCACCGATGTAGGTCACCCATTGTCCCTGATTCTGGGGTCACCGATGTAGGTCACCTGCTGTCCCTGACTCTGGGGTCACCGATATAGGTCACCCGCTGTCCCTGACTCTGGGGTCACCGATGTAGGTCACCCGCTGTCCCTGACTCTGGGGTCACCGATGTAGGTCACCCGCTGCCCCTGACTCTGGGGTCACCGATGTAGGTCAGCATAGCGTCCGGTACTTTGTAGCCTTTGCAGGACGTTTCTGAAGCCCCACACGCTCTCTGCCTCCAGGTCCGCCGGGTGGAGTCTGGGGCATCCGTCCAGCGTGCTTTCCTGTCACTGTTCCTTATGAGTTAGAGAATTTTTTTCCTTGTTCTTTCTTTTTTGCTTCTCAGTCCTCTTTTAATTTTAATTTTTAAAGTTTTATATATTGATTTTACAGGGGTGGGGGATGAGAAGTTTCAGCTCATAGTTGCTTCACTTCAGTTGTTCATTGATTGCTTGTCCTCTGTGCCTTGACCGGGGAAGCCCATGGCTTTGAACTGGTGACCTCAGCATTGCAGGGTGACGCTCTGTCCACTGGGCCACCACAGGCCAGGCTCTCAGCCCTCATTTCAGACGCGTGTTTCTCTGGAATCACTCTGAAAAGTCCCCGTGGCCTCCTGCTTTCAGCTGGTGTCGGCGGTGGGGTATCTGCGCTCCAAGAGCGTCCTGCACCGGGACATCAAGGACGAGAACATCGTCATCGCCGAGGACTTCACCATCAAGCTCATAGACTTCGGCTCCGCTGCCTACCTGGAGAGGGGCAAGCTGTTCTACACCTTCTGCGGGACGCTCGAGTACTGTGCGCCCGAGGTGCTCATGGGGAACCCGTAGGTACCGCGCGTGGGCGGTCGTCTGTGGGCTCGGGGTGGGAGGACGGCTCAGCTTTGCCTGTGCGGCGCAGGTGCCGAGGGGGGGGAGCGGGTGCCGAGGGCGGGGGGGGGGCGTGCCGAGGGGGGGCGGTGCCAAGGGCGGGGAGGGGGACGGGGGGGGGGATGGGGGGGATGGGGGGCGGGCGCTGGGGCAGCGGGCAGGCGGCCGAGGAAGGCTGGCCGGGCAGCTGGGCCGTGGGAGCAGGGATCCCGCGTCATCTCAGCTTTTGTTTACGTGTGCAGCTTTCATACAGTTACAAGTTAGCAGAAAGATCAAGGAATCCAAAAGATGGGACTGAGTCAGTTTAGAGAAGTCTCCTTTATTGGGTTTACTTTGGTGAGGGGAGTCTTCCCCGTTCCGTAAGGAGGAGCTGGGCTGGCCGTGGCAGAGCAGGGACTCGGCAGAGAGGGAGCTCTGGCGCAGCTCCTGTGCAGATGCGCCTGGGCAGCGGGCTGCTCCGCCTGCGGGCAGGACACAGGGTGCCCGGCTCTGGGCGGGGCCCACACCCGGGGCTGAGGCGGGCAGAGCATGGATCTTGCTCAGCTGTTGCTGGGGCTTGTGTGCACACAGTTCTCAGTGCCGTCTGCGTCACACACGTGGGTTTCCGTGCCATCCACGCGTGACGAAGTGTGCCTTTACAAGTCCAAAGAGGGCTTTACAGGTCATATTCAGACCACAGGCATTCTCGTGCACCCCCTACACGTGTGTCAGAGGTCGAGGGAGAGCGTCTGCAGGTGCTGTGGCTGCAGGGACAGCCGCCGCCACGTCCCGTGGGCCTTGCTGCAGCGCTGTGCTGCGCCCTTCGAGCCCACGCCTTTGGTCTTCTCATGTGACAGGTGTGTGGGGACACTCAGAGCTGGTCAGAGCCAGGTTGGAGCCCAGGTGGCCTGAGTCTGGAGCGTTTGCTTACAGCCCCTGCTGTGTCTGTGCTGTAACTCACGTTCACAGAAACCCCCTGGCATCTGTGTGAGATGTGACCGGGGCCTTCCAGTTGTCTGCTCGGGTCACATTCCATTTTGGAGTCAGGAGGGCTGCAGGCTTCTCACGTGGGGCCCGCTGCCCGCCTGGTGCACACACTGGCCTGCCCCCAAGCGAACGACCACGGGGCGGGGCACTCAAACCACCCATCCCCTCTGTGTACTTCCAGAGCCTCTGACAGTGACAGACTGACTGGGGTCGTCCACGGACGGCTTGGAGTGGCATCCCAGAGAGCCCAGGGCTGCTGTCCCGTGATGGCCCTCGTGGCCTCAGTGTGGGAGGGGCTGCTGTCCCGTGGTGGCCCTCGTGGCCTCAGTGTGGGAGGGGCTGCCTGTCCGCAGGACCGCGATGTGGGCTGGTGGCTGGTGTGCCGCACCCTTGCCCGTGGCTCAGTGCTGCCAAGGCCCTGCCCTCCCTGGGCTGCCGTGCTCCCACCTTCTCCCGCACCCGGGCCGTGCCATCTGCCCCTCACCAGCTGGCTGCAGGGTCCTCTGAGCTCCGCCCTCCCTCTTGCGTGCTCGCCCGTCTCATGGGTCAAAGGCTTTCTGAGCTCTGATTCTAGGTCCCATTCTTAGGAGCGTCCTTCCTCATCGTTTTCACTTCTGTCCACTCCAGGGCTCAGCACGTGATGGGCCTGGGCCAAATCTGACCCACTGCTTTTTATTGTTGTTGTTTTAGTTAGACAGAAAGACAGGAAGGGAGAGAGAGAAGCGTCAACTCGTTGTTGCAGCATCTCAGTTGTTCCTGGACTCTTCTCATAGGTGCCTTGACCGGGGGCTCCAGCTGAGCCACTGACCCCTTGTTCAAGCTGGTGACCTCGGGTTTTGAACCTGGGACCAGTGTCTCAGGTCGGTACTCTAACCACGGTGCCACCATTGGACAGGCAGGGCCCGCCACTTGTGTTTATAAAGAGAGCTTCACTGGCACACAGCCAGCACACTGGCTGACTCGTGTCTGGGCTGTGCCGTGTTGCCACGGCAGGGAGGAGGGCAGTGACAGAGGCCAGGTGGGTGATCTGGTGACTCTTCTAGTCTTTTGGATTTTTCTGTTTAGCCTCCAAAACTCTTGAAAAATCTTTCTCCAAAACGAAAATGACACAAAAATTAAAAGATGTCCTATCTGTTCTTGCTGTAGCTCCTGCAGCCTCTTGTCCCTCCGTCCCCTGAGGTCTGTCCCCATGACCCCTCCACCCTCGGCCACGGAGGTCTGCACACCCGGCTTCCCCTCTGCTCCCCTGGTTTTCTGTCTCCTGCTGCCCCAGGCTCTCTGTGGCCTCCCGACGGCACAGGGCTCTGTCCTGGGCTCTCTGCTCACGCACCAGTTTCCTCAGCCGCCTCGTGTGAATCTGCGGTCTGATGAAAATGCTCCCCAAATCTTCCTCAGGTCAGACTGGGCCCTGCCCCGAGCCCCAGACCTGAGTGACCCACTGCCTCGGGCAGCACAGGGCCCGTGGGGGGCGGTCAGCCTGGCTCTGGTGCCCCTTGGGCAGTAGCTTCACCTCTTGTCCATAAGACACGGGTGGTGTTGATCTCGCTAGCTGCTGGGAGGGTCAGGGTGGGATGGGACCGCGTAAGGGTCTGGTGGCAGCACCTGGCAAGGCTCCGTGTGTGGTGGCTGGGCAGAGGGCGTGCATGATGACAGGAGTGCCCACAGGGGCTGGCGTCTCCTCCCAGAGCTGCTGCTCCTGGTGGCCCGTCCCCCAGCACCTCTGGTTCCCTTCCTGTCCCCACGGCTGCTGTCGTCTCTGTCCTTCAGGGTTCTCAGCTGCACTGTTGTCACCCTGAGTGCCCGTCCCGTGTCGCCTGGGCCGTCTCTGGGGCACGCCGCCCTGGTCTGGAGCTGGCTGTGTCTCCCTGGGGCCCTGCTGCCTTCACGCCTTCTGCCCACCTCCTCCGGGAAGCCCCCACACCCCTGGGGGACGCTGCCTGACCCCTGGTGCCGTGTGCATTGTCCGGTCCACATGGTGGGTGTTCTGTCTCCTGAGTCAGCCTTTCCGCTGCCCGTGCGCTGGGGCTCTGTGTCTCTTCCCTCTCCCGCACACGGGACGGTACCCGGACAGGGCAGACACGCCCCACGGCAGCGTGTGTTCAGAGCGTGGCAGCTCGCTGGGGATTCGGGGCACCCGGGCCCCGGCCAAGCTCCGCGTGCCCTGAGTGCTCCCTCCGTCAGGTACAAGGGGCCGGAGCTGGAGATGTGGTCGCTGGGAGTCACGCTGTACACACTCGTCTTTGAGGAGAACCCCTTCAGCGAGCCGGAGGAGACCGTGGAGGCCGCGATGAACCCCCCGTGCCTGGTGTCGGAAGGTGAGCGGGGCCGCAGCCGTATCCCTCCCTGCCTCCTGTCTCCCAGGGCCTTCGTCAGAGCTGACGCCTCACCCTGCTGCTTTCCACGCCTCCCACACTTTGACCTGAAGGACGATTGGAATCTTTGATTTTTTTTTTTTTTACAGAGACAGAGTCAGAGAGAGGGATAGACAGGGACAGACAGACAGGGACGGAGGGAGATGAGAAGCATCAATCATCAGTTTTTCGTTGCGATACCTTAGTTATTCATTGATTGCTTTCTCATATGTGCCTTGACTGCGGGCCTTCAGCAGACCGAGTAACCCCTTGCTCAAGTCAGCGATCTTGGGTCCATGCTGGTGAGCTTTTGCTCAAGCCAGATGAGCCCGCGCTCAAACTGGCGACCTCGGGGTCTCGAACCTGGGTCTTTCAGCATCCCAGTCCGATGCTCTATCCACTGCGCCACTGCCTGGTCAGGCAGAATCTGACTTTAAAACATCACAACAATTCTATGCCGTGCACATCCCCTCGGATCCTGGGCCGTCTTCTAAGACATTAGCGCCCGTGGGCTTGGACATGGCAGTGACCCTTACTGGGTAGACCCCCCAGCAGCTCCTGCAGGATGGCTGGGGGTGTCTGTCGCACCACACGCTCTGTGAGCTGGCGGCAGTGTGAGCTCCGTTTGCCTCTGAAGTGTGGACCAGTGGGGGGGGGGCAGGTGTGGGCTTGGTGGCCGGGACTCGGTGGCCGGAAAGGACTTCCTGAGCTGCAGCTGGCCCACAGGGTTGAGGTCCCTTCCAGTCTCGACACTCTGTGATGCCCCAGTCGTTTGTTACGCACGTAACCCAGGTAACGAGTGTCTTCATGCACAGAGTCTGTTCGTTCTTTGCTTGGGTCAGAAGCTTGTGTCTTAGCTCAGGTGGCCACGGCACTCAGCTCAGACGAGGGGCTCAGAGAACGGGCGATGCCTCTCGGTCTGGAGGCCAGGAGTCTGAGGTCTAGGCGTTGGCAGGGTCAGCTGCTGTTGGCAGCCTGTTCTGTGTGGCCTCACACGGCGGAGGGAGGGACAGGGTGAGCTTTCTGGTCTCTGCATACTGGGGCGCTAATTCCCTGATGGGGTCCCCACTCTCACGGCCTCATCTAGCTGCCCTGGTCACCTCCCCAAGGCCCCGCCTGCTGCAGCATGAGCTTGAGGGGGTCGCAGTCAGCCCGCAGCAGCCCAGGGGAGCACTGCGGGGCTCGTGGGCCTCTGGGTCCTAGGACTGCAGCCGCCCCCCCACCTGTCCTGTCACACGAACTGTGTCGTCCATGGCTCTGCTTGGCTAGCACCTGAGGACAGGCCGTGGTTAGGGACCTCCACACACTGAGTGATGGAGGCAGGATCTCGAACTCCCAGCTCTCATTCTGGAGGTGAGAGGTGGCTCCTGCAGCTTTTGTCAAAGCGCAGCTGGAGGCCCCATGCGCCCCAAACCCTGGGATGCTAGTTAAAAGTGTGGGTGCCAGGGCTACCTGCTGCCCAGCCAGAGGTACACATGGGGGCAGACAGGCCTGTGTTGAGATGCCGTCCACTAGACCCTGGCCCGGACCACTGATGGTCTCCTGGCCCCATGCCTAGGGTAGATTTTGTGTCCCCAGATCTCATGACCCTCTTATCTGGGCTGCTGCAGCCGGTCCCCGAGCAGCGCACCACCTTGGAGAAGCTAGTGACAGACCCCTGGGTGACGCAGCCCGTAAACCTTGCTGACTACACCTGGGAGGAGGTGTGTGGCGTACACAAGCCAGGTGAGTGACGCGGCCTGTGACCCGGGGGGGGCGAGGAGGCCCCCGGCTGCCTGCTGTGTCTGAGGAGGAGGGGCTCCCCTCTCCATGCTGTCCTGGGTTTGCACCCGTGAAACAGATGGGGCCTGGTTCTGCTCCAGGGAACCTTGAGTGCCACCAGGGCTCCGCTTGGCGTGGGCCTTGGAGGGTGGGCGAGCGTCCACGGCAGTCTGTGACGAGGGGGCCCCTCAGAGGGGTCGAGAGCTAGGGCTTTACGAAGTGAGTTACAAATGGTCCGAGTGGGCTGAAGGGGGTGAGGAGGCCACAGACAGTGAGTGTGCTGGGGCCCTGGCTCTTTGGACAAGGCTTCTGGCCGCACAGCCAGGCTGCAGCATCCTGTGTGCCTGGTCACTTCTCAGAGCCCGAGGGCCCAGCCGGTGCTGCTGGCTCTGGACACAGACGCCCCCAGCACCTCAGCGGACTAGGAACTCGAGGGCATTGCCCCTGGGTTCTGAGCTCCCTCTGATGTCTTTTGCTCCTAGAAATTTTTCCAGAGAGAAGGAAAGTATTTGAGAATTATGTGTTGTTAGCATGTGATCCAATGTCTTCTTTCTTCAGAGAGTGGAGTCCTGTCCACCGGGAGTCTGGAGGCAGAGAGCAGGAGCCCCAGCGGTGTGGCTGGGCATTGTGAGGTGCACGGCCTCGGGCCCCCGGGGTGCCCCCTAACTGCCCCGCCATTCAAGGAAGGGACTTCTCAAGATTGGACCCAATTCACCTAAAAACTCATGAGTCGGATAAATGCTGGAACAAAAACCAGTGATGCTGTTACGTTAAGTTTATAAAATAGATGTGGAGTCCCTTTTTCTGACTGTGGATAAACATTGTAGTGTTGAGTTTCTTACTTTGAGAGGAGTTTTGAATCTGTGGACTTCTGGAAGGCATAAAAGCGCCTGTACATCCTCTTACTTCTGTATATTATCCATGTTTTGTTTCCTCTGTCTCAGTCTGTGCTCACCTGTTAGGTACCATTTGTAGAACTGATTACCGGGGTATTTCATTAATTTATTTCCTTGAACATTTTCCAAATTAAAGCTATTTTGTTAGTAAACAGTGACTCTGACTCGGGCTGTATGGATTCTTGCACACCCTGGGGTCCCTCCCTGGGCAGGAGCTCCCAGCTTGCCCTAAGGAGACTGAGAGTGTGTTCTAAGACTTTTTCCTGTGCACAGTGTGTGAGGCCGTTCACCCAGCGTCTGTCCTGGCTCTGCTGGGCAGTGGGCTCTGCAGCAGGCCTCTGCTGCCCACCCAGAGCGCCCTCCCAGCACCTGCAGACATCCTGCAGCCGCCAGGTGGCCTCTGCTGCCCACCCAGAGCGCCCTCCCAGCACCTGCAGACATCCTGCAGCCGCCAGGTGTCCTCTGATGCTGTGGAGGCGTCCATCCCTGACCGTCTGTCCCTGTCCCACTTCTGCTCAGGACCCAGTGGCCCTCTGAAACAATGAGCAAGCTTGAGCACATGGAATCCCGCCTCCATTTTTTATCTGTTAGATGGGAGGGAGTGGTTAAGGGTCAGAGGAAAACCTTTCATTCCCTGCCCAGCCCCGCTGAGATAGCAGGAAAAGAAAATCAAACCGAGACCCCCCACCTTTTCTCCTGTGTCATTACTCTCTGCTGGCTCCAGGGCTCCTCCTGCCCAGAACCTGAGGCCACTCGAGCCAGGTGGTCCTGCCCAGAGCCTGAGGAGACCACTCGAGCCAGGCAGTCCTGCCTGGAGCCTCGGAGGCCACTCGAGCCAGGCGGTCCTGCCCGGAGCCTGAGGAGACCACTCGGGCCAGGCGGTCCTGTCCGGAGCCTGAGGAGACCACTTGAGCCAGGCGGTCCTGCCCGGAGCCTGAGGAGACCACTCGAGCCAGGCGGTCCTGTCCGGAGCCTGAGGAGACCACTCGAGCCAGGCGGTCCTGTCCGGAGCCTGAGGAGACCACTCGAGCCAGGCGGTCCTGTCCGGAGCCTGAGGAGACCACTTGAGCCAGGCAGTCCTGCCCGGAGCCTGAGGAGACCACTCGAGCCAGGCGGTCCTGTCCGGAGCCTGAGGAGACCACTTGAGCCAGGCAGTCCTGCCCGGAGCCTGAGGAGACCACTCGAGCCAGGGGATCCTGCCCGGAGCCTGAGGAGACCACTCGAGCCAGGCGGTCCTGCCCAGAGCCTGAGGAGGCCACTCGAGCCAGGCGGCCCTGCCCGGAGCCTGAGGAGACCACTCGGGCCAGGCGGTCCTGCCCGGAGCCTGAGGAGACCATTCGAGCCAGGCGGTCCTGCTCGGAGCCTGAGGAGACCACTCGAGCCAGGCGGTCTGCAGTGGGTCCTGTGCTGTTTCTAGTGCTCATTTAGGAAGCACTCGACTGGAAGCATTTTAGGATGGTCGGATCACAGTTAACTTTATTTTCAACTACTAGGATACAGGACTCCCCTATCTCCTTTTAGAAAGTGCTGTACAAGTCTTCCTGCCACCACAGGACACTGACGGGCCCCTCCTCCACCAGGGACAGTAAAGGCAGGGTCTAGAAGTGTATAGGAAAAAGCGATGTTGACTCTTCAGAGTTCAAATGAGTTTATGTTGTAAGAACTGTTTCTGAGATCAGACGAGATCAAGCGCATCCAGGATGGTTTTGCTGTAGACAGAACTGTTTCCAAAAATGGGGGAAAAAACCCCAAACGTTTATCCTTGTAGTGTTTATTACAGCACATAAAAAGTTACAGAATTGGCCCTGGCCGGTTGGCTCAGCGGTAGAGCGTCTGCCTGGCGTGCGGGGGACCCGGGTTCGATTCCCGGCCAGGGCACACAGGAGAAGCACCCATTTGCTTCTCCACCCCTCCCCCTCTCCTTCCTCTCTGTCTCTCTCTTCCCCTCCCGCAGCCGAGGCTCCATTGGAACAAAGATGGCCCGGGCGATGGGGATGGCTCCTTGGCCTCTGCCCCAGGCGCTAGAGTGGCTCTGGTCGCAGCAGAGCGACGCCCCGGAGGGGCAGAGCATCGCCCCCTGGTGGGCGTGCCGGGTGGATCCCGGTCGGGCGCATGCGGGAGTCTGTCTGTCTCTTCCCGTTTCCAGCTTCAGAAAGAAAAAGTAAAAAAATAAATTAAAAAAAAAAAAAAAAAAAGTTACAGAATTGGCCCTGGCCAGTTGGCTCAGCAGTAGAGCGTCAGCCTGGTGTGCAGGGGACCTGGGTTCGATTCCCTGCCGGGGCACATGGGAGAGGCGCCCATTTGCTTCTCCACCCCCCCCTCCTTCCTCTCTGTCTCTCTCTTCCCCTCCAGCAGCCAAGGCTCCATTGGAGCAAAGATGGCCCGGGCGCTGGGGATGGCTCCTTGGCCACTGCCCCAGGCGCTAGAGTGGCTCTGGTCGCGGCAGAGTGTCGCCCCCTGGTGAGCGGAGCTTCACCCCTGGTGGGCGTGCCGGGTGGATCCCGGTCGGGCGCATGCGGGAGTCTCTGACTGTCTCTCCCCTCTCCCCGTTTCCAGCTTCAGAAAAATACAAAAAAAAAAAAAAAAAAAGTTACAGAATGATTTTTTTTAGACAGGTATGCAATGGGATGATAATGCAAAGGCCTCACTCTCCAAGAACTCTTTCTTTTGTAAGAAAAAAATAACTAAAACTCATCTAACTTGATGGCAGTAGAAGGTTCGGCACTTTGAGAATGTTTTTTGCAGAAAGAATCCAGGTAGAAAAGTTCTACAACTGAGGCTGACCCGTTCCCCTGTCCATGTTCTAAGTATGAGTTCAGAGAGCAAGGTTTTCAGAACAAACTGAAGATGCTGTCGGCTTTGAGAGCAGTTCCTGCAGCCCAGTTGCCCCTTTATCTCCAGAGCTGGAGAACTGCCTCGGCTCCTTTCCAGGGCCTGGGGGTGGACACAGGGTCTTCTCAGGCTGTGGGTATGAAAGCATTAACACCATTTATTTTGAGGGGCTGACAGATGAGTGTTTTAAGAAAAAAGATTAAAAAAAGCAACTGTTACTGGATGAGGATGGGGCCCAGAGTGGGTCTGCCTCAGGCTGGCCAGTAGTGTGTGGGTACTTGGCTTTGTGCAGGGAAATTTCACAACAGGAGTCCCGGTGACTTTGAGAGTACGTTTATTACAGCTTGGGAGAGTGCAATGAAAGAAGGTCTTAGGGTAGAGGCAGCAACAGGAGAGAGCCGAGGTGATGCTCTGCTTTGGCTCCCGAGAAATGTTATGAGACAGAAGTGAGCCCAGGCAGGGCTGCTGTTAGCTCCCTGGAGTCAGATAAAGGGGCCTGGGGCAGGTTCAGGAGGTGAGCCCGGTAGCAGCTGCTGCTGCTCCCCTGGTTACAACTCTCCTGGGGACCCTTAGAGTTGAGGAGAGAGAGCAAAGATACACACCTAAGGGAGAAAGGTGTGGGCGGGGGAGAGAGAGAGAGAGAGAGAGAGAGAGAGGGAGAGAGGGAGAGCCGCGCACGCACACAGCTGGGTCCTTGTCTTGAGGGCATTTCTCTGTAGCCAGTGGAAGTCCCAGCAGAGATGCTGGGGAGGGTCTTAACAGAATATCCATTAGCTTTCCAAGTGTTATTCAGTATGTTGATTCATCAAAATGTGTGTAAAGAGGGGTCAGGGTTATTTTCTGGTTATTTTTATTTATCTTTTAAAATTCCCCCTTGATTTGACAGAAAGGGAGAAGGGAGCGAGAAAAGCATCAACACACTGTTCCGCTTAGTTTTCCATTTAGTCATGCAGTCATTGGTTGCTTCTCGTATGTGTCTTGACCTGGGATTGAACCTGCGACCTCAGCACACTGGGAAGATGCTCTACCCACTGAGCTACCTGGCTAGGTCCAGTTTCATTTCTAAAGAACATCATGGAAGAGGGACTGCAACTGAGGCCAGTCGCCCTGAGACGGTTTGGAACATGTCAACTATTTGCCCTTAAGTGTCCTTGGTTAGGGAAGATAAAACCTTGTGATTCATTAGATGGCGGTAAATTGTACAAATTGTTTTGCCTTAATTATTTTGTCTCAGTTTCCCTTATTCCACAAGTCAAAGGAATTTCCCTAGCTTCTTCCTATTCTGTCTCACAACCAAATCTGGTTCCATACAGATCATATAACCTTCCTTTTCTTGGGTAAAATCCTTGCCAAAAAGATAACATCTTAGCACCCAGCCCTGTTATAAAGTACTGCACCTCAGATTCTGAAAGGCACTGTACCTCATTTCATCGAGTTCACGTAGAGACACCCAGTCCAGATGAATTTTGAAGTTTTATTAGAGGAGGAGATTTATTAATATACCGGCCACATATGGCTGACAGGGCATCTGTAGGCCCAAATCGTGCAGTCCCAAAAATAGTTCAGGAAAAAAAACAAAAAAACAAAAAAAAAAAAACCCAGAAAAGAACTAAAAAAAAAAAAAAAAAAAAAAAAGTTCAGGAGCTGTTTATATACCCCTGATCACACACGGGCGGGGGAGAGCATGACATCATGGTAGGAGCTGGCACATTTGTTTAAGGGATACACAGAAACATTAAGACTTTCAAGGTAACACAATCAAAGACATTTACAAATCTTTCAGGGTTCCTCTTCCCTCTCTAGCCTGGAGGTATTTTACCCTCAAGATTCCAGAAGGGGGAGGAACTACAATCAATGCAAGGTGGTACGTAAATTCTGCCTCCTATTGAAAGAGAAGTTTCTAGGTTAACCTTTATTTTAGATTTAAAACTGAATGACCCATTGTTCTTGCAAGCCAGAAACTTCTACATTCTTCTCCCTCCCCGCCCCAAAGAAGGGACAGGACAGGAAAGCCTGACCTTTCTTTCCAGAATATTGATGTTAATTTTCAGCTGTTTGGTACCTTACAACAGCCCAGCGCCTGGAATAGATCAGGTAGGTCCTCTGTACATTGTATCCATGTGAGAATCAAGTCCCTTCTCTCAGTTCCAAGAAAACAAGATGATCAAAGAAGAAGAAACGGTTGTAAAGGAACTTTGGGTCTTCGGAACGGTGGGATTTTAGGCACTGAGAGCACCCCGTTTCCCTCTCTTTCACAACCACCCTTTTTTTAGAAAGACGCACAGGCTCCATCTTCCAGTTACCACGGGTCTAGATAAGAAGTGGAGAAGGAACACGGGGACTAGGTAGAAACTGGGAGGTGTCCCGAGTGGACGACAATGGCTGCAGGGTGAGAGGAAGAGGAGGAGGGATGAACAGCGAGGAAAATACAAGCTAGACAGCTCACCTTCCCCGCCGCGTGTCGAGGACTCGGGATGAACGTCCAGGTACCTGTTTCCATGACCCCCGCCAGCGTTTCAGCAGCGAGTTCCCGGCCCGGATCTCGGGGGGACTGAAGGCCGGGCAGGCGCTGTGACCCGCGGCCAACGGCGGGCAGCGGTCTCGAGCCCGGCACATTCTTCCCGAAGCTGCGGCGGAACGCTGCCCACGACGGAACGCGGCCCGCGCAGTCGCGCCGGCGAGGCGGAAGGCGGAGCGGCGGACCCGAGACCGGAAGTGGCAGAATAGAGAGGCTCTGCTTCCGGCGCCGGAGTCGGGGCACCGCCGTCGCGCGATGGCGGCGCTCGGCCGGCAGGTGAGGCAGCGGGTGGGCCGGGCTCCTCGCGGGGTGCACGAGGGTGGAGGAAGGGCGCCGGCTCGTCCCCGACAGGCGAGGCATCTGCAGCCGGAGCTTTCCGGCAGGCGGGTGCCGGCCGACCGCGTCCCCGCCCCGTGGAGCCGCGGCTGGGCCCTGGCGGGTGGGCGAGCGGCCGGCCAGGGGCGGAGACCGACCTCGTGGCCGTAGCGGCGGAAGCCTCTGGAGCGCACGGGGAGTCTGCACGCAGGAGGACGGCTGTCCTGTGGGGTCAACGCTGGGACGTGGTCCGGAGACCAGCGCGAGGGCCGGACGTCGGGAGCGACCCAGGGTTGTCATGGCAACTGTTTCAGACGAGACGTTTGAGACGCAGCCGATCAGCCAGCAGCTCCGTGGGAACTACTCGCACCCCGAAGAGCCGAGACTCCGGGCCGCGGTCCCTCGCCCCCGGGCCGCTTGCCGCCGTGTCAACCCCGGAGCCCCCCTGGTGCCCCTGGAGAGCGCTGACCCTCCCTGTAGACGCCCTTCTCCCGCCCCTCTCCGCTGAGAAGTGATGGCGCCTAACTCGAGCCCCGTAGGGAGCAGCAGCCTCCTTGGGGGGTAGCTGTCTGCTACCTGTTAAGAAACTTCATGGTCGTTTTTCCTTCCTGCTAATCTGTGTATTGTGGATTCAATTTGCAAAGCCCCCTTCCTCCCAAACTTTACCATTTGGCCTTGAAATAATCCCCCCCACCCACCTCCCACCCGGTCCCCTCAGTGGTGGCCCGGAAGCTAGCAGATTTGGCTTGACTCTCAATCTGTGCTCTTGCAACCTCTGTTCTCTGTGTGTGCACCTCCTTCTGGAGGCTTTTTAAGTTCAGACATGATTTTGCAGGTTCCTAATAAAAACAAGTTTGTGTGGAACCCCGTGGTGCCCATTGCACGGGGCGGTGAGGGAGTGACTCGCTTTCCTGCTGCGTCTTACAGGTCTTGGATTGGCATCGCCTGCTCCCCCTCACCTGGGGCCGCGTAGCCGGGTGGACTCCTCGCCTGGAACAGAAAAGGGGACCGGCTTCCTTGTTGCACAGGCGGACCACAGCCTCCACTGCAGCAGGGGGCCTTGAGGGCTCACCCCGGGGGGAACCCACAAAGCATGTGCAGGAACCAGAGCGCAGGACGAGCCTTACGTGGAGTCAGAAGGCTCCTGTGGATGGAGGGTCCTTGGAGCGAGAGGAGGTCATCAGTTCTCTGCTGGACATGGGTTTCAGTGAGGTCCATGCTCACGAACTGCTCAGTTCACAGCCGGGTACCCACCCGCGGCAGTTGCTGGAGATTGTTTCAGAATTAATACTCTTGGGTGTGAATCCGGAGCCTGTGTACACGGCTTTGAAGAAAAGTCCTCAGATACTGAAACTGCCCATTACGCACATGAAGAAGCGCTCCAGTTGCCTGCGAAAGCTGGGGCTGGCGGAAGGTAAGGTGTAGGTTGGGTCTGAGCTGGGGAACGCATAGCCGGGATGAGGTGGGTGAGGGGCGGTTTCTGGGGAACAGTTCTGGGGAGGGATGTGTCATTTGCTTTGGAGGTGAGGCAGAGGTGTGACCTCGGCAGCAGGCGTTGCAGGAGGGAAGGGGGAACTGAGGGACAGGCAGGGACCCTTGTCTGGGTTGTTGGCAGTGGGGACGGGAGTGACAGGCAGGGGCCCTTGTCTGGGTTGTTGGTGGTGGGGACGGGAGTGACAGGCAGGAGCCCTTGTCTGGGTTGTTGGCGGTGGGGACGGGAGTGACAGGCAGGGGCCCTTGTCTGGGTGGTTGGCGGTGGGGACGGGAGCATCTGGGACGGTGGCGAGCACGTGGTGCATGCTCAGCAGATAGATGTCGATCTGTGATGGGGGCACGGGTGTGTGCATGTAGCCTGTGGTGTTTGAGTAACCTGGTGTGGCCTTAGTGCTTCGTGTCTGTGTGCTGTGAAGACGGATGCCAGCTGGGCATCGTGGTTTACTGGGGGGCATGAGGTCTCCCCAGATTCCTGGAGGACTGGTGGAGTGGCTGTGCCCTCCAGACACCACCCCCACTCGCTTCAGGTCATGGCTCCAGGATCCTAGAAGCTCACTGGACCTCCTGTGGGCCTCTGGAGAGAAGGGGGCTGGGAGCCCGTGAGTGTCTCAAGTTTGACCACAGGAGTGTTGTTAGCATTCTTTTATTTCGTTCTTGACTCTTAACTGGTCAGGTAGTGCTGGGAGAGAAAAGGTTCACGGATCCACTGGTTCAGAGGATCTCCATAGGGCTCCTCCTCTGAAGCTGAGCAAGACAGCCGTGTGTTTCTCCTAGAACAGGTGACTGCTGCAGCGCCGTCCGGGTGACGGGACCGCTGCAACGCCCTCCGGGTGACAGGGGACCGCTGCAACGCCCTCCGGGTGACAGGGGACCGCTGTAGCGCCCTCCGGGTGACAGGGGACCGCTGTAGCGCCCTCCGGATGACAGGCGACCGCTGCAGCGCCCTCCGGGTGACAGGCGACCACTGCAGCGCCCTCCGGGTGACAGGCGACCACTGCAACGCCCTCCGGGTGACAGGGGACCGCTGCAACGCCCTCCGGGTGACAGGGGACCGCTGCAGCGCCCTCCGGGTGACAGGCGGGTGACAGGCTCAACTCGGTGCCTTACGCACTGTGATTATAAACTGGCAAGCTCAGTACAGTCTTAAGCTACAAAGAGAAAGTTTAAACTTCTGAAATTCACTCCTGATACATTTCAGCAAGACAGTGACTAACTCAACTGTTAGGAAGATTTTAACTAACAGTTTAAATAAGTGATTTCAAGTTTCAAGACAGTAACTCTTCCCCGGCTGTCCATAGGAGACCATGGGCTCCAGGTTCCCCAGGGTAGTCTTGGCTTACAGTTATCCTAACAGTTCATAGGGCCTCTTTCACTCAAAGTGCCCCAGTTTGGACAGATTGTTAGGCCTCCCCACTAGCTTAGAACATCCGTATTTGTTGACTGTAGTTATGGAACTCTTTTTCATGAGTTCAGGCTCCATGACCGTTTTATTGTGGAAGGAAACCTCGGCCCAGAGCCCCATCCTGGGGGACACGACTCTCCCATCGTACTGTGACTTTTCCAGTAACTCCCTGGGAGACTCCTCTAGGTGAGAAGGGCGGGACGAGGGGACCTAGACTATGGGAGGCCAGAGGAGGCAGGAATTCTGGAGAGGGCGGGTGGTGGTGAGTCTGAGGAGTGAGGGAGTCAGGGTGGCCATGGGCCGTCCGGTCCCCCACGTCCACGGCTTTGCTGGGAAGCAGTCAGGGACTGGCCGCTATGGATGGGGGTGGGGCCCGTACTCGTTACAGGGTGCGGACTTGATTGGTTGGGTGCGGCTGGCCCCTTGGGCTTCTGGAATGTCTTGCGATTATGTACTTGCTCTTTTTTAGTTTTTTTTTGTTTTTGTTTTTGTATTTTTCTGAAGTTAGAAACCGGGAGAGACAGTCAGACAGACTCCTTCATGGGCCCGACTGGGATCCACCCGGCACGCCCACCAGGGGGTGACGCTTTGCCCACCAGGGGGCGATGCTCTGCCCCTCCAGGGCGTCGCTCTGCCGCTACCGGAGCCACTCTAGCGCCTGGGGCAGAGGCCGAGGAGCCATCCCCAGCGCCCGGGCCATCTTTGCTCCAATGGAGCCTCGCTGCAGGAGGGGAAGAGAGAGACAGAGAGGAAGGAGAGGGGGAGGGGTGGAGAAGCAGATGGGCGCTTCTCCTGTGTGCCCTGGCCGGGAATCGAACCCGGGACCCCTTGCATGCCAGGCCGATGCTCTACCACTGAGCCAACCGGCCAGGGCCGTACTTGCTCTTTTTTATGTCCTACAGGGAAACTGAAGAGGGTGCTTCTCCGGTGCCCGGAAATTGTCACCATGCATCAGCGGGACGTGGACGGCATCGTCAGGGTGCTCAGGGAGAAGTGCCTCTTCACGGCCCAGCAGGTGACCGAGATTCTGCACAGGTGCCCCCATGTCCTTCGGGAAGACCCCGGTGAGCTGGAGTACAAGTTCCAGGTGAGGATGGCGGGAGCGTCCGGGGCAGGACTGCAGCTCGGGAACATGGCAGGGTCACCTCCGAGGGAGGGGAGCCTGGGACACCCCAGCCAGAGAACCCAGGTTTGGTTCCGGCTCGTCACGTCAGCACAGGGGGGACTGGGGCCACTGATGGTGGACGGCCCTGCTGGTTCTCGGAGTCCAGGCAGGGCCTCTGTTCGAAACAGCCAATTTAAAAATAGCTGTGTTTTAGAGCCTAATTTGCATGTTGATTTCAAAAGTGTAATTGTGACAGTGATCCTAATTTTTTGGTGATAATTATCATGACTTAGGTCAGACCCCTAGCTGTTTTCTGAGTTTTTAGCCTATGCTTTCCATACTCACCGTTTTCTTTCTCGTCTGAAGAAAAAGAGACTTGAATCTCTCCCTCCTGCCCTTTATTTCCTGCTGCATTTTTCTCAGTGTGAATGTGAGCACGCTTTGTAAGCCGCCAGCCGTCACGCAGGCGTGGGGGCCCGAGCGCCTACGCTGGGGTCAGGTCTCCTCCGAGGGCTTCTGCACAGCTGGCGCTGTGGCGGCGGGCGGGGGGCTGCCCTGAGCTGCCTGTGTCTGTGTCTCCAGTACGCCTACTTCAGGATGGGGGTGAAGCACGCGGACGTGGTGCGGACGGACTTCCTGCAGTACCCCATCACCAAGACCCGGCAGAGGCACATGTTCCTGGAGCGCCTGGGCCGGTACCAGACCCCGGACAAGAAGGGGCAGACGCAGGTCCTCAACCCTCTTCTCAAGGACATTCTCAGGGTGTCAGAGGCCGAGTTTCTGGCCAGGACAGCCCGCTCTTCTGCTGAGGAGTTTGACGTGTTTAAGAAGCTTCTGGCTCGGGAGGTGGAGGAGGAGTCCGGGAGCCACACAGCTGGTGGCAGCAGCACCGGCGAGGACGAGGGCGAGGACGAGGGCGAGGGCCAGGAGGAAGAGGACGAGGGCCAGGACCAGGAGGAACAGGAGCTGTGACGGAAGCCCAGCGACAGTAAAGGACATTTCAGTTCTCTCGGCTCTGGGAGCTTCACTTGGATCTCCTCAGGCTGTTTCATTCAGAAACTGATCTTCTGATGGGAGCCGACTGCGACCCCTCGCCTGGGAGGGGTCAGACTGAGGGTGCGTAGGAGCTGTGGTCGGTCTCTGGGCAGAGCCGTGCTCCTGGTGAATAAAGACTGCCCCTGGCTGTTCGAGGCGGCCCTCAGCGCGTCAGAATGTGGTTTTTTCTGTCGCAGCTGTGGCTGGTCTGGCCCTGGCTCTAGTCACCTCACATTCCCTTCTAGAGGTAAAGGCACAATGATGAGAAGGCAGTGAGGGTTTAGTACATCACAGCACTTTATTTTATGAAACCAACGAGGTTTTCCACAAAAGCTTGTGTTTTTTATCCAAAAATGTCACTGTCACTTCATAATTGCATTCAGTGTATAGCAGAGCGGAGGGAAGCAGGCCAGTGCTGGCTGGCTTTGTACAGCCCCCTGCCCGCACAGCGGGCACTTCTCTGTGTGGGGCAGGCCCTGGCTCTGACCTCGGGAGCTTGGCTTTCGTGCCGCCCACGGCCGGCGAGTCACATTGGGGTCTGACGTCTGTGGCAGCCAGGGGTGCTGACCGGTGGTGTTCCAGGACAGAAGGGGCCGTGGAGTGGACCCGGCCGGGCTCCCCTGTCCTACAGTGGGGCTCCCGAGGCCAGAGGAGAAGAGCACTTGAACATGGGCTGGTGGGGCTGGGGCTACGGGTCTGGTCATGATGGTCAGCGAGCGCCCTGTGACACAAGAGGGACATGCCCGCAGGAACCCAGCGGGTCTGAGCAGTGATGGACACATCACGGTCAGAGGCGCAGCCCCGACTGCATGAGCCTGTGCCAGGGGGGTCAGTGTGTCCTGGGGGGGTCGGTGTGTCCTGGGGTGGTCTGGGCACCCCTCCCTCAGGGGGTGCTGCAGGAAGCCGCTGTGCGGATGGGCAAGTTCAGGGGCCAGCGGGGTAGCAGCTGTGTGTGGCTCCAGCTCACAGGCCCCCTTCTCTCCCAGGGGCCGTCTTGATCCAGGGGACACCTTGGGACATTTTGGTTGTTAGGACCAGGAGAGGGTACACGTGGGGTCTAGTGGGTCGAGGCCAGGGCTTCTGTCAGCGTCCCGCAGGGCACAGGACAGTCCACAGAATAACCAGCCCAGACATTGCAGGGCCGAGGTGGAAAGCCTGAGGTCCCGCAAAATGTGACTTTCGGCTCAAAAGAACCTCAGGCTTTCAACGGCTTAGGTTTGTTGTATTTCTTTTGTTTAAAATTGGGTTGTAAAGAGCTGGTTTGAAAGAGCGTTCCTGTCCCCGAGACCGGAACACAGTGGCGGGGCAGCTGTTTCCCGGGGGACTCAGTGCTGGGTCGGGTTGTGCCTGTGTGTCTCGGCTCCTGCCGGACTGCAGAAAGAAAGGCGTCAATGGCAAAACAGGTAGCTCAGGGAGCCTCTGCACAGGCGAGACAGACGTCCATGGCCCTGGTGGGCTGGTGGGAGGTGGTCCAGCTGAGGGAAGGTGCTGGAGGTCAGTGGGACGGGGTGGCCTACCCGCTGGGCGCCTGGTTGCAGAGTGGCCCCATTTCCTCTGTGGCAGCCACGTGCGGTGGGTTAAAGGAACATTTGTCTTTACTGTCTTGGCCACAGGCAGAATCATTGGAAAGGAGGACATCCTACTGTGTGCCAGTGTTCTGTTTCGTGGCGTCCACATGACGGGCACATTCCTGGGTCCTGCACTGTGGTTCGGTGTCCAGTCGGGATGAGGTGGAACCCTCAATCTATGCCCGATCGGGTGGTTAGCAGGTAGCTGACGCTGCCACTCACGGTTGCTGCTGTCATTTTGACACAAATGTTTATGCCCTGGATAATTTTCCGATCCATTATTACATATAATTTCCTCGGGTGGATGTTGAGTATTTTCAAGGAAGAAGGTTTTAGGAAAGAGCTGTGTGACAGCTCGTGTGAAATGTCTCAAGGATGATTTATATGTAATTCAGCATCAAGCCTTTTTACTAGACAATTTGTATAGCGTCAAAGTGGGCTCATCGTCAGACCACGCCGCACCAAGCTCAGGATTCGGTAGACTGGTTCTCGCAGAAACAAAGGCGTCTGAGCTCAAGTCGGGAGCCCGGTTCGTCGGCCTCGTGGCTGAGGGGCTGGAGGCTGTTCACGTGCTTGTTGCAAGTTTCATCTGCTTTCCCGGTGCTGCCCCTTGGTCTGGCCCCAGGGCCGCAGCAGGGTCAGCAGCACCTGGTCATGGTCCTGTTCACTCAGGGCCAGAGTCCCCGGCCGAGCTCGGCGGTCCCGCCAGGCGGCCCAGAGACGGGATGTTCTGGAGCACAGTAGAGACATCTTGAAGTGACTGATCCTTTCTGAAAATGACAAACTAATACACAGACGTATGCACACATGATTTTAATAAAAATAAAGTCTAAAATATACTCTAACTCTTTAAAAATGTTTTTATAAAGGTGAGAGGAAGGAGCCCTTTCAGTGGCTGCACTGCCGACTCGGGCCGCAGGCCGCGTCCGTGAGAACACACGGGGTTCTGGTCCCAGGAGGGTCCGCGGTTCAGGTGCCCAGGAGGTGGAGGTGGGGCAGGCTTCGGTCATGACCTCACGGGCAGGGAGGAGAGCTGTTCAGAAGGTGCTGGGACGTGGGTGTGGCGATGGCACGTCCGTGGGGAGAGCTGCTGGCCGCCCGAGTCGTGGGCGGAGGTCGCCTGCCCCGGACGCTGTCGCGGACTCGCGAGGAGGGGCCTGCTCTGCACACGCCTTCCCGCACTGGCTGTGCAGCTCCCACGACACTGGCTGGGGTGTCGGTGCCCTGGTGTGACCTGTCGTTCTGCATGGCTTTCTCTGCTGAGGCCAAGGCCATGGACGGCCTGGGGCCGTGTCCCCGTGCTCCTAAGTCGGGCTTCCCTGGAACACAGTCTCACTGGTTCGCACTTGTGCCTGTGGCTGAGCTTGTGCTGAACTTGGCCGAGCTGTTACCACGGAGACCATCCGGTCCACAGAGCCAAACATAATTTACTGCCGGACCGTCTACAGAAAAAGTGGTCGACTGGAAGTGTCTCTACTCCATCTCAGTGTTAACATTTTCTCTCAAAACCTGCCGGTTGGTTGCTGATCCCCTGCCCTCCCGCCCTAGTCGGGGAGCTGCTGGAGGAGAGAGCCTGCTCCCCTGGGCCCCCGCCCCCCCCCCCCCCCCCCCGCTCCCCTGGGCCCCCGGCCCCGCCCCCCCTGCCCCCCTCGGCCCCGCCCTCCGCTCTGCGGTTGTGGTGAGGCTCTTCGCTGTCGGGAGTTCTTTTTCTGGTTTGGAATCTGGAACTAGTTTCTGGGTGCTGTCGAGGCTCTGGGCGACCCGCCCGTGGCACGGGCTGCCCTGGAGGGACTGTGGCCTGCTGCGGGCAGCGCAGGATGTGGAGGTGTCCGTGCCAGAGGACCTCCACGGTCAGGCCGGCCTGGGCACCTGTCTTCTAGAGGCTGGAGGAGGGAGGCCACAGAGGGACAGACTCCACCCTGTTGCTCAGGGTGTCCTTGTCAGTCCAGTTTCAGAGCCCGTCTTCCTGGGCTTGAGGAACGCGTGAGGTTGAGGAGCACAGCAAGCACGCCCGGAATCCTCTGAAGAAAGAATAAAACGAGCATGAGGGGAACGGAGCCCCTTCCTCTCTGAAGTGGTGGCTTCTCGCTCTCCGTGTGTGGGGTTGCTGCCCTGGCCCCTGCCCCGTCAGAACTGTGAGGTCTGCTCCCCGATGTGACAGTACATGGGGTGGGAGCAGGTCTGTCGAGGACTGACCACGTCCCCAGTGGGAGGGACCTCTGGGCAGCACCGCAGGCTGCTCCCCCACTCGGGGACCCCCTTGAGCTCTCCGCTGCGGGCACGCCGCCCCGTCGCTCTGTGTGGTGAGTTCTCACCTGGTAGTCTGGATGTGTGCCTCTGTGTCTGGGAATTTGTGTCCTGCCTGTTGGTGTTTTCCACATTGTTTCAAGAATTATTATTCTAAAAGCCAGTGTTTGATAATTAGTGGAGGGTTTCTGATTTGCTTTTATAGAAATGGATTTGCTGAGCAACTTTTAAAAATATGTATTATTTCTTTAGGTGACTTACTACAATATAAATATTTCAAACCCTAATCATATTCTTAATCCCAGTACTGAATTGCTTGCAGGCCTCAAAGTGCATATTTGGGATGTGGGTGTTTTTGGAGCGCGAGGTAGGAGGGGCTTGATGCCTTTGAGTGACTTCACATTAGAAAGGGCGGGGACGGCTGCCCGGAGCCATAGCTCTCTTGCCTGAGGGTGCTGCCCGCCCCTTGAACCCGCCTGCTGGCGCGAGCCCACAGCTGCAGGCTCTTTGCTTCTGGTTGTTGGTAAAGGTCTCTGAATGACCTTCCTCAGCCATGTC
This sequence comes from Saccopteryx leptura, assembly GCF_036850995.1. NCBI lineage: Eukaryota > Metazoa > Chordata > Mammalia > Chiroptera > Emballonuridae > Saccopteryx > Saccopteryx leptura. The sequence goes on along the minus strand of NC_089509.1, from coordinate 120,881,469 downwards.
GTGACCGTGACCGGGGCCCATCTGTGAAGGGGTGTGTGCCAGGCACCTCCCTCCTGCCAGACAGGAGAGGGACTGGTAGGCTCGTTTATGAGAACAGTGAGCTGCCCAAGGCCGCCAGGGACATCGTGTGATGAGAACCTGCGGTCACTGGGAAGCTGGGGACAGGCTGTGGGTGGGACTCCAGGTCTGTCTTACAAACGACTGGAGATTCTGCCGGCTGTTTGCAGGTGGGAGGTGGGGCCAGACAGGACTGCGTTCCCAGAAGGGTTTGGGAAACTTTGGGTGAAACGGTCAGAAGTTTCTTTCCAGGTTCCTGAACGCTTCCAGTCTCCCTGTGACAGCGTCCCTGACACCCTGTCTCCTCTGTCAGTAGGTCCCTTAAATCCCAGCCCTAGCACTCCTGTGCCCCTCCCTGCCAGCCCCTCCCTCCAGGTGCCGGGTGGGCTCCGCCTCTCCAAGTGCCGCCCACTGGCTGGGACGTACCTTACGCCGTCTTCAGTGTTGGACTGTTACTTTGTTTCCTGGAAGAAACAGAGAGGGGCTTATGAAAAGAAACTGTATACCTGTAACCAGCCGTCTGCTGCCACCCTTTCTCTCACACAGGTGGCCAGTGTGGGGGGCGCCACCAGTGCGTCCCACACCGAGGCCAGTGTGTGGTCACTGGGTGGTCTGTGCAGACGGCCCAGGGTTCACACTCGGCTCTCCTGAAAGCGTGTGTCGTGCTCAGTACTTGCTGTCAGGATTCCCGTGACTCCTGTGAGCCCTTGGGGAAAGGCTGGGTGTGATGGGTAGAAAGGGGAGACTTGTGTTTGCAGCTGTGTACGTGGGCCTGTCCGCGGTGCTCATGCTTTCTGATGCAAGCACCAGGGCTGAGTGTGTGTGCACCGCCAGAGTCGCCCCCGTCAGCCCATCCTGTGACCCCCTGCACCCACCATGCCCAGCCATGTGTGCCCACCTGCACCCATGTGCCAGTTTCTTAGCAGAACAGGGCTGCGGAGGGCTGTGCACCTGGGCAGGCAGACAGCCTGGCGCAGCCCCAGGCCTGTGGCCCCCACAGTGTTCTGCCCCCAGGGCCACCCTTGCCCCATGACCCCGTGACCCCGTGAGCCACATGCGGGACCCAGCATGGCCCCCCAGAGAGGCACCTGTTTGGGGCTTTCTTGATGTTTGTGCTTTCACAGCTCTCCCTGAAGCAGACGTCCTGGTGCACCTTGTAGACTCGCTTATACCTGTCGTGAGAGGGCGCCATGAGGCCGGGGCTGGGAGCATGGTGCCCAGTGCTGAGCGAGGCCACAGGGACCCCGGGGCTGGGAGCATGACACAGGGACCCCGGGGCTGGGAGCATGACACAGGGACCCCGGGGCTGGGAGCATGGCGTCCAGTGCTGAGCGAGGCCACAGGGACCCCGGGGCTGGGAGCATGACACAGGGACCCCGGGGCTGGGAGCATGACACAGGGACCCCGGGGCTGGGAGCATGACACAGGGACCCCGGGGCTGGGAGCATGACACAGGGACCCCAGGGCTGGGAGCATGGCGTCCAGTGCTGAGCGAGGCCACAGGGACCCCGGGGCTGGGAGCATGACACAGGGACCCCGGGGCTGGGAGCACGGCGCCCTGCGCTCAGCGAGGCCACGGGGACCCCGGGGCTGGGAGCATGACACAGGGACCCCGGGGCTGGGAGCATGGCGTCCAGTGCTGAGCGAGGCCACAGGGACCCCGGGGCTGGGAGCATGACACAGGGACCCCAGGCTGGGAGCATGGCGCCCGGCGCTCAGCGAGGCCACGGGGACTCCGGGGCTGGGAGCATGACACAGGGACCCCGGGGCTGGGAGCATGGCGTCCGGTGCTCAGCGAGGCCACGGGGACCCCGGGGCTGGGAGCATGGCACCCGGCGCTCAGCGAGGCCACAGGGACCCCGAGGCTGGGAGCATGGCCACAGGGACCCCAGGCTGGGAGCATGGCCACAGGGACCCCAGGCTGGGAGCATGGCTCCCGGCGCTCAGCGAGGCCACAGGGACCCCGGGGCTGGGAGCATGGCCACAGGGACCCCAGGCTGGGAGCATGGCCACAGGGACCCCAGGCTGGGAGCATGGCCACAGGGACCCCGGGGCTAGGAGCATGACGCCCGGCGCTCAGTGAGGACACGGGGGCCCCAGGCTGGGAGCATGGCGCCCGCCGCTCAGCGAGGCCACAGGGGCCCCAGGCTGGGAGCATGATGCCCGGCGCTCAGCGAGGACACGGGGGCCCCAGGCTGGGAGCATGGCGCCAGGCGCTCAGCGAGGCCACAGGGACCCCAGGTGACCGTGCAGGCGTTTGAGGGAAAGACCATTAATTTCCTAAAAGTTGACCTCATAGGGATGTCCTGAAATGTCCCACATAAGTCATGTAATTAAAATTTTTATTATTTTTTAATTTTATTAATTTTAGGGAGGGGGAGAGAGAAACATAGATCTGTTCCTGTATGTGCCCTGACCAGGGATCGAACCCACAGCCTTCGTGTGCTGGGACGATGCTCTGACGGTTAGAGTCTAAGCACCTGCTATCCAGTCAGGCTAATGTTTAAAATGAACTTTACCAAGGTGTCCTTTACATAAAATAAGATGCATCCATTTTAAGTGTCCTTTTTTTTTTCCCTGTATTTTTCTGAAGCTGGAAACGGGGAGAGACAGTCAGACAGACTCACGCATGCGCCCGACCGGGATCCACCCGGCACGCCCACCAGGGGTGACGCTCTGCCCACCAGGGGGCGATGCTCTGCCCCTCCGGGGGGTCGCTCTGCCGTGACCAGAGCCACTCTAGCGCCTGGGGCAGAGGCCAAGGAGCCATCCCCAGCGCCCCGGCCATCTTTGCTCCAGTGGAGCCTTGGCTGCGGGAGGGGAAGAGAGAGACAGAGAGGAAGGAAGGGGGGGTGGAGAAGCAAATGGGTGCTTCTCCTATGTGCCCTGGCTGGGAATTGAACCCGGGTCCCCCGCACGCCAAGCCGACGCTCTACCACTGAGCCAACCGGCCAGGGCTTAAGTGTCCTTTTGAGGAGTGCTGGCAAAGTCACGTGAAGTTGAGAGAAAATAGGAAATTTCAAAGACATCTTGCTTCAGGCAGGGCCACTCGGCCCAGTGGCCCTGGGCCACTGCGGGCCCACTTTTCTGCCCATGGGCCGTTCACTAAGGTGTGTGCAGTGTGGGCCCCCAGGCCCTGTCCCCTGTCTGCTAACCAGTCTGCCCTGAGCTTGTGTGAAGTGGGAATTACACACGCCCTCCCCCCCCCAAGTCTGTGGGTGACAATGAACAGGGAAGTGTCCTGGTTCTTTTTAAAACTCAAACGTCAGCGCTGCTGAGAGAAGCCCAGGGGTTTGGTGGTCAAGCTCCAGCTCACATGCTCAGCCGAGGGCAGCCAAGCGGATGTGAGGCCTGGGGTAAGACTGCGGCCATCAGGGAGTCATGGGGCGAGGGTCAGTCCCCACACAACCAGAGACTGGACACCATGTGAGCAGTAACAGGCCACTCCTCAGGAGTCAGAGAACAGAGACTGAGCCCTGAGCGGGGGCACAGGGAGCCCTGTGGGTGGTCCCTGCACGCAGTCAGCCCCGGGGGCTCTCTCTGGACTGCATTTCGGGTGTGGGGGATCCATGCCGTGGCCACCCCGAGTTGAGGAAGCACTGGAGTTGGGAAGGCAGAGGCTGCTGGACTTTGTGGGCAGAGCCCTGGGGGGCATGCAGAGGAAGAGCTCGAGAGATCTGGAGGGGGCCCCCTGAGAAGTGAGCTGTGTGTTCTTAGGACGGAACCCCACAAGGCTGGGCAGGAGCTGCTGGGGAGAGAGTTCGAGAGCCAGAGGGGACGGGTCTTGATTGACGGGAGGCCATTCCATGGAGACAGAAACCCCCAAAAGGGCACCTTACATGGGGGGCAGAACTGGTCCCAGAGCAGGTGATGCTGACACCACCCTCACAGCCTCAGAACTGGTCCCAGAGCAGGTGGTGCTGACACCACCCTCACAGCCTCAGAACTGGTCCCAGAGCAGGTGGTGCTGACACCACCCTCACAGCCTCAGAACTGGTCCCAGAGCAGGTGGTGCTGACACCACCCTCACAGCCTCAGAACTGGTCCCAGAGCAGGTGGTGCTGACACCACCCTCACAGCCTCAGAACTGGTCCCAGAGCAGGTGATGCTGACACCACCCTCACAGCCTCAGAACTGGTCCCAGAGCAGGTGATGCTGACACCACCCTCACAGCCTCAGAACTGGTCCCAGAGCAGGTGATGCTGACACCACCCTCACAGCCTCAGAACTGGTCCCAGAGCAGGTGATGCTGACACCACCCTCACAGCCTCAGAACTGGTCCCAGAGCAGGTGATGCTGACACCACCCTCACAGCCTCAGAACTGGTCCCAGAGCAGGTGGTGCTGACACCACCCTCACAGCCTCAGAACTGGTCCCAGAGCAGGTGATGCTGACACCACCCTCACAGCCTCAGAACTGGTCCCAGAGCAGGTGGTGCTGACACCACCCTCACAGCCTCAGAACTGGTCCCAGAGCAGGTGGTGCTGACACCACCCTCACAGCCTCACAGCCTCAGAACTGGTCCCAGAGCAGGTGATGCTGACACCACCCTCACAGCCTCAGAACTGGTCCCAGAGCAGGTGATGCTGACACCACCCTCACAGCCTCAGAACTGGTCCCAGAGCAGGTGATGCTGACACCACCCTCACAGCCTCAGAACTGGTCCCAGAGCAGGTGATGCTGACACCACCCTCACAGCCTCAGAACTGGTCCCAGAGCAGGTGATGCTGACACCACCCTCACAGCCTCACAGCCTCAGAACTGGTCCCAGAGCAGGTGATGCTGACACCACCCTCACAGCCTCAGAACTGGTCCCAGAGCAGGTGATGCTGACACCACCCTCACAGCCTCAGAACTGGTCCCAGAGCAGGTGGTGCTGACACCACCCTCACAGCCTCAGAACTGGTCCCAGAGCAGGTGGTGCTGACACCACCCTCACAGCCTCAGAACTGGTCCCAGAGCAGGTGATGCTGACGCCACCCTCAGAGCCTTGGAAGGACCAAACTAAACTAACTGCCTTAGCAGGAAAAAACCCAACATTCTCAAAAACACAGTAAAATGAAATGAAAATAAAATATAAAATAAATAAATTAAAAAATAAAAAACCCAGCATGCTGTAACATAAAGTTCACAATATTCAGCATCCAACAAAAATTATAACATATTCAAAGAATCATACAAAGAGTTAAGAAACTCATAAACAGGCAAAAAAAAAAAAATTACTGAATAGAAAAACACCCGGGTGACAGCAATGACAGAGAGATCATCACACATTCGCTCCACGTGCTCAGCGATGTAAAGGAGATACACACACAAGGAGAAACGGTCCCAGAACTAGGTGGCCCTCGTAGAGACGACACCACAGTTTCAGAAGAAGAAACTGCCGACGGGTCTAACGTGGCTCAGACGCTGCAGGAGGAAACGGGCCAGGGACTCACAGGCACAGCAACGGGACCTATCCTAACGAACCACAGGAAAACAAAACAAAAACCCCCGAAAGGAGCCTCAGGCCTGTGGGACAGGTTAGTCTAAACAGGCGTCCCCAAACTACCACCCCCCGGGCTGCATGCAGCCCCCTGAGGTCATTTATCCAGCCCCCTGCCACACTTCCAGAAGGGGCACTGTATGTGGTGGCCCTCCAACAGTCTGAGGGACAGTGAACTGGCCCCCGGTGTAAAAAGTTTGGGGACCCCTGGCAGATGTACCATGAATCCCAGAAGGACGGGAAAGGAGGGACAGAAAAAATACTCTGAAGCCTGACCAGGTGGTGGTGCTGTGGACAGAGCCTTGGACTGGGACGCGGAGGACCCAGGTTCAAAACCCTGAGGTCTCCCAGCTTGTGCGGGCTCATCTGGTTTGAGCACAGCTCACAAGCTGGAGCCCAAGGTCGCTGGCTTGAGCAAGGGGTCACTCAGTCTGCTGTAGCTCCCCGGTCAAGGCACATATGAGAAAGCAATCAATGAGCAACTAAGGTGCCATAATGAAGAATTGATGCTTCTCATCTCTCTCCCTTCCAGCCTGTCTGTCCCTATCTGTCCCTCTGTCTCTCTCTGTCTCTGTCACAAAAAAAAAGAAAAAAAAGAAAAAATACTCTGAAGTATTGTCTAAAACTTGTTCAAATTTGATCAAATTTGATAAAAGCTGAAAACCCAGAGATACAAGAAGCTTAATCAACTCTGGAGAGTAAGCACACACACAGACACACACACACAGACACACACACACAGACACACACACACACACACACACACAGACACACACACACACAGACACACACACAGACCAGAGCACATCGTTGGTCGGTTTCCCAGAACCAGCAATAGAGAGAAAGCAGGAGCAGCCGCAGGACTGGGGGACACGTCACACATTCTTCACGTCTGGAACTGAGCAAGCCAGGGGCCAGGGGAGGCTTCTGAGCACGGGTCGGAAAATACGGGAGTCCACGCGTCATTCTGCATCTAGCAACCACGTGCTTCAGCGATGCAGGGAAATGGCCACCTTTCCAGACAGAAGGAGCAGAGAGGACTCGTCCCCAGCAGACCTGCGTGCTCTTTAGAGAAAGGACAGCGGTACACGCGGGTCAGGGCCGGCCATGGCGGACACGTGGGCACGTACGAAAGACGCTGCTCTCGGCATGTTAAAGCGCTCGGATCCCGCGTGTTAAGTCAAGTCTGACGTCGGCAGTCGGAGCTGAGGGGACGTGGAGGCGCGCAGTCGCCGGCCTCGTCCCTTACAGAACGGGATGCTGGGAGGAGTGTGCTGTCAACCCCGAGAACCAGTGGAAAATTTAGCCAAAGGGGTGTAACCCACGTGCCAAACAGGAGAGGGAACCTGGAACCCTAAGAAGTAATCCGGAAGAAGTCAGGAAAGAGAAAACCGTTCCGGTGAGCCGGCACAGATGGGAAACCAGGAGCAACCTGGTGGGTTTAACCAGTCGCACAACCACTGCAGGCACAGGTGGTCTAACCGCGTGGGGGCCGGGGGGTGGCGTGGGAGCGAGGGGGGGGGCACGCGGGAGGGAGCTGGGGTGGGGAGTGGGGGGTGCAGGGCACCGGGCGGCTGTGAAGGAGACCCCAACCCCACTGCACACCAGTCTGGGGTGGGGGGCTTCAGGCAAGTGAGGAGGCTCTTAGTTAGGACCCTGGTGGTGAGCAAGGCACCCTTCAGGGCCTGATTTGTAGGTGGGGAAACTGAGGCACGAGTGATCTGCCCACGGTCTTCTCATCACTTCATGGTAGAACTAGGACTCCAGGTGTCACAGGCTGCTGTTTTCCAGGGGGGGGGGGCTCTGTGGCTGCGAGGACCCCCATCCAGGGGAGGCGGCTGATGCTGCCCGAGGGGTCAGGCCACACCGGCTCGGACAAGTGGTTCAGCCTTTCTGCCTCAGTTTCCTAATTTGTCACGTGGCGGGAACAGGTGGTCAAAGCAAGCCCCTTCGGTGGCTGTGACCACTAGAACTCAGGGGTTTGAGAGGACGGGGTGAGCTGGACTTGGTGGAAGCGCTTTGGGAGATCAGGGACCCCCCCTCCATGGTGAGGGCGGAGGAAGGACACTTACACGTGGTGACAGACGCCTCCTTCCCAGACCGGCAGGGACTTCGTCTCGGAGAACAGCCGCGTGCAGGGCTGGGCCAGCTTCTTACAGGCTGCAGGGCAGAGGAGAGGCTGTGCTCATGGGCAGCCGGGCCCTGCTGCCCGCCCCGCACCCTCGGTGGCCCTGCAGCTGCTGCTCCCCCTCAGGGCTCACTGTCCACCCACCTCTCGGCCTCCATCCAGAAGTCTTCAGCGGGGGGGCCTGTGGCTGCTCCCCCTCCCGCCAACACATTTGGCTCCTTAGCCAGAAACAGCCCCTCTGCCCACCACTCCCTGTGTGTGGCTGTCACTGTGTCCCTTGCTCCCTGACTGTCCCCACACCCCCACTCTCAGGCAGCACCTCTCGCCCGGGCCCTTAGGGGCAGTGGGAAGCCAGTGACTCACTCCTGCCAGCCTCCCTGCCCGTGCGCTGGGAAGTCTGGGGCACTACGGGGTTGGCGGTCCCTGTGGCAGAGCCCCTGGGCCCAGCACCCGTCACAGCCTGCGGGATGGGTGTTTCAAGGCCAGGCCTGGTGGCCCCTGACTTACCAAGCTCACAGCGTCTGCCTTTGAACCCTGGGCTGCAGTCACAGCTGTGGGCGTCCACGCCCGGCACGCAGGTGCCTCCGTTCTGACAAGGGTTTTCTGTACAATTTCCGGGGGCGTCTGCAAACAGGCCGTGAGCGGTTAGTCCCCAGAACCCCAGAGGAAAGCCTGTGGCACTGCCACGTTGCTGCCTCCTGCTGGCCCAGCACTGCTCTGTCCCAGGGGAGGTCCTGTTTCAGGTGGCAGAGATGCCCGGCTCTGGCCCCCTTACCCTGAGGGCCAGGGTTCAAGCCACGCTTCTGCCGGGACCCTCAGTGGTGAGCAGCCCCCTGCCATGGGGCCTCAAGTCACTGCTTAGATTATGGCTGGGTGCTGGTGGCCTCAGGAGAGAGCCCTGGCCTGTGCCCTCCACTCCCTTCATCGCTGATGACATTGGCCCTCACAGGGCTTCTCGTGGAACACTGAGTCCTTCCCTTGACAGCCCTCCAGTACTGTCCCCGCCACCTGCATCCCCCAGGCCCCCAGCCCCAGGGGTTCCCCCACCCCGGGAGTCCAGGGACCCTCTGTGCAGGACTGCAGTTATCTGTGCCTGTGGGCGGCTGTCTGCCGTCCCGAAGGCGTCCTCGCCACACGTCTCCCCAGCCCCAGGGGCGTCCTCGCCACACCAGTCTCCCCAGCCCCAGGGGCGTCCTCGCCACACCAGTCTCCCCAGCCCCAGGGCGTCCTCACCACACGTCTCCCCAGCCCCAGGGCGTCCTCGCCACACCAGTCTCCCCAGCCCCAGGGCGTCCTGGCCACACGTCTCCCCAGCCCCAGGGGCGTCCTGGCCACACGTCTCCCCAGCCCCAGGGGCGTCCTGGCCACACGTCTCCCCAGCCCCAGGGGCGTCCTCGCCACACCAGTCTCCCCAGCCCCAGGGGCGTCCTCACCACACGTCTCCCCAGCCCCAGGGGCGTCCTGGCCACACGTCTCCCCAGCCCCAGGGGCGTCCTCGCCACACCAGTCTCCCCAGCCCCAGGGCGTCCTGGCCACACGTCTCCCCAGCCCCAGGGCGTCCTGGCCACACGTCTCCCCAGCCCCAGGGGCGTCCTCGCCACACGTCTCCCCAGCCCCAGGGGCGTCCTCCCCACACCAGTCTCCCCAGCCCCAGGGGCGTCCTGGCCACACGTCTCCCCAGCCCCAGGGGCGTCCTCCCCACACGTCTCCCCAGCCCCAGGGCGTCCTGGCCACACCAGTCTCCCCAGCCCCAGGGGCGTCCTCCCCACACGTCTCCCCAGCCCCAGGGGCGTCCTCCCCACACGTCTCCCCAGCCCCAGGGGCGTCCTCCCCACACGTCTCCCCAGCCCCAGGGGCGTCCTGGCCACACCAGTCTCCCCAGCCCCAGGGGCGTCCTCGCCAGACTGCTGGAGTTAGAAGCAGGCCCCTCAGGGACTGCCAGGGAGGGCACACCTGGCCTTTCCTGCTTTGTGACCACTTTTTTTTTTAAGTTTTGTCAAGATACATTTTTAACTTAAAAAAACACAAACACAGAAGAATCAGGATTGTGCACACCGCACCATGTCCAGCGCTGGAAGGCCAGTCTCCCCTGTGTCGTTTAACCGAGCCCCCGCCCCTCAAACAACCTCCAACACCTCCTGAGCAGACCATCCCGTCTCCCCTGCGGGCTGTGGGGGCCTCTGTTGGGCCTTCTGCCGCTCCCTCCCCTCCGGCCGTCCTTTCTGTCTCCCTGATACGCTGACAGTGGGCTGTGGGCTTTAAAAATCCCTTTTAAAACCTTGAACAATTTCGCCTGACCCCTGGCGGCGCAGTGGAGAAAGCATCGACCTGCAAACCTGAGGTCGCAGGTTCGAGACCCTGGGTTTTCCCAGGTCTGGGCGCAGGTGAGAAGCAGCTGCTATGAGTGAGCTGATGCTTCCCACTCGTACCCATCTTTCTTTCTCTGTCTCTCAAATCAATAACAAACAAATAAAAAAAACTTGAAAAAAAATTTTTTTTTTCAGAGAGAATCAGAGAGAGGGATAGACAGGGACAGACAGACAGGAACGGAGAGAGATGAGAAGCATCAATCATCAGTTTTTCATTGCGCGTTGCAACACCTTAGTTGTTCATTGATTGCTTTCTCATACGTGCCTTGACCGTGGGCCTTCAGCAGACCGAGTAACCCGCTGCTGGAGCCAGCGACCTTGGGTTCAAGCTGGTGGGCTTTTGCTCAAACCAGATGAGCCCACGCTCAAGCTGGCGACCTCAGGGTCTCGAACCTGGGTCCTCTGCATCCTAGTCCGACGCTCTATCCACTGCGCCACCGCCTGGTCAGGCAAAAAAAAACTTGAAAAATTTTAAACCTACAAAATCCAAGTCTACCGTCACCAGCGCCGGTGACTGTCGCCTGTTGTGATCTTGTTTAGTTTTGTTTCTCTGCATCCCTTTCTGTCAACAGTTCAGAGAGACCACTTCTCCCGGAACTGCCCCAGGGGGAGCTGTGACTACAGACCCTAACACAGCCGGATACCGTTCATGCACAGCGAGCAGGGCTCTTTGACACCCTAGGACAGCGCAGCCCACACTCAGGTTCCCGATTCGCAGCTGGCCTCTTCTCCTCGGGTCACGCCCACCCTGCAGTGTGCCCACCTCTCGTTTAACCTAACTCTCCAACCCCCCCCCCCTCGCGTTCCTGAAGAGACTACATCCTGTGGGGCTCCCGCCTTCTGGACTTGACCGGCTCCTCTCTGTGGCGTGAACCGCCCCGCCCTGTCCCCCTGGACTGGGCACAGGGTCCGGAGCAGTGTCTTTGCAGCACCACCTCACAGGTGGGGGCCGCGGGCCCTGGTAGCGTCAGGCGGCGGGGGAGGGCTCCGGTCAGGTCTCCTGAGCTGAGGGTCGGTCAGCAGCTGCAGTGATGCGGAGTGAGGAGCCCTGGTCCAGGTGACCACGTCCACCATCTCCCCGGGGTGGACCACATGGGTCCGTCCCCCTCCGCTGCCGAAGGCCGATCCTTCCCTGACCCACTGCGTGGTCCCCCTGACGTGCCTGGGTCCTTTCCTTCCCGTGGGCTCTGGTGGCGGGAGCCTGTGCCCAGCGAGCCCCGAGGCGGACCAGGACACCGTTCCCTCCTGAGCGGCAGCACATTCGCGCGTTCCCGCCTGGTGCCGTCATTAGCTTTCCCGAGGCTCAGGCTGTGTCCCCTCTTTGGCCCGCGGGACCCCTTCCAGCTCGACTGGTCTGCCCTCAGACGAGTCTGTCCTGGGCTTGTTTGGTCCACATGCTGCTTCAGTCTTGAAGTCAGGCATTTCCCCAACACGGTGCCACCCAGTGGAGAACGGAACCCGGGGCCCAATCTGAGCGGCCTGGAGCCAGGTCTTCTCAGTGGAGAGAACTGGGGAGTTAGATTTAAAAATAAAGGTAAACAAACGGTACGTTTACACTGTATTTCCAGTTCAAACGAGTAAATAAAAATAAAAGCACAGCGGTTTTACCTCTGACTCTGTATTTCTATCTTTTTATGATGAAAATCTTGATGACATTATTTGTTTATCCCAAAATGTACATGTAATTGTTTTTTTTTTAATAGTATTTTAAACTGCAGTAATAAGCAGCAATACTTCTAACACTAAGATCACTAAGTACAGCTCAAAACTTCCTGCCCATTTTTCTCCGTAGAAGATACCCCACTAGGAGTGAACAGCCAGAACTCGGTTTTAAAATCACTTGAAATGATACATATATTTTTTTCCTGCGTGGTTATAGCATCAACATGAGAAACTGGTTTTCTTTCACTGTTAGGCAGTGTTTTTTCTTTGGGTGTCATCTAAAAACCATTTTCTTGTCTTAAACGGACGTCAAGGTGGGGAGTGTCCACATCTGTCGCCACGCCCCTGCCTCCCTCCTTGTTCTTGTTCTTCCCTCGAGCGTCAAAACGTGGTACTAGCTCTACTTTTAAACGTAAGAAAAAAGGATAAATACAGTTATAGTCCCCTTTCCGTCTTTCCTGCACTGGAGAGATGGTGAAAACACTGTTCTTCACATTTCACTCTTAAGCCAGCTTTACTGAGATAGAATTTATATACCACACAGTTCACCCAGTACAGTGTACAACTCATTCTTTTTTAGCATATTACGGAGAAGTGCCTCCCTCACAGTATAAGTTTAGACCATTTCCCTCGCCTCAGAGGGAAACCCCACACCGTTAGCTGTCCCCCTCCTAAAACCCCCCCTCCCCACCTCCCCGCCTCCAGTCCTGAGCAGCCACTGATCCGTCTCTAGACTGACCTGTTCTGGGTTCTCATACGAACAGAGTAGCACATGTGGTCTCGTGTGACCGGCTTCTTTCACTGGGCTCAATGCTTTCAAACTTCATCTATGCTTTCAAAAAAAGTTTTTATTTATTGATTTTAGAGAGAGACTAGAGAGAGAGAAAGGGGGGGGGGAGAGCAGGAAGCATCAACTCATAGTAATTGCTTCTTGTATGTGCCCTGAGTGGGTATCGAACCAGCGACCTCAGCATTCCAGGTCAAAGCTTTATTCCAGGCATGGCCAGCATACAGCCCGTGGGCCAGATCCGGCCCGTGGAATGAGTTTATGCAGCCCGTGAGTAAATTTTTAATATTCTCCGCTACTTTAAAATCTCAGCTACTCAGAAGCGGAAGCGTCTTTGATTATTGGAAATCAAGATGTTTAAGAAGATAGTGATACGCGGAAAAGAACTCCGCGTGTGACTAATCTGGGGTTAACTTCCATTAATTGGTTGAATGGATTCGCGATACTTCATTTTTTAAAAAAATTCCATTATAAAGATTTACAACTTTTGTACTTGTCTGTACTCGAACTGTTTGAGGTTTAGCGGCGATGTGAAACCCACATTCTTTTAGGCGGAGTTTGCCAGTGCGCACCCAAGGCCAAACAATTCGTTATTTTTGTGGTCAGGTGTGCTGAGTCAAGTGGCATTGTAGCATAGACAACAGCTGCAGTCGATAACTGAAAACGTGTCCAGGCTGTTTGTAAAACGAAATAATTGTTTCATTTGGGATATAACCCCTTCAAGCTCATTCTATTAATTAAATATTGTTTCTATTGATTGCAGTAGTTTGGATATTTATATGGTATGTAATTATATTAAAAATAATATTGTATATTAAAAACCTTTTTCATTCACTTACATTTATTCATAAACAAATTACATAATAAAGTTTTGTTTACTTAAACAAATTGTTTTTGCCTGACCGGGCAGTGGCGCAGTGGATAGAGCGTTGGACTGGGATGCGGAAGACCCAGGTTCGAGACCCGAGGTCACCAGCTTGAGTGAGGGCTCATCTGGTTTGAGCAAAAAGCTCACCAGCTTGAACCCAAGGTCGCTGGCTCCAGCAAGCGGTTACTCGGTCTGCTGTAGCCCCACAGTCAAGGCTCATATAAGAAAGCGATCAATGGACAACTAAGGTGTCACAACAAAAAACTAATGATTGATGCTTCTCATCTCTCTCCATTCCTGTCTGTCTATCCCTCTCTCTCTCTATCTCTGTAAAAAAAAAAAAAAAAAAAAAATTAACAAAAAAAAATTAACAAATTGTTTTTGTATTTAACATTTTTTAATTTTAATATTTCATTCGGTCCATGAAAAAAGTTTTCTTTCTAATCTGGCCTGGGGGCAGAAACTGTTGGCCAGGCCTGCTTTACTCACTGCACCACCACCGGTCGGGCTCAAGCTTTATCTGTTATGTTGTAGCGTGTCAGTAATGAATTCCTTTTTCGGTCCAGTGACGCGCCACTGTGCGGACAGACTGCTGTTTCCTGTTCACCAGCTGACGGACACTGGGCTGTCTCTGCCTTTCGGCTCTTGGGAATCGTGCTGCTGTGAACACTCGTGTGCAAGTCCTTGTGTGGACGCTGGGCTCCTTTCTCTGGAGTACACCCCACTGCAGGAGTGGAATCACCGTTACATTTCCGCTGGCCGCTCTGGAAGGTGCCCCTTCCTCCCGCCCTCCCCAGTGCTGGTTACCTGCCCTGACCGCCGCCGAGTTAGGGGGGCCAGGTGGCCCCTCGTGTGGTTCTGGCTGGGCTTCCCAGTGACCAGTGATGTCAAACATCTTCTCATGGGCTTGTTGGCCCGTGTATCTTTTTTTTGGAGAAACGTCTGTTCAGATTCTCCTTAACTGAGTTGTCTGACTCCTCAGTGGTGTTCTCTCTGTATTTTAGACACCCACTGCTCTCTCAGATGTGACCTGCACATCTTTTCTCCCATTCTGTGGGTGGTCTTTCACTTGTGATTTACACCCCAGGATCATGGACTCTGTAACTTCCACACGACATCGTGGTGGTGAACTCTTTCGCGGATCGGCATGAAACTTCTGGCGGACTTGGCAGCAGCCTGTGGATCGGCGGTTAGAAAACACTGACTGCTTTGAAGCTTAGAAACTTTTGCATTTTGACGAAGTCCAACTCACCGTTTTTTTGTTGTTGTTGCTCATGCTTTTGGTGTCACTGCTAAAAACCCTTTGCCAAATTCAAGGTCACGAAGATTTACCCGTGTATTCTTCTGAGCGTCTTTCCGGTTTCGCTCCTACATTCAGGTCTTTGGTCCATTTTGAACTGCTCTGTGGGTGGCGTGCGCAGGACCGGCTGTCCCAGCGCCATTGTTGAAGGCTCTTCCCCTGTAGTACGGTCTTGGCTCCCTTGTTGACCTCAGTTTGCCACAGATGTTGGTGTTTATTTCCGGGCGGCCAGTTCTGTTCCACGGACTCCTAAGTGTGTCCTGAGCCAGGGACGCACTGGCCCGGAGACCACGGCTTCACGGTGAGCTCTGACACAGGCTGTGTGAGCCCTCCACTGTCACAGTGTTGTTGTTGCTGTTCTGGGCCCCTTCCTGTTCTGTATGAGTTTTAGACCACAGCAGTTGTCCAGAGATGTTTTTAGGGTGACCTTACAGAACATGGCCGTGTCAGCCCGGGTCAGCCATCCTTGCGGCTGCAGAGACTTGACCAACGTTCCTGCTGCTTGTGGGCAGCGGGAGCCCTAAGCCTGCCGTCCACGCAGTGGGAAGTTTTGCCAGAGCATCAGCACTGTAGCCTCGTCCTGCAAAGTGGTCTCCCAAAGTCCTGACTTTATGGCGACACGCACACACCTTGAAATACAAAGAGGGAGAGAAGGCTGGCTGGGATGGGCGTGGGACAGCGGGCTGCTCCTGTGTGAGGATGAATTCCAGAGCCTGCCTGCTGTCGCCAGGGATGGGAGTGGCCTTCTGCCTCCTTCTGGGTGGCAGCTACCTATTCTACCGTGCCGGTGTCGGGATAAACCCAGGACAGCGCAGAAGCCCTGCAGGGGAAGAGTCTGAGCGGTCTGAGTGCTCATTCCAACCCCCCCCCCCCATGCAAAGTGACCAACTTAGAGACCTTTCTCTTCTCCATGAGCTTCTCCTGGGGGCTCAAAGGTCTGACCCTGACCTGGAGAGTGGTGTGGTGAGCAGCTGCCACTCGGGAGTGTTAACTGTGTTCACAGTGTGGACCCTCCTGTCCTTGAGAGAGTCTGACAGCTTCTGAGAACAAGAATGACGACCCGTGACAACCACACGGACAGGAGGTGACCGCGGACTCCGTGACAACCACGCGGACAGGAGGTGACCGGGGACTCCCGCAGGAAGCACTGCAGAGCAGACTTGGAATACGCTGAATTTTATACCCAGCTAAGTTTCCTTTAAACATGAGACCCAGTAAGTTTCGCCACGTGAAGTCCCCACAAGCACTCTGTGGAACACGACAAGCTGGTTGTAAACCTTGGCAGAGGGCTGGGAATAGCCCAGGACACTGGGTCACAGCGAGAGGACTGTCTCTGCAGGATGGCGGGTCTCACCACAGACACCGTCATGAAACCAGCGGTGTCGGCATGAGGACAGCGGAGCCGGGGAGGAGGAGTGAGCTCAGAACCTCTGGGCAGTACCGATGAAGCGACACTCGGCCGCTCAAACGCATTGGCGCACATCAGACCCAGCAGGTGCGCTTCTCGCTCACGACGCTGGCACGGCCCGCGAGCCTCGTGCCATCAGGTTCTGGCGAGGCTGTGGATCAGCCACTCTGGTCCCTGCCAGGGGGCTGCAGGCTGACAGTCCCACGTGGAAAGCCGTGGAGCTGTCCCTGTGGTTTGGGTGCTCTCCCATTCCCAGCACCTGCGTCCTTACATACGCGTCAGAGAACATCAGACCAGCTCTGCTCATGACCGCTGGACAAGCCTGCGTGCCCTCTGGGCAGAGAGCAGCTGCGGCCAGAGTGGCTCGGACTCGACGCCCAGTACTGACCGTGAGTGAGCAGCTATGCACAGCAGCTGCGGCCAAGTCTGTACCTGGTGGCACAGCCTCCTGTCTCCACCCCGCGACACAGCGAAGGGCCAGCAAGCATGCGTTTGAGCAGCGTGGGTAACGGAGTGGTCAGCCAGGTCACCGACTGTGTTCTGGCTCATGTCAGGTTCCAGACCGAAAGGCCATTACATTAGCAAGAGCCAGCTAACTCAACTAACCACCTAACTACAGGGGCAGCACGGGCCATAATCAGTGTGACGGGAACCACAGACCTTGACTGGCTCTGTGCACCTGGGGACCACTGAGGACTTTCCCGTTAGCACCTAAAATTGTCACCCCGCCCCGCCCACCCCAGAGCACACACGCCCCACCTCAGCCAGCACAGCAGAGGACAGTGACCTCTGAAGGGACCTGGGAGTCGTTCACGTCCCCCTAACTTCTGAGTTTAATGAAGCACCAGCATTTAAAAGGGCTGACATAACACAAACCATCTGACGACAGCCGTTTATGGAAACACCAGCAGGGACCCTTCACTGCTCCATAAGCACCAGAATCAGCGCCTCTGCCTGACCCGCACACCAGCCCTCGTGGTACCACCAGGGCTGACGGCACCGCAGGCTCCACCCAGACGGTCACGTCACCAGGAGCAAGTGCCCAGGTGTCCCCGGGGGTAGGGGCCGGGGGCTGACCTGTAGTGACACGCCCTCAGAGGTGACGTCCTGGGCACATGCCTCCCCTGTTACCAAGTACTCTGCCCTCTTTGGGGTCTGGTTGATGGGTGAGCCCAGTCTGAGCCTGTGGCTGACCCGGGAGAAGGCCACTGTGTCCTGGAAGGGCTGTCCCCAGGGGGATGCAGGGGGCACGGCCCTGAGGGTTTGAACAGAGGAAAGGCAGAGCAAGGTCTGGCCTGTGAGGGACACAGGCCTGTCGCACCGTCCAAAGGGGAACTGCCCTGTGAGGCCACTTGCAAGTCTGCACTGGCCTGATCCTCTCCAGACAGAAGACCGTGCTGGGCACAGCTGGGCCCTGGGGAGCCTGGTGCCGCAGGAGCCCTGCGACTCTGCTCTGCCTGGTGTGGACCCTGGGTCTGCCCGGCGGCTCCAGCTGGGCCACGCTCAGTGCCACCCCTCCCATTCCTACCCTTCTGCTCACGCGCCCCTCTGCGGGGGAGTCGGGTGGGCAGCAGGCAGGCCGGCCTAACACGGGGGTGGCAGGAGGGGCGGGGTCCGTTCTGAGGCAGCTCTGAGCAGCTGCTCTGTGAAGGGACTGAGTGCCGCTGCCCCTGTCCCGGGTGGGGCGCCCGCTGCCCCGGGCTGGCTCTGTGCCCCCCCAGCCCCACCTGGGTGCTCAGCCCTGGGGGTCCGTCCCACTGCCCCGGGCTGGCTCTGTGCCCTCCAGCCCCACCTGGGTGCCCAGCCCTGGGGGTCCGTCCCGCTGCCCCGGGCTGGCTCTGTGCCTCCAGCCCCACCTGGGTGCTCAGCCCTGGGCTGGCTCTGTGCCCCCCAGCCCCACCTGGGCGCTCAGCCCTGGGCTGGCTCTGTGCCCCCCAGCCCCACCTGGGCGCTCAGCCCTGGGCTGGCTCTGTGCCCCCCAGCCCCACCTGGGTGCCCAGCCCTGGGGGTCCGTCCCGCTGCCCCGGGCTGGCTCTGTGCCCCCCCAGCCCCACCTGGGTGCCCAGCCCTGGGCTGGCTCTGTGCCCCCCAGCCCCACCTGGGTGCCCAGCCCTGGGGGTCCGTCCCGCTGCCCCGGGCTGGCTCTGTGCCTCCAGCCCCACCTGGGTGCTCAGCCCTGGGGGTCCGTCCCGCTGCCCCGGGCTGGCTCTGTGCCTCCCAGCCCCACCTGGGTGCTCAGCCCCAGGGCCCGTCCCACTGACTTACTTCCCGTGTCCTTGTCGCCGTCACGTTCTGGGAGCTGGAGGGCCAGGCTGACCTGCTCAGGGGGGTCCTCGAGCTGCACCGGAGCCGTGGGTTCTGAGGGGAACCAGGACACCGCCGTGCTGACCCCTCGGCCTGCTGCCTCCCCCCAGGACTGTGCCTGGGCTGCCTTCCTGAGCTGCTGCTCTCCCCCGGGCTGCAGGGTCGTCCCGCGGGTGGGGGCAGGGGGCTCGCTGACCAGCTGACCCCCGGCTTGGGCACAGAATCCCACGGGCCTGGTGCTTCCTTCAGTAGGACCCGCTTTTCTCCAGGTAGGGTTCAGCCCTCGCCTCCTGCTGACCTTCCAGCAGGGGCCCGGCTTCCACTGCCACTCCGGCCAAAGCTTCCTGGTCAAGGTCACCAGTGGCCTGAGGGAGGGCCGACTCGCCTGGCCGACCTGCTGGCCTCAGTCTTCTACATCCTTCCAATGCCACCGAAGACACCTCCCCTCCTCCTGCCTGCACTGGGGCAGACCCACACTTGGCCACACCTGGCTGCAGGTCCCTCTGGGTGCCCGTGGGCCTCTGCTCCCATGCCTCCA
This sequence comes from Saccopteryx leptura, assembly GCF_036850995.1. NCBI lineage: Eukaryota > Metazoa > Chordata > Mammalia > Chiroptera > Emballonuridae > Saccopteryx > Saccopteryx leptura. The sequence goes on along the minus strand of NC_089509.1, from coordinate 120,862,563 downwards.
GAAGGCCCGGCTGCCTGTGCCCTCCCCTCCCGGGCACCGAGGGCTGTGGGCGCCCTGCCCTCCCACATCACGCCCTGGTGCACGTCAGTGCCCTGCCTGGGAACACTTCTGTTGTCTGAAGCTTCTCAGTGAACTGGTGACGGGGGTGTTGCCAGAACTCTGTGAGGATGGGAGCCGGCCCATGGGGAAACTGAGGCCGAGGAACCTGCCGGGTCAGGACTGGGGGGGCTGCTTTGCCAGGTGGGAAGGGCCAGTGGCTGCGGCAGGCGGCCCTGCCAGTGCGGGTCACACAGGACCTAACCCCAGAGGCTCTGCTCTTCACGTGGGACGTGACCTCAGTGTGACGAGGACGTGTGTTCCTGGGACCACAACGAGCCTGCCGGTCACCTGGTCCCTTGTCGGCAGTTTCCTGTGTGCAGCTCTGGGCGGGAGCCTGCACGTCTAGAAGCCCCGGGCTGGTGCTGCTGGTGCCAGGGCCACTCTGAGTAGCCACACCTCGGGTCGAGCCACACCCTCCTGCCCACCACTTGCTAATGAGGCCGGGAGCCTGCGAGGCATGCGAAGTCCCCGTGTCCAGGGCCTGCTTCCTACACGACGACCTCTCCTCCTCACGTGCCCTGTCCCCACGGCGGCCTTGGGGACGCCCCCCGTGACTCGGGATGGCGTGAGCGAGCCGTTCCGGCTCCAGAGCCCGGGGCCCTGGGCACCATCTGGAGACGCGTCATGCCTGGGGTGGTCTTGGAGCTCTGGTCCAGGGCCCCGTCCCTCCCGTGCGGGGGGCCGGGTGGTGGCAGTGAGGCCACCAGGGCTGGCCGAGGCACTCACGTGATCTCACAGTGACCGATCTGCCAGGCGAGCCACCGAACTTGACCCTCACTCGTCCTCCGCTGTCCACAAGCTCCGAGAACCTGCTGGGAGAGTCACCAGGGTCACCACACGGAGCTCCGTGCCTGAGGCCGTGCCAGGTGACCGCAGGGGGCTGAGGCGGAGGCCGGTACCTGGGGGCCTGGGTCGGCGTTTCGGGGGCCCCACGGTCGTTGAGCAGACGCAGCTCCGGCAGGCGCGGGGCTGGTCTGTTTCTGAGCACCCGTGGGTGGTGGCCTTCTCGGTGCCAGCGTCTGTCGGCGCTGTCTCTTGGGGCTGCAGGTGGTGGGTGACAGGTCAGAACGTGGCCACACCATGGAACTCTGCTCCCTCCGCCTCCACCCGCCCACTGCTCAGAAAGAACTGGAGGGACCCTGGGGTCACATGGCAGCTTTGTGGCCGTCTGAGAAGCCCCGGAGCCCCACTCCCACTGGGGGGCCACAGTGTTCCTTTGGGGAAGCAGACACTGCCTGGGGGTGCTGAGAGGTTCTGGCCCGAGCCCCCACCCTGGGCCCAGGGTCTCCCCCTGCCGGGCGGGGCCAGACTGGCTGGACTTCCCTCAGCGAGGCCCCACCCCCACTTCCCTGAGAGCGAGGCGGTGGCTCCTCTGGGTCCTGTCACCTGTGTGCTGCCTCAGGCCCTGCCCTTCCCCTGGAGCCCCCTCCCCGGCCGGCTCACCGAGGCTCCAGCCGCCCCCTCACCCGGCAGGTGTGCCCGGAGCTGAGCGGGGACCCCTCTCTGAGCAGACTGCCGGCTCAGACACGCCATTGTCCACAGCACCTCGTGCAGGACCCCGGCGAGCCCCAGGGGCCTCCACACATGTGGGGGCAGCTCACGTCCTCAGTGTGGCCTGTGGGGGCCCCCGTCCCTCTGGCTTTCCCTCCTGCCTCCCCGGCCACCTTTCCTGTGGCCGTCCTGGCCTCGTCCCCCTGCTCCTTCCTGTCCAGCAGCTCTTCGTGGGCTGGCCTGGCTGCAAGGCCACTCCCCTTGACCCCTCCTCACTGCCCACCTCCCGGGGGTCCCACCACTGCCTGCTCTGGGCACCTGTCTGCAGGTGAGGCCCTCTATCTGCGGCTCAGCTGGTCAGGGGTCCACAGAGGGGCCGGCACAAGGTGAGGACAACATGCAACATTTCCAGATTGCCATGTGCTCACCCAGCGCCCTGCTCCCCACTGCTTGTCACACGGCTTCTCCCGTGTGAACAGCCTGACACCCCTCAGACAGTGGCGCCAGGCGGGGGCGCTGGGGAACAGGGCCCCGTAGGGCCACCCCGTCCCTGTCCCTGTCCCTGTGCCGTGTCCTGCACTCACAGGTGATGATGTAGAGGTGGGCAGGCTCGCTGTGCAGCTGGTCGCCCTCGGTGCTCTGCACGGCCGTCACCGAGAGCTGGTACCGCCGCCCGGGCACCAGGTCCCTCACCGTGTAGGACACCAGCCTCCCGTTGGGGACAAAGCGGCTCTTGGTGCTCTGGCTGGTGGTCACGTTGATGACGTACGCCTCCAGCGAGGTGCCTGGAGGGGGTGCCCCCCAGACGACGTGGGCGGAGGTGGCGGTGACACGCATGGCGGTCAGGTTCGCTGGCGGCAGAGGCCCTGCAGAGGCACAGAGCGGGGCGGGGCAGCTGAGGGGGCTGCCGGGCCTCGTGCCCAGGACACAGCCTGAGGTCTGATGTGTTCTGCCGAAGCCAGATCCAGTGACGGCCGACGTCACTGTGGTCCTGAGGGTGCCTCCTCCTGCCTGGACAGCGAGCCCCGAGCGCCTCCCGCCAGCACCCGACGGGCCCCTCCTGGGTGACACTTCCAACCCCGAGCTGGCCACACACCCGTCCCCCTGGGGCGCCTCCTCCTGCCTGGACAGCGAGCCCTGAGCGCCTCCCGCCAGCACCCGACGGGCCCCTCCTGGGTGACACTTCCAACCCCGAGCTGGCCACACACCCGTCCCCCTGGGGCGCCTCCTCCTGCCTGGACAGCGAGCCCCGAGCGCCTCCTGCCAGCACCCGACGGGCCCCTCCTGGGTGACACTTCCAACCCCGAGCTGGCCACACACCCGTCCCCCTGCGGCGCCTCCTCCTGCCTGGACAGCGAGCCCCGAGCGCCTCCCGCCAGCACCCAACGGGCCCCTCCTGGGTGACACTTCCAACCCCGAGCTGGCCACACACCCGTCCCCCTGTGGCACCTCCTCCTGCCTGGACAGCGAGCCCCGAGCGCCTCCCGCCAGCACCCGACGGGCCCCTCCTGGGTGACACTTCCAACCCCGAGCTGGCCACACACCCGTCCCCCTGGGGCGCCTCCTCCTGCCTGGACAGCGAGCCCCGAGCGCCTCCCGCCAGCACCCGACGGGCCCCTCCTGGGTGACACTTCCAACCCCGAGCTGGCCACACACCCGTCCCCCTGGGGCGCCTCCTCCTGCCTGGACAGCGAGCCCCGAGCGCCTCCCGCCAGCACCCGACGGGCCCCTCCTGGGTGACACTTCCAACCCTGAGCTGGCCACACACCCGTCCCCCTGGGGCGCCTCCTCCTGCCTGGACAGCGAGCCCCGAGCGCCTCCCGCCAGCACCCGACGGGCCCCTCCTGGGTGACACTTCCAACCCCGAGCTGGCCACACACCCGTCCCCCTGCGGCGCCTCCTCCTGCCTGGACAGTGAGCCCCGAGCGCCTCCCGCCAGCACCCGACGGGCCCCTCCTGGGTGACACTTCCAACCCCGAGCTGGCCACACACCCGTCCCCCTGGGGCGCAGATAAGGGAAGTGGGTCCCAGCGAGGACTTGAGCCTGTGCTGACCCCCTGCCCCACCCGGCCAGGCCCTGCTCACACCTCCCTCCCCCCGCCCTGCTCCCAGGTTCACCACCCACAGCTGGGGAGGGAGGGGCTCCCCATGAGACACCACAGAGCACAGCGGAGTGGACAGCGTGGACATCCTCGCCCAATGCTCCTCGGACCTCTGTGCAGCGACCCCGTTGGGTAGGAGCCCAGGAGCCTCTGGGTGTGAGTGTCCTCCCAGCAGAGGGGACGAGACCGCCAGGCACTGCTGTGCAGGTCACACTCAGCTCAGGGCTGGAGTTTGGTGTCTCGGCCACGAAGGGCGGACCGGGGGCTGGGGGCGGTGAGAGCCTCCGGAAGGCCCGGCTCCCGTGAGCAGCCGCTCTGTGTACTCACGGGTCCACGCGTGCAGCGGGGCTGAGGCAAGGCTCTCGGTGGGGCGCTCCTGCCCCCCAAGCCCGCTGAGGGCGGTCACCCAGATGGTGTACTTCCTTCCTGGCAGCAGGGCCCTGTGGGGACAGGGCCGGATGGTATCGGGCTTGGTGTCCGGCTCTGCCACACTGCGGCTCCTCTGGGGCAGGCGTGACCAGGGCTGAGGGTGGTCCTGCTGCTGGTGGCCCAGGTGGCCTCCACAAGGGCAGATTTGTGACTGAGACCCAGGTGCTCCTTGGTGTCTGTCTGCCCAGGGCAGCGACAGCAGAGAAGGACTCAGGACTGGAGCTCTGGACATGGCCAGGAGGCCAGTGCTCCCAGGAGGGTCCCAGCATCTCTGTGAAGCGTGGTTCCTGCCAACCTGTTGCCACCTCCCAGGAGCAGGATGGTCTTAGGGACCCTGACACAGTCACCAGTGTTCCCCGGACCCCAGTTGTTTCTGTCACATCGTTCTGTGGAAGGGGGCAGGATATGACCTAAGAAAGGTCACAGCCACACTCCGAGCAGTCTCGCCTCCAGCAGAGACCACCTGGGTGCAGACGGCAGACTCGCTGGGAAAAATGGTCTCGGTCACTCTGCAGCCGGGGACGCACAGGGCACGGAGCCCCTTGTGATGACACCTGCTCCCACACGCCCTGCCCACAAACCTGGCCCCTGGCTTTACGGTGCTGCACGGCCAGGGGCCGGCGTGGCCCGAGGGGCAGTTTCCTCCTCGGGGCTGTTCACGCTGCAGCCCCCAGCACCCAGGGGCACCGTGTGGCTGAGGCCACTCCTTCCCAGGACACTACCCGCCTGCCCAGGCAGGGTGGAGCAACCACAGGGCTACACGTGGACCTGACCCTGGGGCTGGCGTCTGAGACCCCGTGTGGGTCGCGGAAGTGGCTCTTTGACCAGCAACTGTTCTGAGCGGCTACACTCATTAGAATTTTACTCATTTCCTTGTTTTGTTTGTCATCAATTTGTAACAGTGGGAACGGGATGTTTCCTTGCTCAGTGCGGGGTCTGTGTGACCGGCTGGTCTCCAGGTGGTGAGACGGCCCCAGGATTTTACGGCATCTGCTCTTATTGGACATTTAAAAGCTTGTCTGGCAGCCCTGTGAGGGGGCAGGCCGGGGTGGGGTGGGGACGGGGGGGGGGCACATGCTCCCCCCGCAGGCAGGCAGGGCCGGGGCGGCTACAGGGAGGGTCAGGAGGAGGAAGGGTGGCTGGCCTGCACTCTTACCCGAATGTGAACGCGTCCACACTCCTGTCCACGTCAGTGGACTGGTCCTCCTGGGCCTCAGGGTGGCGGATGGACACACGGACACTACTGACGGTGGCGTGACGGATCCTATGCAGAGCCCACCGCACGGAGATGGCGCTAGCCGTCACGTTGGTGACCTCAAGGCCCTCAACAGGGCGCGGTCCTGTGGGACAAAGCGTTGCTTAGCCTAGCCAGGGAGCACTGCCCATCCCTGGGGCAGCGGGGCTCAGAGCAACAGCTGAGGTCAGGACGGAGCTGGGGGCTCACAGAGAGGGGCCTGAGCAAGGCAGCGGCCCCCCTGGGCTTGTCGAGGGCGCCCCTCAGCCACAGCCGGGACTCGGTCAGCTGCACATGTCCCAGGCTTCTTTGTCTTGGGAGCACCGCTAAGGGCCACCCGGCTCCGCCAGAGGCCAGGGGTGTGGGCAGCATCCCTCCTGACACGTGCTGACCCTGGCACGCCCGTGTCTTTTCTCTGGTTGACTGTTTTGGTCGCGCTAATGTGACTGCCAGGCTGGAGCTGGAGCCCGTCAGCAACAGAAGTGTCTGTGACCCGGGGGAGGGGCCAGGTACTGGCCAAACCCCAGACTGAGAGGTCAGAGAGGGGGGCTGCCGTGCCCAGCCCAGTGGGCGTGGTCCCTCCTGCCCACCCTGGTGTCCCGGCAGTGACCCCATTCTGACGGGGAGGGGAGGCGTCTCCTTTCCAGATGCCTTTTCCGGCCGACCCTCTGGAGCAGCCTCGAAGTGCTCCTCCCGGCAGCTGAGCTCAGCGCCGGCCCCTCCTCCCGCAGCCACACGCCTGGGCCCTGCCAGCCGGGGGCTTCCTCAGCCTCTGTTGTCCTTCCCACGCTATGCCCATCCCAACCCGTGTGTCTTGTGCCCCCTTGGCCCTCAGCGTCCTCCTGTCAGTGCCCAGCAAGAGCGGCAGTGACACCAGGAGTCTTCCTCCGCCTGTGGGACCTCGCCTCCCAGCCCCGAGTGTGGAGGGAGCCCAGCCCCGTCCACCTCCTTCCCTGAGCCCCCAGGCACTGCCCCTGCCCCCCACCCTCCTTAGGAGTCCCCCGCCCACTGAGTCCCACTGCCCTTCCCGTGACAGCGCTCCCTGCTGGCCACACTGCTTGCGCCCCCGTGACAGCGCTCCCTGCTGACCACACTGCTTGCGCCCCCGTGACAGCGCTCCCTGCTGACCACACTGCTTGCGCCGCCCCCGTGACAGCGCTCCCTGCTGACCACACTGCTTGCGCCCCCGTGACAGCGCTCCCTGCTGACCACACTGCTTGCGCCCCCGTGACAGCGCTCCCTGCTGGCCACACTGCTTGCGCCGCCCCCGTGACAGCGCTCCCTGCTGGCCACAATGCCTGCGCCCCCGTGGCAGCGCTCCCTGCTGGCCACACTGCCTGCGCCCCCGTGGCAGCGCTCCCTGCTGGCCACACTGCCTGCGCCCCCGTGGCAGCGCTCCCTGCTGGCCACACTGCCTGCGCCCCCGTGGCAGCGCTCCCTGCTGGCCACACTGCCTGCGCCCCCGTGGCAGCGCTCCCTGCTGGCCACACTGCCTGCGCCCCCGTGGCAGCGCTCCCTGCTGGCCACACTGCCTGCGCCCCCGTGGCAGCGCTCCCTGCTGGCCACACTGCCTGCGCCCCCGTGGCAGCGCTCCCTGCTGGCCACACTGCCTGCGCCCCCGTGGCAGCGCTCCCTGCTGGCCACACTGCCTGCGCCCCCGTGACAGCGCTCCCTGCTGGCCACACTGCCTGCGCCCCCGTGGCAGCGCTCCCTGCTGGCCACACTGCCTGCGCCCCCGTGACAGCGCTCCCTGCTGACCACACTGCCTGCGCCCCCGTGACAGCGCTCCCTGCTGACCACACTGCCTGCGCCCCCGTGACAGCGCTCCCTGCTGACCACACTGCCTGCGCCCCCGTGACAGCGCTCCCTGCTGGCCACACTGCCTGCGCCCCCGTGACAGCGCTCCCTGCTGACCACACTGCCTGCGCCCCCGTGACAGCGCTCCCTGCTGACCACACTGCCTGCGCCCCCGTGACAGCGCTCCCTGCTGACCACACTGCTTGCGCCCCTCCCAGCTGCTACCTCCTCAGCAGGGTCAGGACGACCTGCCCCCAGCCCCCCACACGTGGCCCACTGGCCCTGCGCCCCTCAGGGAGCCCCACCCCACCCCGCGTTCCTGCCCCAGCCCCCTCCCTAGCCCGGCGCCTCCTCTCTGTCGCCAGTCTCTCCCCCGCCTCTGGCCCTCGCCTGTGTCCGGGCGGGCGGGCGCGGACTCACGCGTGCGGGCCAGCAGCGCCACGGGCCTGCTGATGTCGTTCCTGTTGGCGTTGCGCTTGACCGAGAAGACAGAGATGTTGTAGGCCCGGCCGGCCGCCAGGGCGCGGAGCTGGTGGGAGGAGCGGCCCTGGTCCACGAAGTCCGTGCGGCGGAAGGAGCCGTCGGCGGAGGCGTAGGTGACGGCGTACCCGTCCAGCATCTGCCGGGAGGTCTGGCCTTCGGGCGGGCTCCAGGAGATGGAGACGCCGCTCTCCTCCACTCGGTCCACCTTGAGGGCCGTTGGTGGGAAGAGGTCTTCAGGGTTTACGGTCAAGAACAAGGGAAGGGGGTGGTCAGCGGTGAGCCATAGAAGCCCCGGCCCCCAAGCCGGCGCCCAGCCCCGTAGCTCTGGGGCCTGGCTACCCCTGGGCAGACATGGGCACTGTGGGTGGACAGGCCACTCCTGCTACCCTCAGGGGACCAGGTACCAAGTGCTCGTCTCATGTGCACACGGGACCGCGCTTACGCCTCGCGGAGGGCCTCGTGTGCACACGGGACCGCGCTTACGCCTCGCGGAGGGCCTCGTGTGCACACGGGACCGCGCTTACGCCTCGCGGAGGGCCTCGTGTGCACACGTGACCGCGCTTACGCCTCGCGGAGGGCCTCGTGTGCACACGGGACCGCGCTTACGCCTCGCGGAGGGCCTCGTGTGCACACGGGACCGCGCTTACGCCTCGCGGAGGGCCTCGTGTGCACACGGGACCGCGCTTACGCCTCGCGGAGGGCCTCGTGTGCACACGGGACCGCGCTTACGCCTCGCGGAAGGCCTCGTGTGCACACGGGACCGCGCTTACGCCTCGCGGAGGGCCTCGCGGAGGGCCTCGTGTGCACACGGGACCGCGCTTACGCCTCGCGGAGGGCCTCGTGTGCACACGGGACCGCGCTTACGCCTCGCGGAGGGCCTCGTGTGCACACGGGACCGCGTTTATGCCTCCTGGGGCTTATGTGCCCCTCTCTGCCTCTCGGGCAGAGCCTGGGTAAGTCTGCCCTGTGTGGGGGTGGCCTCGGCTGTCCTCTGGGGTGTCTGCTGCCCTCGGAGGGAGGAGGGAGGACCCCCCAGGCTGGTGCTCTCACGCCTCACCTTTGGCGCAGTCCTTGCCCGTGTAGCCCACTTTACAGGTGCAGCTGTGGGTCCCGTTGCTGGCCAGGCAGTAGCCGCGGCCCCCACAGGGGCTGGAAAAGCAGGGGTCACTCACTGGGAGAGGGGAAGGCAGCAGTGAGCTCCAGGCTGTGGCCAGCCCTCCTCCCCCACTCAGGCTCCCGAGGGGCTGGGCTGTCCCTGTGTGACTGTATTTGTGGGTGGAGCTGGTGGTCCCATCCGCTAGCTTTTGGGAGGTGGGAGTGGGAGACACTCCAGGACGGGGGCAAGGCAGGCGTGACTCTGAGCGAGCCACCACCCCAAGCCAAGGCCCCTGTAGGCAGTGTCTTCGGGGGGTTGAGTGCAATGCCGGCCCCTCCGCGGCTTCCCTCTGCACTGCGGCTGTGCGTGCTCTAGTGGACCCGTGCTCGCAGGCCAGGGTAGGGCCTGCAGGTGCCCAGCGTGGCCACAGGAAACGGTGGCAACTTGCTGAACTCGGGTGCTGCCCCGTCCTTCAGAGCCCCGCCTGCCCCAGGCCTGACCACCAGGTTGCCCTTGGTTACAGGCTGTCCCTGGAAGCCCTGTCCACCCTGCACGGCTAAGTGCTGCCCGCCACGCCCACCACGCAGGACACAGCTGTAGGGCGTGACTAGCGAGGGGAGGAGTTACAGATAGACAAGCCCAGAGGGCAGCGAGTTCTGGGGGCTCCGCCCATCAGCGGCCGGGGAGAGCCTGTTTGGGGGCCCAGGACCGGCTGGGCCGCCGCAGGCAGATGGGGAGCCAGGCCCAGGTGTAAGGAATGGCCGTCCAGGGACGCCAGGAGAGGCGGGGAGCTTGAGAAGCTGGCCAAGGGGAGCCCTGGGCTGTGCCCCCACCTGTCTCGCAGTGGTAGCCGAAGAAGCCCGGGGGGCAGACGCACAGGTAGGCCCCCCCGCCGTCCTCGCACCGGCCTCCGTGCTGGCAGGGGCTGGACTCGCAGGCGTCCACCTCTGGGGAACACCCAGAGAGTGGGCCCGAGCGGCAAGGGGGTGTCTGGGGGAGGGAGGAGAGGACAGCGGGAAGAAGGGAAGGGGTGGCGAGGAGAGAGGCTGGCAGAGGGGCACGGGGGTGAGCCGTGGGCAGGTGTCTCCCTCACCCGTGGTCGGCACCAGCCCTCTCCTCACCCCTCACTTCTCACCCCCGGGTCCTGCCCCTCAAGGGGCCTCTCCGGGCAGGGCCACAGGGGCTGCCCCCTTCCTCTAATCTCCGAGTGGCTCAGGGTTTTGCTTGTAGAGAACAGGTCTGCCTGGGGTGTCCGGGCCTCACCGTGTGGGTGACCCGGGGGGACCCGCCCACGCACAGCCCCTACCTGTCTCGCAGTGGGCTCCTGCGAAGCCTGGGGGACATTGGCACACGAAGGCCCCCGGGAGGTCCCTGCAGGACCCTCCGTTTCTGCAGGGCTGAGCCTGGCACTCGTCTGTCTCTGCAGACACAGAACACGGGTGCAGACACAGAACACGGGTGCAGACACAGAACACGGGTGCAGACACAGAACACGGGTGCAGACACAGAACACGGGCAGCGCGCGCCTGTAGGGCCTACGGGGACGTACACGGCCCTACCTGGCACTCGTCTGTCTCTGCAGACACAGAACACGGGTGCAGACACAGAACACGGGTGCAGACACAGAACACGGGTGCAGACACAGAACACGGGCAGCGCGCGCCTGTAGGGCCTACGGGGACGTACACGGCCCTACCTGGCACTCGTCTGTCTCTGCAGACACAGAACACGGGCAGCACGCGCCTGTAGGGCCTACGGGGACTTACACGGCCCTACCTGGCACTCATCTGTCTCTGCAGACACAGAACACGGGTGCAGACACAGAACACGGGTGCAGACACAGAACACGGGCAGCGCGCGCCTGTAGGGCCTACGGGGACGTACACGGCCCTACCTGGCACTCGTCTGTCTCTGCAGACACAGAACACGGCAGCATGCGCCTGTAGGGCCTACGGGGACGTACACGGCCCTACGTGGGTGTACAGGGGTTACAGCCCCGCGGGGCCTCCTGTGGGGTCTACGCAGGCTACACGACCCCCAGGACTCTGTGTGCAGCCTGCAGCCTCCGCCTCACACCTGCTGCTCCCCTACCTGCCCACAAAGCCCTCACTGCCGGTGGCTCCGGCCACGTCACTGCCCAGGCTCCTGCGGCCCTGGCTGGACATCCCGGGCCTGGCCCTCCAGCGGCAGGGTCGGTGTCTCAGGTCTTAGAGCCTCACACAGGTGTGAGGCGGGCAGGGCATGCCCAGCACCGCACCCGGCCGGCCCCCACTCCCTCTGCCAGCTGGGCGCGCTGGCCAGGCACCAGGGCTGGGGACCTGCCCTTTCTGAGCCCCATCTTGTCTGCCCTGAGGCCAGAGTGCAGGTGTGCCTTTCTCAGCTGGAGGTGGGGACAGAGTTGGCAGGGACCTGAGCATGTGGACAGTGCCTGGCCAGCCAGACACCGGCCAAGGTGAGGGGCGGCTGGGGCAGGGTGACCACAGCCAGGAGAGCCCTGTGCCTCAGGCCATGGCCAGGCTGCTGGAGCTGCTGCCCTGTGGTGAGGGCCGGCCGTCTTACCCAGCTCACAGCGAGCTCCTTCACGCCCCGGGCTGCAGATGCACAGGTACCCGGCGACTCGGTCCTGGCAGGAGCCACCATGCAGGCACGGCTGGGATCGGCACTCGTCAATCTCTGGGAGAGGAGGGACCGAGAACAGAGAACAAAGCAACATGAACAACGTTGGACCGAGAACAGAGAACAGAGCAACATGAACAACGCTGGCACCGTTAGAGGCGATGGCTTGAAGCCAGGTTAAGGTGGATGTGAGCTGTGTTCTGAGGAGCTGGGTGGAGCTCTGTGACGCCCCCTTGGCACTTGGAGACGGCAGGGTTGAGGGAGCACACCTTTGGAGGGGAAGGGACACGCCGTAGGCCAGGGCCCCGTGCTGGGCTGTGTCCATGAACAATGGCCTGGAAGGCTCCAGAAGATACCGTGAGGCTCACTTCCACAGCTCCAGGTGGACGGGCCCAATCTTGCCAATTCAGTAAATAACAATCATGTATGAAAACAATCATTGCAATGGGTTGAGTCCTTCCTTTTAAAGTATTCACCCCATGTTGTTCTTAAACTGGGAGTTGTGCTCCCGAATTCACAATGTCCAGCTTAGAAAAGTTTAATTTGAGTGCTTGATATGTAACTAAGTCGGTGGTAGTGACATAGGGCCCTGGGGTCCCCCACCACCTGGGCGTTAGGATGCTGACGGCCCCGTGGGTCCCGTGCACTTCCCTGCCCCATGTGACACATGTCTCTGTGGCTGCCACCTCCGTTCCTAAGTTTGTACGAATTACGTAAACAACACTGTACACGGCTTTGTTTCGCCATCAACGTTCTCGCCAGGATCCTGCGATAGGAGGGCTCCTCTCTCTCCGCACGGTGCTAATAAGACAACTCCGTGGTGCTGAGGGTTCTGTGGGTCTCCCCACTGCCGCGTAATATTCCACAGTGTGATGAGCCCGCACGTTATCCGTCCTGGTTTGCTTCGCGTTTGGGCCGGTTCTAGACGTTCTGCTGTCGCCAAGAAAGAGTGTTTCTGTGAGTCTGTCACCGCCTGGTGTAAACTGCGGGGGCTCCTTAGACGTATGCCGAGAACGGGTGTGGGGGGTGTTGCTGTGGCACGGTCCACGTGACCAGTCTGCTCCACGCGGCTGTCTCTGTGTTGAAACGATCCACGCTTCCTCCCGCAATCCACCACAAAGCCCGCAGCCCCAGGGCTCGCCGACACGCAGGCCTCTTCAACTCCGGGAGTGTGGCCAACTGAACGCACTCTATAAGCTTCTGATTGGCGTTTGAAAGAGACAGTCCCCGTCCATTACGATGCTTTCTATCTTGTAGTCTGTTTTGTCTCAGGGCAACCTAGCTAAACCAGCCGTACACACACACACACACACGCACGCATGCACGTGTGCTGTATATATATGTATACATATACATATACGTAATACATATTTATAATTGATTTTATATATAACTGATTTTAGTGAGAGAGGAAGGGGTAGACAGAGAGAGACACGAACATTGATCTGTTTCTGTATGTGCCCTGACCGGGGATCAAACCGGCAACCTCTGAGCTTCGAGACCAAGCTCTAACCAACCCAGCTGTCAGCCAGACCTAAACCAGCCAAATTTTGATTTGTGCTCACCTGGTTTTCCCCCATACTTTGTCTTTCTGTGTCCTTATGTTTTAGGGATGTCTCTTCTGAGTGTATAGCTTGTTTTGTAATAATTCTGGCCATCTGTCTTTTACCTGGAGGGTTTTTGCTCATTCATATTTGTGTGTGTGTGTGTGTGTGTGTGTGTGTGTGGCAGAGACAGAGAGAGTCAGAGAGAGGGACAGATAGAGACAGACAGACAGAAAGGCAGAGAGATGAGAAGCATCAATTTTTCATTGTGGTTCCTTAGTTGTTCATTGATTGATTTCTCATATGTGCCTTGACTGGGGGCTACAGCAGACTGAGAGACTCCTTGCTCAAGCCAGCGACCTTGGGCTCAAGCTGGTGAGCCCGTGCTCAAGCTGGCGACCTCAAGGTCTTGAACCTGGGTCCTTCGTGTCCCAGTCTGACGCTCTATCCACTGCGCCACCGCCTGGTCAGGCTCATTCATATTTTTTTAATCCTAACTTTTAATTCTTTTAATGCTAACTTTTGTCACTTTTCCCTCTTTTCTCCACTTAGTGACACATCTTATTACGGTATCTCATAATTCTTCCTTCTTATTGCTCACAGAATATCTTACCTTATTCGAGTTTATCTTGAGTTTATCTTATTTGAGTAGTCCCTCGGAAAAATTTATCTTTTGGGGGGATAAGCCTCTGAGGTGGTGTTGCCTGAGACTATTTTCATATCACATTTTTATTTTATACTATTAAGTTATATATTTTATATAATATTGTTTCATATTTGAATAGCAATTGGGATTTTTTTTTTTAAGTTTTCAGCGTTTATCCTGCTTGTTGTTTGCTGAGCTTCTTGTATTTGTGGGCTGATGTGTTCTTCACTTCTAGAGAATGCTCAGTTATAATCTCTTCTGGCCTCTCTTTCTGGGACTCTAGTTCCGTACTTGTTTTTAGAAAATCTATTTATTCATAATTCATAACTCAGTGCTTTTCTCTCTGATCTTGGGTTTGGATTAACTGCGGACCTGACCCCGAGTCTGTGATGTTTCTTCTGTGCACCCCTGCTGTTGTGAGCCTGTCCGGACTGCTCAGCTCAGATGTGCATTTTCTACATTGTTACTTTTAAGTTTCCTTCGCTGGGGTTTCTCTCTTCTCATTCCCTCTGCCTGCTCGGGTCTGTAAGGCCTGTTTCAGGTTTGTCTGCTGACTCCAGCGTGTGTGTCCACCGCAGGCCTGTTTCCAGTGGCCGTTTTATTTCTTCTCAGACACCGTGCCGTTGAGAACACAGATCAAGCCCTGGCCAGGTGGCTCAGCGGACAGAGCGTTGTCCCAGCACGCCGAAGTCATGGGTTTGAGCCTTGGTCAGGACACACATGAGAGGCAATCAGATACACAACTAAATGGAACTAAATGGAATGATGAGTTGATGCTTTTCTCTCTCTTTCTTCCCCACCCCCCTCTTAATTAATGGAAAAATAAAAAAAATAAAGACAGACCAAAGTGAACAGTGCTGTCCCTGTGGGTGGGTGTGCTCCGCCCCCAGCCAGGTGGCCAGGTGGCGGAAGGTGGCTGGGCACATTTCAGTCATGGGAGTTCCTGGTGGGTTTTAGATGCTTCAGAGCTGGGACAGCCCCACCCCCCGCTGGACTTGGGATCCCACGCACTCTCTAAAACCCCTGTGGGGGTGGCTGGTGGGTGCCGAGGTCTCACACCTGCAGACCCTGACTCGACCCCCTGTGCACCCACAGTTGTCCAGGGCCGGGTGACTTCCCAGCCCCTCCACTGGGGTCGGCTCCCCGGGTGACAGAGCCAGTCTCCCACTGGGAAGCACTCGCCACAGCTGCTCAGCACCCTCAGCTCCCCAACAGGTGAGGAGATGTGGTTATGGGCCACCTGGTGTGGGAGCAGTGGTGCTTTGTAACTGTGTGCGTCTGAACGAATGGACCCCCGGTAGCAACAGGTGCCGTTTCGGTATCTCACGGTGGTGCCGCTGTTGAGGAGTCTGGTGCCTGTCCGACTCTGGTTCCCTTTTCCTCTCTGGACCTTGTAAGAATGGTGTCTGTGCCGACGTTCTTAACTTGTGTTACAATGTGTCTGATGTGTCTCCCTCTCCTGTGTGCTGCTCTGTCTGTGGCCCTTCAGCCTGGGGTGGTTCATCTGTTATTCTGCGCGTCCAAGTCCGCAGTTGCCGACGTTTCATCCTGTGGTGGTTTCCTCTCCGGCCTGGACTCCCGTTACGGCAGGGTCACCCACAGCACACCCACCCTTCACGGCTGCCTGTGTGTCCTCTGTGATTTACTTAAGAATCACCTGGGCAGAGTCCTCGAACTGACCCTTCAGCTCATGATACTCTCAGGCTTCACCTGCATCCGTGTCTATACCTATTTCAATTGTGTCTGTTATGGCAACTATTTCAGGTTTTCAGCCCTCTTATTTCTGCCGTCTTTTTAAAAGGACGTCCTGGCGGGTGCACGCCCGTCCTCGGCCAGCAGGGTGCGCTGTCTGCCCGGTACTGTCCAAGGTGGCTGTGCTGAGGGCTGGCGTCCCCGGGGCACAGCTCCTCACCGCACACAGGCCCGCAGGCCCGCTCGCAGGCCCACGTGCGCCCGCGCGCACAAGGAGGGTATCTCCTAGGCAACAGCCTCCCGCTGGGGGCTGGGAAGGACAGGAGGAAGGGAAGATGCATGAGGTCTGGGATGCCCACCTGTCTTACGGAGCTCCTCACCTGAGCAGGGTGCACAGGGTGGGCTTTGCAGGGCGTTTGGGAGACAGGAATGCGTATGTGACCCACCCACTCTGGATGCCGTCACTGTCCCTACGCTGCTTTGCTACTCCATTTGTCTTTGTTTCGTGAAATGTGTCAACATCACACACGGTTTCTGATGAGCCGCGTGTGGGACGCTCTGGCTCAAAGCCGTCCGCCTGCAGCTGTGTTACCAGCCCCGTGCCCCCGGAGACATGGCCAGAGAGAGCTCTGCGCCCAGGCCGGGCGTGAGCGCTGCGGGAGCCTGCAGAGCGGCACTCTGGATGCCATCGTTCCATCGCGCCCGGCCCGTGGGGTCTGGTCGGTGGGTGTCTGACTCTACAGGTCTGGGAGGGACCTGGAGCAGGAGGCATGGCCTGAACCTCGGAATACTTCTTTAGGACGCTGCCCTTGGGCTCCCTCCCTGCCGGCCTCAGCTGCACTCTCTGGGCTGCTCTGAATCTGGGGATCGCTAGTGAGTGGTCCAGAGAGGACCTGGCACTGGCTCTACCACCCGCTCCAAGGGGTTATGGCCTCACTTCTCCAGGAGGAGGTCAGGGCCAGGGTCAGAACGGCACCCGGGGCTCCTCCCTGACTCAGCCCGCCCACCTCCGCGCCCCACCCCGAGGGCCCGCAGATCACCATGGCACTGGGGAGGCTCACTCCAGACGCCCTGCAGCTGGCAGACCCGCACCGGGTGGGGGACGCTCGGGCTGTAGCCGTGGTCACAGGAGTACAGGGCCACCGAGCCCAGCCGCGTGCCGTTGAAGTGCAGGGTGGCGTGCTTCACCTCCGCGGGGGGGCCACAGTCCACCTCTGCAAGGACACGGCAGCCCCTTCTGCACCGCAGGGCACCTGCCCAGCCCACTACTCTGCCCTCTGCCCACCAGGAGGGAGCCTTGGACACCGCTCCCTCCAAAGGCCATCCCACAGTGAAGGTGCCTTGACCTCCAGGACGGGCTGCCCAGGGGTTTCCTTCCTTCTTCCTCTCTGTCCCCTCCACCCCTGCCCCTCCAGAATTAGGAAAAGCAGCTGTGCCCTCGCCCCAGCCCCCGGCCCCCCAGCCCCCGGCCCCCCAGCCCCCGGCCCTCCAGCCCCCGGCCCCCCAGCCCCCCAGCCCCCGGCCCTCCAGCCCCCGGCCCCCCAGCCCCCGGCCCCCCAGCCCCCAGCCCTCCAGCCCCCGGCCCCCGGCCCCCCAGCCCTCCAGCCCCCGGCCCCCGGCCCTCCAGTCCCCGGCCCTCCAGCCCCCGGCCCCCCAGTCCCCGGCCCTCTCACCCGCCTGGCACCGGCGTCCCGTGTAGCCCGCTCGGCAGCGGCAGGAGAAGTCTGTGCCCAGGTCCTCACAGGTGCCCCCGTTCACGCAGGGGCTCCGGAAGCAGGGGGACGGGGCTGCAAGGTCACAGGGGTCACTCACCCATCACTGGCCTCCCCATTGGCCTCCGGGCTGCACAAGGACGTCCCCCTCCAGGCCGTCCGGCCTCCTGCCCCACCCTCCCCTCTGCCTAGGCCAGCCTGGTTTCTGTCTCCAGCTGACCCGCGTCCACCTCACCTATCTCGCAGTGCCGCCCGGAAAAGCCCGGGGGACAGTCACACTTGTATTTGCCAATGTAGTGGAAGCAGGTGCCACCGTTGTGACAGGGGCCCGAGGCACACGAGTCCGGCTTCCCTGGGGGCAGAGGGCACCATCGGGGTCAGGTGTCACGTGCTCCGCCTCTGCCCCTCCCCCAGGTCCCGGACATCCAGAGCTGGGGGCCCTCGGGGACGCTCCTGACAGGCAGGTGGCAGCGGGTCATGGGTCCCCCCCCATTCCTGGCTGACCCAGCTGGCAGGGGCGCACCGATCTCGCAGTGCCTCCCGGTGAAGCGGTACGGGCAGCTGCACTGGTACTCGCCACCTGCCTCCTTGCAGGTGCCCCCGTTCCGGCAGGGCCCCGAGCTGCACAGGCGTGGCCGGGCTGCGGGTGGACAGAGAGACAGCGAGGCGGGTCGCCCACAGGACGTCGCCGCCACGACGCGTCCTGTCCTGTCCTGTGTGGCCCCGAGGAGCTCACGCGCTCGAGCCTGTGTCTGGGCACATCTGTCCCCCAGGATAGCCCCTCCGCCTCCTCGATGTTCTTGGGGACACTCTGCAGCAGGAGGGGGGCTCAGCCCTTCCGTCCTCCATCCCCACCCTGAGGCACCTCACAGGCTGTATGTCCAAGTTCCGGCCACCCCATCCTGGAAGCAGCCACCCTGTGTCCCCAGTGTCCCCTGAGGGACACCTTTGTCAAGTGCGAAGAACAATGTGGTGGGTCTTCTTGGAAACCCTTCCTCTTCCTGCGGGAAAAGCCATGGGGCTTCTGTGGGTCAGCATACTGGGGACCTGCCCTCCGGGCCCCAGGAGAGCAAGGGAGGCTCCGGATAAAGAGAGACTGAGGTCTCTCTCTGAGCAAGCGGGCTGTTGGGACATTTGTGGCACGGTGCTGTGACCAAGGACAGGCGGAGGCCGCCCTGAGGTCAGGGGGCCGGCCCACTGGGCTCGGACCCAGCTGCCTAGGTGCATGGTCACTGCTTCAAACTGTAAAGAAGGGACAGTCTGGGGCAAGGACAGGGACGCCTGCAAGGCACTTAGGGAATGGTAGGTCGATGACATTCTCCAAGCTGAATTAGGTTAAACAAAATCCTAATGAGTTCTTTTTTTTTTCATTTGGAAAACACTACGCGGGAAACGCAGCCGGTTCGGAGGAAAGCAAAGGGCGGGGCGGCCCCCAGAACGGAGCAGGGGAGGGATTCGCGGAGAAGCTCCCGCGCGGCGCTGTCCGGGGTGCTGACGCCCCACCTTTCTCGCAGTGCCGGCCGTGGAACCCGCGCGGGCACTCGCACGTGTAGGAGTCCTCCTGGGCCTCGCAGGAGCCTCCGTTGAAGCAGGGGTCCGAGTCGCAGGGCGACGGCAGTGCTGTGGAGTCAGAAGGTGACCCTGGAGTCTGTGTTTCGTCCCAGGCCAGCGGCTGGCCGGGCCACCCTGACATCCCGACTGGAACCCTGGGCCACTCGAAATACACTCTGCTGGGTCTTGATTCCTCACGCTGGGCCCTAAAGCCCCTCCCGGGAATTTCTTTTATTCCTGATTCCCAGGACTCCGCCTCCCTCCTCTAGCGCTGGGACTGGGCTGTGGTTCATCAATGTCATCCTCACATGTCATCACGCGCCGTGTGAGTCCCTGGTTATCTGCTCTCAGCAAGTCCCTAGTGGTCAGTGGGATTGATCCCGTGCTGCCTTAGACCAGCATTAACTATTTTAGCGGCTAAGCTAGGGGCTGTGGACGGTGCTATGTGACACCTTGTAGGCGGCCAGGTGCTCTTTCAACCGCCCGTCTGCTGCGGGGCAGACAGGCAGAGACCCAGCCCATGTGAAAGAGGGTTGGGGGCGGGCCCTGCGGGTCTTCTGGTGCCCAGCGGGGCAGCCACGATGCCCTCCCCAACCCCCCCCCCCCCGGGTGTCTGGGCGCCATCCCCGGCCTGCGGCCTGCCCCCGCCCCCCACCCTTCTCACAGTGGCTGACGTTGTGGTCGGTGTGGCAGACGCACAGGTAGCTGCCGCCGTACTCCATGCAGTAGCCGCCGTCCGGGCACTGGGTGTTCATGTTGCAGGGCGTGGCTGTGACCTCTGCAGGGGACAGAAGCAGCCCTGTCTCAGGTCCTCCCGGGGCCCCGTGCCCTTGACCAGGAGGGGCTGTGCAGACCCAGCGACCCCAGCAGGGAGGCCAGACTGGGGCATTTCTGTTGCCAGCCCCTCCTGGGGTGGGGATCGGGCCCCAGAACTGCTGGTCCAGGATCCGGGCCTGTGGATCGTGCTCCAGGCCGAAGGCACCTTCAAACCCTGGTTCGGAGGATGGTCAGGGGCAGGCAGGGCGTCTCCTGTCCCAGCCCTGGGCACCTACCAAATTCGCAGAGGAGTCCAAAGAAACCTGGTGGGCACTGGCAGAGGGTGGCGTTGGCCCCCAGGCATCTGCCACCGTTGCGGCACTCACAGTCGTCAGGGGTGCCTGCCACAGAGAGAGGGGCCTCAATGTTGGGATGCTGGGGGCCTCTCCTGACCCCGCCCTGCCCCGGCGACCTTCCACAGAGCCGCTGTGCGCACCCCCACGCCCTCACACTTTCCCTGTGGTGGTGTTTGCACGCACACCCCGCGGGAGGCCCCGGCCTGACCGCAGCCCCGCAGCCCAGCCCACACGCACACGCACAGGCCCCTGCCCAACTGCAGCCCCGCCCACACGCACACGCACACGCACAGGCCCCGGCCCCACCGCAGCCCCGCCCACCTCGCAGGAGGCACTGCAGCCCCGCAGCCCCGCCCACACGCACACACACACGCACACGCACAGGCCCCAGCCCCACCGCAGCCCCGCAGCCCAGCCCACACGCACGGTCCCTGCAGTCGAGGCCCATGTAGCCTTCGGGGCACTCGCACACGTAGCCCTTGTCTGCGTCCACACAGGTGCCCCCGTTCTGGCACGGGGCCGAGAGGCAGGCGTCGGGCACCGGGCGGCTTCCTGTAAGAAAGGGGTCGGGGTTTTAACCTCTGTTCCCAGTGCCACGTGGCGTCTGAGCCCGAGGCCTGTTTCCTGAAGCTGACTTCCAGCTGTCCTCGCCCGCGAGGGCTCGTCTCGGGAGCAGAGTGAGAAGCCAGGCTGGGATGGCCCACGGTGGGCGTCAGCTGTGCGGCTCAAGCGCCTCTGTCCGTCCGACACTGGGGTTCCCGATACCTTTCTGCCGCTGACTCGGGTGTAATTTTGCTGTGGTCAGGGTGGAGCACGGTCCTTTCCGATGCACCGAGCCTTATTTTAGGATGGCAGGATGGTCTCGTGGTGAGTGCTCCTGGGCACCTGGAAAGAATGTGCCTGAGCGGCCACCTGGCCAGGCGGGCCACCAGTGCCGACCGACTCCTGCTCACATGTCCCCGAGCTGCCGGTGGAGGGGTGCTGAGCTCCCCATCGACAGTCACCTGCCCCCGTGTTCTGGTCGCTTCCTCTGCTTGAGTCTTGATTCTCACTCACGGCGTCGTTAGAGCTGTTGAATCCTCTTGGGGAACTCGTGCCTGCGTCATTGGGACGGGTCTCTCTCTGTCCCTGACAGGGATTCCGTTTCCCTGGGGTGCTGCCGGCCACCCCGTTCCTCCTCGTTTCTTCCATGTCCAGTTTCTTCACGTTGTTTCAGAATTCATCTGTTAAATTAATACACAGTAAAGTTGGATTTTGGTCGCGGTATACAGTTCCATGAATTTTAACTCCCGTGTGGGTTTGCGTGACCCCCGCCACAGTCAGGATCAGCACGTTCCATCACCCCCAAGACGTCCCTGTTCTCTCTCTTCGGGTCACAGACGCCCTTGTCCACTTCACACGTGAACGGGAGGACCCGACAA
Source organism: Saccopteryx leptura (assembly GCF_036850995.1). Lineage (NCBI taxonomy): Eukaryota > Metazoa > Chordata > Mammalia > Chiroptera > Emballonuridae > Saccopteryx > Saccopteryx leptura. Next base: position 120,841,538 of record NC_089509.1, on the reverse strand, counting down.
GGCCAGGCTCCCTTGACCGAGAGGCCAATGAGCTGTGTGGCGTGCAGACCGACCCACGCTGGCTGCCGACTCTGAACATCAAGCTTCTCTGGACGCGGCCGTGCCCGCTCGACTGCGTGTTGCCTGTGGCTGGCCGCTTTGCGCGACGCTGGCGGTGCCGAGTGGCTGTAACCGCGCGGCCGGAAAGCCGAAACCGTCGATCTCTGGCCCCTCATAGAACAAGCCGGCTCAGTCTGCGTCAAGCTGCGGTTGTATTTGTCTACAGGACACAGTCCCCAGATGCGTTGTTACTGTTTTGTTTTACACTTCTTTTTACAGAGATGATAAGATAAAAAGGAGAGTCCTCTCTGCTCCCGTGTTTACTGTTTCTAGAGCTCTTCCCTCCCTGGTGCAGACCCCGGCTCTGGTCCGGTGCCACCCGCTTCTGTCTAGAGAGCCTCCCAGAAGTCTCCCGGGCGCAGGGGTGCTGCGGGGTGCTCTGAGCCTTGGGTCTGAGATCGTCATCTCACCTTTGCTTCTGAAAGCAGGTGGTGGGGGTTTCCCTTCCGTACGGCGAAGGTGCCGCCTGCCGTCTGGGGCTGCAGTGTCCTCCGGGGATGGCGGCTGTCGCCTAGTCTCTCTGCGAGGATTCTGTTTCCTCCGCTGCTCCTGGGACTTTTCCTCTCCGCCGCTGGTTTTCAGCACACCGAGTGGGACGTGTCCCCGCGTGGTCTCCTTCCTGTCTTTCTTGGGTTGGGTCGGTTGTGGTTTTCATCAAATGTAGAGGGCGTTTGTTCACAGACGTCCTGTGTCCCCAGCGCCGCCCTCACCCTGGGACTCCAGAGGCCGCCTGTCACCGGATGCTGTCTCCGGCTCACTGTGCGTGCGCACGCCGTGTCGCTGCTGCTCTTCCTCTCCAAGTTCACTGCCACCTCCCTCTGCGGTATCGCCCTGCTGTCCGCACAGCCCAGCGTGGAGTCGGATTCTGATCTCCTACCTCTCACGCACCCGCCTCCCCGGCCGTCCTGGGCACAGGGAGCGGATTCACCACGGTGACTATCCGTAGTTGCTAATTCAGTCATCTCTGGCATCCATTTCTGTTGACCCGCTGGCTGGGGAGGGGGGTCACATCTTCCTAAGTCTTTGCGTGCCGGTCAACGCGGACTATTCCCTTCAGGGTCCTGGCTTCTGCTGTGTTCTTTCAAAGTGTGCAGGGTTTTATTCTGGCTTGTGGCTAACGAACTCACTTGGGAACCGTTTGATCCTTTCTTTCTTTTCTGAAGCTGGAAACGGGGAGAGACAGTCAGACAGACTCCCGCATGCGCCCGACCAAGATCCACCCGGCACGCCCACCAGGGGGCGACGCTCTGCCCCTCCGGGGTGTTGCTCTGTTGCGACCAGAGCCACTCCAGCGCCTGGGGCAGAGGCCAAGGAGCCATCCCCAGCGCCCGGGCCATCTTTGCTCCAATGGAGCCTCGGCTGCGGGAGGGGAAGAGAGAGACAGAGAGGAAGGAGAGGGGGAGGGGTGGAGAAGCAGATGGGCGCTTCTCCTGTGTGCCCTGGCCGGGAATCAAACCCGGGACTTCTGCACACCAGGCCGATGCTCTACCACTGAGCCAACCGGCCAGGGCCCTGTCTGATCCTTTCAAACTTTCTATCCGATCGTCGGGGCAGGTCAGGGTCCCCTGCCATTCAGCATTGACTTATCCCCACTCCTAAGGAGACACCGCGCAGTGCTGGCCCTGGGTACGAGGAGCTCCCTCCACGCAGAGAGGCAAACTGCTCCCAGCCCTGCCGAGAGCCAGGGATCGATCGACACTCAGCTCCCGGCTGCACGGACTCCCCTCACCCGGACTGTCCCGAGCGAAGACTCACAGGTCCCTGTACAGAGCCTTAGGGTTTACCTCCCTCCCCCGCAGCTCTGTCCTCGCCGACTTTCTGCCCACACCAGCCACCATGCTCACATCTGTCTCCTCCACTGACTCAGGAGGCCTGCCGGAGTCTGGACGCCTCTGTGCACAGCAGCCTGGACACTGCCCCCAGGCAGGACAGGGCAGACTGCAGGGCTCCCTCGTCCGTGCCACCCCCTCTTCTCAGGGATGACAGTCCTGTGCTGTCCTTTGTTCTGCAGCTGAAAGCAGTTGTTTGATACATTCTGTCTGGTCCTCTAGTTCTTGACGGTGAGAGGGCATTCCCAGTGCAGCTAATCTTCCTGGCCAGGAGCAGGAGGCTCGACTCTCTCTCTCTCTCATCTCCAAATTCTGACCAGCGACTTGTTGGATCTGATGAGAATGTCAGGTGAGGTTTGTACCCTGTGATGCGGCTACTGACCTGCTCTCGGGGGTAGAGTGTCAGTTGCCTTGTTTCTTCCTCATTTGCTTTCTTTTTCCGTACAAAATGGGTGCGTTCTTTGCAAAATCTTCAATATCACTTATCTGTTCTCTGACTTGGGTTTCGTTGAACACACAAATATTTAGGTAAAAAGCTGAGAAAGAAGGACCGTGGCACACACAGTGATTTTAAGCAGCCAGTCAAGTCAGAGTGGCACCCTCTGCCCCCTGCCCCGCACGATCTCCCCTCCTCTGAGGTGGGCACGGATCCATCTGCCCCCTGCCCCGCACGACCTCCCCTCCTCTGAGGTGGGCACGGCACCCGTCTGCCCCCTGCCCCGCACGACCTCCCCTCCTCTGAGGTGGGCACGGATCCATCTGCCCCCTGCCCCGCACGACCTCCCCTCCTCTGAGGTGGGCACGGCACCCGTCTGCCCCCTGCCCTGCACGACCTCCCCTCCTCTGCGGTGGGCACGGCGTCCATCTGCCCCCTGCCCCGCACGACCTCCCCTCCTCTGAGGTGGGCATGGCGTCCATCTGCCCCCTGCCCCGCACGACCTCCCCTCCTCTGAGGTGGGCACGGATCCATCTGCCCCCTGCCCCGCACGACCTCCCCCTCCTCTGAGGTGGGCACGGCACCCATCTGCCTCCTGCCCCGCACGACCTCCCCCTCCTCTGAGGTGGGCACGGTGCCCATCTGCCCCCTGCCCCGCACGACCTCCCCCTCCTGCCCCCTGCCCCGCACGACCTCCCCCTCCTCTGCGGTGGGCACGGCGTCCATCTGCCCCCTGCCCCGCACGACCTCCCCTTCTCTGAGGTGGGCATGGCGTCCATCTGCCCCCTGCCCCGCATGACCTCCCCCTCCTCTGAGGTGGGCACGGCACCCATCTGCCCCCTGCCCCGCACGACCTCCCCCTCCTCTGAGGTGGGCACGGTGTTCATCTGCCCCCTGCCCCGCATGACCGCCCCTGCCTCTGCGGTGGGCACGGCGTCCATCTGCCCCCTGCCCCGCATGACCGCCCCCTCCTCTGCGGTGGGCACGGCGTCCATCTGCCCCCTGCCCCGCATGACCTCCCCTCCTCTGAGGTGGGCACGGATCCATCTGCATTGGGCTTGAGGGCAGGTGTGACTTCCTCCTTAAGTTTCTAGACTCGGTTTGTCCTGGGCACAGGGGCCGAGGCTGCCTGAGGCCAGGTGGTACCTTGCACTGAGGCTGTGGATTGATTCAGCAGGTTGTCACATCTAGTTGGTCTTTCCATTGATCCCATAAAAACTTAAAATAGTGTGAGACAGAGGAGAGACACCCGCAGACCTCATCACACGTGGGAAAGGTCAGCTTTCTCTCCTGCTCCCGGCGGTCCCCTCGCTTGGGGAGGGTCAGGACTAGTAGGAAGATGTCAAAAAGTCAGTGCTCCCCTGAGAGGGGGGAGGGGCCTTGGGAGTGGTCACCCGCCGCTGAGTGGGAGGGGCGACCAGGCCAGAGGAGGAGGGCCTTGCTGGGCCTCACACGGCACGTGGTGGAACTCCAAGACCAGCTTCCCCCGAAGTCCCACTCAGGGGTCAGGCTCAGGCGGGAGACGGGGAGGGGCCGACCCAGACTGTGAGGGAAAGAGGGCGGTGACCCCAAAAGCGCTGTCACCCGTGGGGCGCACGTGGGCATTACCTGTCTCACAGCGCGGTCCCTCGAAGGGCTCCGCGCACAGGCAGGTGAAGTTCCCCACGAGGTCGACGCACGAGCCTCCGTTCAGGCAGGGGCCGGAGTCGCACTCGTCCACATCTGCGGGCAGCGGAGGCGGAGCTGGGCTCCAGCCAGCCTTGGACCACTGCCTCGTGCTCCGCCCCATCCCGCCGCCGGCCCCGCCTCGCGGGCGCGCCGGCCACTCACCCGGCCACTCACCCGTCTCGCAGGCGTGGCCCGTGTAGCCCGCGGGGCACACGCACTCGGCGGAGCCACTAACCACCTGGCACCGGCCGCCGTTCGCACAGTCTTTGGCGTCACATGGAGATTGTGCTACAGGTGCGGGGAGGGTGGAAGGCAGTTGGAGTCCTGCGGTGGCCCCGGGGTGGGGGTGGGGGTGGGGGTGAATCTGTCAGGCGGTGGGGGGGGGGGTCCTGGCCAGGGCAGTCCGGGCCCAGCCCACCCGCGCTGAAATGAAAGCTCATCTAAATCGGGTTTTTTTTCAGCACAGGGTGTGGGTGCGCTGGGCCAACTGTGACAAGAGCTTTCTCAGAGCGGGACTGGGGGGTGGGCACCAGCTGAGAGATTCTTCCCAGCTGGGAGGGGGGACACAACCTGTGGTGGAGCCTTGGAGGGTGTGCAGTGCCCAGGGGCGCGGGAGGGGCCGCGGTGGGGGAGCTGAGGCTGCTGCAGGGACTCAGCCCCCAGTCAGGGTGGAGCGAGGGGCGGCCGGCCGGTCTCTGTCCACTCTCCACCCGCCCCTCACCGGCTGTGCCGGCCTTCCTGCCTCCCTGGTGGCCACCGACCGACCACAGAGCCGGGGTGTGGTGGGCACCTCCTTTCCCAGCTTCTTGCCTGTCCCCAAAAGACTCAGTACAGGGACCAGATGGATCCTGATGAACCTGCAGCTCTCCCTGGAGTCGTGGTGCCCCCCCAGCTCTCCCTGGAGTCGTGGTGCCCCCCCAGCTCTCCCTGGAGTCGTGGTGCCCCCCCTAGCTCTCCCTGGAGTCATGGTGCCCCCCAGCTCTCCCTGGAGTCGTGGTGCCCCCCCAGCTCTCCCTGGAGTCGTGGTGCCCCCCAGCTCTCCCTGGAGTCGTGGTGCGTGCCCCCAGCTCTCCCTGGAGTCGTGGTGCCCCCCCCAGCTCTCCCTGGAGTCGTGGTGCCCCCCCCAGCTCTCCCTGGAGTCGTGGTGCCCCCCCAGCTCTCCCTGGAGTCGTGGTGCCCCCCCAGCTCTCCCTGGAGTCGTGGTGCGTGCCCCCAGCTCTCCCTGGAGTCGTGGTGCCCCCCCCCCCAGCTCTCCCTGGAGTCGTGGTGCCCCCCCCAGCTCTCCCTGGAGTCGTGGTGCCCCCCCCAGCTCTCCCTGGAGTCGTGGTGCCCCCCCCAGCTCTCCCTGGAGTCGTGGTGCCCCCCCAGCTCTCCCTAGAGTCGTGGTGCCCCCCCCAGGTGTGAGGTGCTCTGGTGGCTGAGGTCTGTGGGCAGCAGAGGACGGAGCTCAGCTCCAAGCTGGCCTGTGACCTGGAGCAAGGAGGGTCCCGAGAACCTGAGCCTCGGCTGTGCGAGCCCTGGGGGGCGGGGGGGGAGGACAGAGTCCATCCTATCAGAGCATCTGGGGTCCAGGATTCCAGGGTGCAGCAGGAAGAAGGTGGGTGTGGTAGGGGTGGGGTGCTGCTCCACACCCCACAGCTGGTCTGTCCGACCTCAGAGGCTCTCATGTCCCTGTTCCCTTGAAGCGGGTCCCGGGGCCAGAGGCCTGGATAGCTCCTGCCATACCCAGGCCCTGCGGCCAGTTTGGCCATGACCCAGGCACTCGCCTATTCCAAGTCCTATTCCGTGGTCTGAGTCCCGGAGCCCAGGAGGCCCGAGGACCGTGGTCAGTGCTTCTGCCCAGCCCCTCGGGCCTCTCTGGGTGGCCCACGTCTCCTGCCCAGCCCCTTGGGCCTCTCTGGGTGGCCCATGTCCTCTGCCCAGCCCCTCGGGCCTCTCTGGGTGGCCCATGTCCTCTGCCCAGCCCCTCGGGCCTCTCTGGGTGGCCCAGGTCTCCTGCCCAGCCCCTCGGGCCTCTCTGGGTGGCCCATGTCCTCTGCCCAGCCCCTCGGGCCTCTCTGGGTGGCCCATGTCCTCTGCCCAGCCCCTCGGGCCTCTCTGGGTGGCCCATGTCCTCTGCCCAGCCCCTCGGGCCTCTCTGGGTGGCCCACGTCTCCTGCCCAGCCCCTCGGGCCTCTCTGGGTGGCCCAGGTCCTCTGCCCAGCCCCTCGGGCCTCTCTGGGTGGCCCAGGTCCTCTGCCCAGCCCCTCGGGCCTCTCTGGGTTGCCCACGTCTCCTGCCCAGCCCTCTGTGGCATGGCCACCCTGACGCTCCCTCCAGGCTGCCAGCTGCCCCTCGTCCGGCCAGGACCACCCGCCCACCCTGCAGCGAGAGGACCGTGGGGGCCCAGGAGTCTCCTCCTACCTGTCTCACAGGTGGGTCCCCTGAAGCCAGCCGGGCACCGGCAGCTGAAGCTGTTGATGCCGTGTGTGCAGGTCGCCCCGTTCTGACACGGGTGGGAGGCGCACTCGTTCACATCTGAAAAACGGGCAGGCTGGGGCCTCAGCGGAGGAACTAGGCTGGGCAGCTCCACTGTGCCGGGGTGGGGGTTGTGTGGGGTTGTGGGGACAGCACAGCTGGCTCTCCTGGGCCTCACCCCGGGGGCAGGGGGCTCCGAGGGGCAGCCGCAGCCCCTGCCTAGTGTGCTCACGGGCAGGAAGCCACTGGGATCCCACACACTCCCCCCTCACTGTGAGGACAGAGACCCTTGACCCTGGGCTCTTGGGGTCACTGGCTGTGCTCCCAGGATTTCTCCAGAGCCCAGTGCCTCCCAGTGGGCAGTGCCATCAATGAACTCACCCAAGTGGCACCTCCTCCCTGTGAAGCCCGAGAGGCAGGAGCAGGTGTAGGAGGGGTTGCCTGTGACACAGTCATCAATGCACTTGCCGCCATTGAGGCACGGGCGCAGGGCCAGGCACACGGAGGCTGCGGACACAGGAAGGGTGGGCAGTCACCCCGTCCGCCTGACCCAGAGGCTTGCTCTCCAAGGTATGGCTGTGTCGCCGACTTGCACCCATTCCCTGGTCTGCACAGGGGTGCTCCGTACAACTGCCACCTGCCCTGTGCCTCGGTTTCCCGTGGAGTCCGTTCTCTAAGCTGTGACTGGCACAGCGGAGGGCAGGCTTCCCCAGAACCCCTCAAACCCATAGTCCCTTCTTATCCCGCTACTCTGCCAGCTTCCAAACTTGTCCGAGGGACCTGAGGACTCCCGGCCACATGGGAGACACAAGCGCCCCTCCTGGGAGAGAGGGATCCCTGTGCGAAAACCAAAGGCCGGGGCGGTGCGGGGCGGATGCCCTCAGACCCTCTGGGGGTGGCTGTGGGCTGCCAGTGCTGCTGCGGATGCTTGCAGAGATCAGGCATGCCCTATTTCCCTGTAAAACCAGGCCTACGCTCAGTTCCTGTGCACACGCCCTCCCTGGGCCTGGCCAGGGTGCGAGGCTGCCCCCCCATCCCAGCTGGTCTCTCCCCGAATTGATGTGCAAGGAAGCAGCCCTTCCCGGTGGCCTTGTTCCCGGCGGGGCAGGGCTGGAGGTGAATCCTCGGGGGCAGGTTCCGGCCTCACCTCATAGCGACCCAGGCTTGGCAGGACCTTATCAAGTTATCAAGTCTCAGGAGTGTCTGTGACTGGCAGAAGGGCCACACACCGGTCTGGTCTGCAGCCAGTCCGGCCCCCCACCGGTCACGCGCTCTCCCCTGGGTGGACCCTCCCCCTTTGCTGTGCGTTCTGAGCCCAAAAGCCCCTGGGTCCCGGGACCCTTGGGTGTCCTTCCCCCTCCTGTCGGGCAGATGCATGCCCGGGTTGTCAAACGAGCAGCAAGTCCCAGCAGAAAAGATGAAATGGGGTTAACAGAACACCTGCCTCCCAGGCGGTCCCGGGACCCAGGGACCCAGGGCGCCCGTCCCGGCACAGGGAGGAAGGAGGCCGGGCTCCTCCTCTTTGCACCGCGAACAGTGGGCTTCACCAGCCCCGCAGCCGAGGCGCGAAGGCCCCCCCAGGGGAGACAGGCTCAGGAGCCAGCTGGGGGGACAGGAGCCGCGGTGGGCGGGGCCGCGCGCAGCCCTGGGCCTGGGGCGGGGCTGGCGCCCAAGTCCCCTCCCGCCCGCCCGGGCCACGCTCCCAGGCCACGCCCCTCCCGGCGCCCGAGCCGCTCGCTCGGTGCTCTTACTTGCATGGGCGCAGCCCCCCACGCGCACCTGGGCATCATCGATTCTGAACGCCCAGCGCCCGGGCACGCCCACGTTGGTGCTGGTCTCCACCTCCGCCATGTCCGCCGTGCGCGAGCCGGGGATGCTGAAGTACCGCCGCCCATCTCCCGCGTTGAAGCCGGCCTGGTGGGTGTGGAGAGAGCGAGCAGGTGCGGCCCGGTCCGCAGGACTCCCTAAAGGTCCTGACACCCGCCTCCCCGCTGGCCGAGGTCTCAGAGCTCATGTGGGAGACAGCCTTGTAAATCGGAGAGCGCTAAGATTCAAGGGTAACCTTCCCACCACCCCCACGTGGTCCCTGCCAGGGTCAGCAGACTCCTAGCCAGATCCTGACGGCAACCAACAGTTCCCCTGAGCCGAGGACGTGGTCGGGGCTGGCACCCCTCAGCCCCTCCAGTGACTCCCTGCTGGGTTGTGGGTCTCCGGTAGGGTCCAGGGGAAAGTGCTCCCTCGGGGGAAGAGATGGGGGGGTGCACTGGCACTTGACCACGCCCTCCACACCTAGGATTCCCTGCTGGCCCAGGTCCTCCGGGCCACCACCCTGCCGGATCTGGGGACAGTCAGTGCACAGAGATCCCAGAACCCACTGTCCCCGCTGTAGCTGCCCTGCGGAGCCAGGAGGTGTGACCAGGACAAAGGTGCCTTTGGCTCAAGGATGTCTGTGGTTCTCGGCTGAGAGAGGGCTCGTAGCACCACACACTGGCCTCGGCACAGTAGTGTGTGTGTGTGTGGGGGGGTCTGCCTGCCTCATCAGCTCATGACAGTGCTGGCAGTGGGGAGCAGGGGTCCTACCTGGGCTGCAATGCCCCCCAGGCCAGTGGCATCACCCCCGCTGCTGGCGTGTGTGCCTGTGGTCCACGTGATGGATTCATAGTTGAAAATGGTGAAAGAGAACTTGCCGTCGGTGATGAGCACAGTCTGGAAGGTGTTGACCTGCCAAGGAGGGGGGCCTGAATAGGGACCTGCCTCCCTCGTTCCCCTCGTCCCCACTCCAAGGTGCTGCCCCATCCACCATCCCTACACACTGGCACAGGCCAGCACCCCCCCCCCCCAATTTGTCTGGTGAGTGAAGGAAGCGCACAGGGAGGTGCTGTGGGGCCCACGGCCACCAGGAGCATCCACTGTCCCCTGTGGGGGATGGGGGAACAGGAGGTTCACGCTAACTCGGCCAGAGCCACAAAAAAGCCTCGAGTGAATAGGATAAAAATGTAAAAAGAAAAGGGAAAGATAAGCAGAGGAATCAAGGAAAAGTGGTTTTAAAAATTGGGTTTTATGGTTTTCACAGAATTCTATCCATGAAAATGTTAGTGGACAAAGTGCCAGGTGTTTGAGAAAAGATCGTGAGACAAACAGGAAACTGATCCACAATAAAATTAGAACTTCGCATCACTAAGGAAAACAAAGTCTAATCAAGTAAGGTGTTGAATGAAACCCTTTAAGTCCTTAAACGTGACCAACGCGGAGAGCCTCTCCGGGAAGCTTACGCACGACGTTCGTTAACGCAAAAACCCAAAAAGGGACTCCTACGTTTGGCGACGAAAACTTCTGAGTATGAAAAAGTGCCACAAACTCAAACTGGATGCAGACAGCGAAGCGAAAACTGTATTCCCAATGTAAGCAGCGGGGGCGCGGCCGCCGCTGTTCAGATGAGAGCTGGAGGGATCAACGAGAAAACTGTATTCCCAATGTAAGCAGTGGGGACGCGGCCGCCGCCCTCAGGACGAGAGCTGGAGGGATCAAGGAGAAAACGACCGGAAAGATGATGGAGACCCGAGTCAGGCTGCGCTCAGATGCACCGCAAATGGAACACAGCCAGGAGCTAAGGCGGGAACAAAGTCAGCGTCGCTTGGAGCCCAGGGTGTGCAGGTTGGAGAGGACGAGGAGCGGAACGTGACCCGCGGGCGAGAGTCTGCGTGGGCGAGGAGCGGGAACGTGACCCGCGGGCGAGAGTCTGCGTGGGCGCATTAGCGTCAGTCTTCCTTCCGGAGACTCGGGCCAGGAGGTGACCTCACGGTGGACTCAGGGCCCTCACAGTGGACGCGCGCCGGGCTAAGGGCAGGCACCCTGGCCTCCAGGCCTGGCGCCGACTTTGAGTCCCGGAGCCGGGACTCTGGGCCGGTGTGCGGAGGTGGCGCCTGACGCAAGTCTACGCACGCCTGGTTTTGCTGCGTTTTGCTGCTGTTCCGTCTTTAGAAATGATAGGTCTGCTGTACCCTGCGTGGAGCGAGTGAACACACGAGTGATGAGCAAAGCAGCCTCATGGCTGCCGTGGAAAAAGCTTTAGTGTTTGGATGGAAGATCGGACCAGCCGCCACATCTCCTTGAACTAAAGCCCAACCCAGAGCAGGGCCCGAACTCTCCGCCATCCTGTGGAGACTGAGAGGTGAGGAGGCCGCAGGAGAAAAGGGTGAAGCAGCAGGGACGCCGTCTCCATATACACAGACGTGCAGGCGCAGCCGCTGGGGCAGGTGGTCCGGCAGGCCTAACAGATAATGAGTGACGGTGACTCCACTCCACAGCAGAATCTCACTGCGGATGAAACCGCCTCCTGGTGGAAGAAGACGCCTCCTGGGACTTTCACAGCTTGAGAGACCTCAGAGCCTCAGGGATGGCCGACTTCCTGGCTAGCGGCTCACGCAGCTGCAGCTTTATGCTCGCTTACCATCTGAAAATCCTAGGGAACCTTAGCAACGATGCTCAGTCTCCTCACCTGTGCTCCCTACATGGGACCCAACGCTGGAGACAGCACCTCTGGGCGCAAGGTGGTTTACCGAACAGCCTCCGCCCACTGTTGAGACTGCGACTCAGAGAAAAAGGATTCCTTTCTCAATATTCCCGCTCATTGACGGCACACCGGGTCACACGAGAACTCTGATGGAGGGGGACGATGAGATGTCTTCACGCCTGTGACACATCCGTTCTGCAGTCCACGGTCAAGGAGTCATTTCGACTTTCAACTCATATTATTGAAGAACCACATTTTGCCTGACCTGTGGTGGTGCAGAGGGCAGAGCATCTGCCTGGGATGCTGAGGACCCGGGTTTGAAACCATGAGGTCTTCAGCTTGAGTGGAATCATCAAGATTATCCCATGGTTGCTGGCTTGACGCCCAAGGTTGTTGGGTTGAAGCCCAAGGTCACCGGCTTGCCTGGAGCCCCCCAGTTAAGACATGTATGAAAAGCAATCAATGAACAACTAAGGTGCTGCAACGGCAAGTTGGTGCTTCTCATCTCTCTCCTTCCCTCCCTGTCTGTCTATCTCCCTGTCCCTCTCCCTCCCTCTCTCTCTCACTAAGAAAAAAGAAAAGAAAAACAATAAACACAATTCATAATGCCGAGAGACAGTGTCCCTAGCTGCCACGGACAGTGACTCCTCTGACGGATGTGGGCAAAGGGAATCCTTCCGGAAGGGTCCCCGAGCTAGACACCATTCAGGGCATTCATGATTTGTGGAAAGAGGCCAAAACAGTGACATTAGCTGGACCTTGGAGGAAGCTGACTCCATCACCCATGGATGAGTCTGAGGGCTCCCGCAGGGGAGGAGGTCACTGCAGGTGTGGACGCAGCAAGAGGACCAGAGTTGGAGCCCGACGACCTCAAGACCAAACTCGGACGGGCGAGTCGACTTTTACCGACGAGCAAAGAAAGGGGTTTCCCGCAGCGGAAGGGGCTCCCGCGCAAGTGCTTGCAGCCCGGGGTGCGGAAAGGACCACGAGGGACTCAGGACATCACGGAAACGTGATGGAAACAGCGGAGGGTCTGAGGGGACCGACTCCGGTTCTGCAAGTTCTGCCAGGAGGAAAACGCTCCGGAGCGGCCTCCCACGCCTCCGAGAAACGGTCCCCGAGGGGAAAACGCTCCGGAGCGGCCTCCCACGCCGCTGAGAAACGGTCCCCGAGGGGAAAACGCTCCGGAGCGGCCTCCCACGCCGCCGAGAAACGGTCCCCGAGGGGAAAACGCTCCGGAGCGGCCTCCCACGCCACGGGGAAGCGGTCCCCGAGAGGAAAACGCTCCGGAGCGGCCTCCCACGCCGCCGAGAGACGGTCCCCGAGAGGAAAACGCTCCGGAGCGGCCTCCCACGCCGCCGAGAGACGGTCCCCGAGAGGAAAACGCTCCGGGGCGGCCTCCCACGCCGCCGAGAAGCGGTCCCCGAGAGGAAAACGCTCCGGAGCGGCCTCCCACGCCGCCGAGAAGCGGTCCCCGAGGGGAAAACGCTCCGGAGCGGCCTCCCACGCCGCCGAGAGACGGTCCCCGAGAGGAAAACGCTCCGGGCGGCCTCCCACGCCGCCGAGAGACGGTCCCCGAGAGGAAAACGCTCCGGGGCGGCCTCCCACGCCGCCGAGAGACGGTCCCCGAGGGGAAAACGCTCCGGGGCGGCCTCCCACGCCGCCGAGAGACGGTCCCCGAGAGGAAAACGCTCCGGAGCGGCCTCCCACGCCGCCGAGGAGCAGTCCCTGGAGGGGAGCCCGTCGATGCAGCGACTTCACTGTCTTGTTTTAAGGACCTGCCGCAGCCGCCCCGGAGGGTCACAGCCAGCAAAGCCGAGGCAGAGGCCTTCCACCCGCAGAAAGAGAACGACTTACTGAGGGCTCGGAGGGTGGGCCGCATTATTACCGAGACGGTATTTTACGGGAAGGGTGCGTGAGCGATTTTAGCCACGATGCTCTGCCCTCCGCAGTGGACGGTCAGCATAACTTCTGTGCGAAACCAGGCGTGAGTCTCACTCTGCTGTGCAGCTCGCTCTTTCGCGGGGTCTGTGCGTCTTCCTACCTTCCAGTCAGCCACCGGGCCCCTCAGCGCTCGCCTCTGGGAAGGGGTGACCTCAGCGCTGGGGCCGCCAACCCCGGGCAACGGCCTGAAGGCTGAGCGGCCCAGGGCCGAGCACGGTGGGCACACGGGCGGCAGTCAGGGCTCCGTGCTGGGGGCCCGTGCACTGGAAGAGCCCGAGCTGCTGGACCGTCACTCCCTGCCGATCACCCTGCATCTGGGGGTGCCGCCCGGAGAGGGCTCCCCAGCCCCCCAGCCCAGACCCAGAGTCTGGCTGCTTGTTCTGCGAGCAAGGGGAGGAGGATCACCACCTCCCAGCCGACGTCTCGGGTCTGGAAACGGGCACTAAGCTTCCCTGTCAACTCCGGAGGCACCCTGGGCTCCCCCTCCTCGGTGGAGGGGAAACGGTAACTTTTAGAATGAGGTAAAAGAACATGCAAGAATGAAGGGAATGACCCTAATACTGTGGAGTGGAAAAAAACAAAAACAGAAAACAACAAGCACTCACAAAAGAGCGTGTTCTTGGCGGGTCTGTTTATTTTTATCTGTGGGTCAGGGTGCGCTAGGAAGTGCTCGCTGGGAGGGGTCTTCTGGTAGAGGAGTTATAGATTGTTAGTGTTTTTGTTACACATTGTTGATGAGAAAAAAACAAGACTCACAAAGTAGCGGCGGGCTCTGTGAACAGAAGTTACCCAGTGTGTTCACAGAGAAGCCCGTCTGTCTGCCCTGCCTGGCACACAGCACACGCGCCCAGCACCCACGGGGGGCGTCTCCCTCACACGTGCACCTGCGGTCTGCCTGCTTCCCTTCTGCTTCTGGCTCCTCTTGGCCGCTGGGGAGCCTCGCCACACGGCACAGCCCCTGTCCACCTTCACGGTCCTCCTGGGCCACCACTGGGGCCCTGGGCTCTAGCCTCAGAGGCCCACTGGGCTCGGGCCCCACCTGTCCACCTGCCATCGGGGGAGTGTGGGACGGGAACTTGGAACTGCTGTGGTCACTGCCTCCCCCCTGTGTCCAGTGTCCTGTCACCCTCCCCCCCCCCAGGGGCTGCTCTGAACCAGGCTGTTCCTCCATCCAAAGCCCCCACGTGGCTAAGCCCCTGCCTTCTGGATGGCGTGGCCATGCTGGGCGCTCTGGGGCACCTGGCACCTTTACCACATGTTCATTTTTAGTACCCCATGGGAGACCCATGTCCTGTCTGCTCTGTCCAGGGTCTGCCCCCAGCATTGCCCTGCAGAAACATGTATCAAATGTGTAAACAAACCACGTGGAGAACTCTGCTCTCTGCTCCCTGTGCCTCCTCTGTAGAGAGCGACCCCGTTGTGCGCACAGTGTGATCTCGGGAGGGGCAGCACTGTCCTCATGGGGAGGGACCCGCTCACAGCACTAACCACGCTGGGTACAGTGCCTGAGCTCACGTGGTGCTCTCTGTGGTGTAATCAAGGACTACAGCGGAAGACACGGCGACTTCCTGTCTGACCCTTTGAGGACGGCAGCATTCCCAGCGGAAATCCCACCGACACTTCACCACTTCTCCCCAGCAGATGTGAGCTCCGCTCCTGGGGTTTCTCTGGGGGACCGGGGTGGGGGTCGAGGCCTTGTGCTCCCCCAGCCGGGCTCTGTGGTCTTGGGGAGTGACTCCCATGCCTGAACCCCGTTTTCCCTCTTGGGCAGGGACCAGCAACTGCGGCCGACCCCCCTCAGCAGGGTGGGGGCCCGGGAGGGACGCCCAGGCCCGGCCGCACCTCCTCCTGACCCAGGACAGACACTCACGGGGGAGGAGGGGCTGCCTCCAAAGAAGGTCACGCGGTACCAGGTGGCGATGAAGACCCAGGTGGCGGAGAAGTCGGGGAGCTCGGGGAAGTAGCGTCTGACATCCTCCGTGGCTCTGCGCAGTGCGGCCGGGTCGGTGGCCTCCCGGTAGAATACGTCACCGGCACGCCGGTTGTCCACGTCGGCCCAGAAGGCCGCCACCACGCAGCGGTCCTTGGCGATGGGGAAGGCCACCGGGGTGAACTGGGAGACCTCCTTCAGGAAGGAGATGATGCCATTGTTGTTCACCTGTCGGGGCAGAAAGCCGGAGGTGGGCCGATGGGGTTCTGGTGGGCGGGCGGGCCAGCGGCCTGACGGCTCCTGGCCTCGGACACGGGGCCTCTCGGCCTGCTCCTTCCCCTCCGGGACGGCCTGTGTCCCTGATGCCCTGCAGAGTGCCTGGCCCTGGGCTGCTGCCCTGGGGTCCGGGAGCCCCCAGTGTGGGCCCTGATCTTGGGCCAGCAGGGCGCTCAGGCCCCCTCAGCAGCCCCAGCTCCTGGGTCCCGCTCCAGCCAGGGGCCTCAGGAGGACAGGGCAGGGTCCCAGCCTCTGGTCTGGAGGGTGGGGTGCGGGTGAGAGTGCCCACAGAGCTGAGGCAGGGGGACGCAGGGGCCAGCCTTGCCCGGGGAGGCCGCCAGGGCCTCGAGGACCAGGTGGGTCCTCTGTGCTCGGGGACACCAGGTGGCGGGAGCCCCAGCCGCCTTCTGAGCAGAGGAGGGGCTGCTGGACGGGACCGGTGACCCTGTGCCCCTGGCTGTGCGAGCAGGAGGTGCAGCTGGGCCGCTCTGTGCTCTGGGCTTTTACCTCGGCCGGGGCTCACGCCGGGGCTGACCTCGCAGGGTCCGATGGGTTCGTGACCACTGCCAGCTCCAGGCTGTCCCGACTCCCTCCTGGGGAGACTGGTGAGAACAGTGCTGCTGGAAAAGACCCTTAGAGCCTCCCCACAGGTGAGGGCAGGTTCCGCTGCCCGGACCAGCAAAAAGACCAATAAAGGCACCTCTCTTCTTACAGGCACCAAAGAACCACGGGAGGGCGGGAGTCTTGATTCCATGTGGAGGACGAGGGGGCTGGGGGGTCCTGGCTCTCAGAGCCCTTCCCCGCGTGACTGCGTCCACAGACTCAAAAGCCACAGCTGCGACTGTGGTGTGAGCGGCCTCGCAGCGGGAGAGAGGGACGTCAGGGCTGGCTCGGGCGGGCACCCTCAGGCCAGGTGGACCCGCGGGACGCGTCCCAGGTGAGCTTCCTTCCCACCGCCAGTCAGGCCAGGGCTGGGATTGAGGTGTTTCCTGACAGGCAGCGTCTCCAGGCGTCTCCCCCATGGAAGTGGAGATGACCTTCTCTGGAAGAAGGTGGCATTATCTTAGACCTTGGGTTGCTCCTCTAAGTCAGGCTTCAAATACAAACCCCAGAACACAGTCAGAGAGAACTGGGCACCCGAGGAGGCCAGACACCACCCACGGGAGCAAGCAGAAATCAGAGAAACACCAGACACCGCGATGATCTGACCGTCAGATAACTAAGTCTGCTGTGTTCAAAGCCACAAAATGCCAGCTTTAAGACGTCACCGAGAGAACAACCAATAGCATCTTGAAAACGTACAAGGTTTGGGGCCTCCCATTCCTGACCTCAAAACTTACCACCAAACAACAATAACCAAAGCAGCATGGCACAGGCGGGCCAAAGGAGAGGCCCACGGCCAGAGCGGAGCGCCCAGACACGAACCCCCACACGTGTGGCCAAGCAGTGACCACGGAGCCTCTTGGGCAAAACAACGAAGTGGGTTTGTTGAAATTAAAAAGCCTCTTTTGTGTCAGAAACACCCTCGCCAGCCAGCAGATGGGAGGAAACATTTGGAAATCATGTATCTAGTAAGGGATGAACATCCAGGATACCTAGAGAACTACAACCAAACAGCGAAGCCCGATACAATGTGATTTAAAAAAAAAAAAAAAAAAAAAGGGCAAAGGCCCTGAAACAATTTCCCCAAAGAAGGTCCACAAATGGCCACCAAGCCCCCGGTCACTGGGGAGACACGATCAAAGCTGCAGTGTGGGGCTTCCTCGCACCCACCAGGATGGCCGCTATCAGAAGCTCAGAGCACACTGTGTCGGCCCGGAACCTGTGCAGTGCTGGTGGGGTTGGCACTGGGGCACAGTGGGCGCTGCTGTCCCAGGGGTAGGAGGGACCGCAGAGCCCCCCCCCCCGCCTGGGCCTCTCTGCGCAAACCCCGCGGATTCCCCGAGGAGTGGGGTGGATATGGTCACGGCTGGAACTGAGGCAGCCCCAGCCACAATCTGTTTTAAACTTGGGGTGCTGATGGAGCCCATGGCGAGAACTTATAGAAGCTGAGGGTGGCCCGTGGGGGCCTTGAGACTCATCGGCTCGATACCCCATGCAGGATGGGTTGATGGGAACTTGACCACTGACAAGGGAAGGGCCCAGCATGGGGGGAGGCCCCTTGGCTCTTGTGAAACAGTGGCAGCTACCCCTGGGGGGGGGGGGCTCTTCTCTCTCGCTCCAGCACCCAGTGACGCTGCTGCTGTCGTTGGCCCTCGAGTCAGAGGGTCCCCTGAGTGGTGGCAGCCAGCCAGCCGCGGCTGTGACTCGGGAAGCTGGCGGGGAGGCTGGTCAGCGCTTCGGGTGGAGTTGGAAGGGGTCGCCCTGGCCGTGGAGGGGGCTCTTCGGGACCAGATTGTTACTGAGCTTGGGTCTAGCTGGGGTCAGCAGGCTGCTCTCTGAGGGGCTGGCCAGTGACCCCGCTTGGCCTGTGGACCACAGTGCAGGTTCCTTTGGTCCTGCTTTTACCACCCTGGCCGATAGAAACAGCATTCCCAGCTCACACCCCGTGCTGTGCTGTCGTCCTGTGTGGACGCTGCTTTGCAAGCTCAGCTTGCTGGTACGTCTGCCCGCCTGCCCTCACCCGGTCTGTGCACTCGCTCGCTCGGAGCTGAGCAGCAGGCAGAGCCCGGATGGCCACAAGGGCTGGAGAGGTCCAGTCCCCGGCCTTCTGCTGAGAACGCCCCGGCCACAGCCCCCCTCTGCGGACGGCTCTGCCGGGAAGAGCACAGCCTGGCCCCCGCAGACGCCACTGTGGGGCCTGCTAATGCGGGGACAAACTGCAGCCACCGAGGAGACAGCCGGGGCCCCTCCTCGCAGGTGCCCACACGAGGGCTGTTCTCCAGCGGGACTGACAGGGACGGAGCTGCTGCTGGATACGCCTCCCGGGTGGCCCCTGCTTCCCAGAGACGGCGCAGGCACCCAGGGGCCCGGTAGATATGGGAGCAGCTGAGGCAGGGCCACCACCGCATGCCAGGCTTGACCCTCACAGCGCGGGGGGGTGCTGTTCCCGAGGTGGGGGCCAGCCCGGCTGCTCCCCTTCTGCTGTGGCTCCTGCGGCTCCTGCGGCTCCTGCAGACAGACTAGGTTTCCTTCCTGCCTTTGAAGTGCACGTGCCCCTCTCAGGTGTGGTGTGCGGGCCTCCCTGCCTGCCCACCAGCACTTGGCTTCGCCTTTCTCTCTGTGCCTCCGCACCCGGCTGTGGGCTCAGAGCCCCAGGGTCCAGGAATGAGGCAGAACAAGCCGGCCCTGTTCCCCTGCCAGGGCAGGGCAGGGCAGGGCCAGGACCACAGCGGAGAAGGCAGCGGGGCCAGGCGCTGGGCAAGCAGGCTGCTGGCAGCCCTGCCACCTGGCCGGCAGCCTCCTTGGGTGTCTATCCTGTACCCAGATGAGAATTCTGAGTGGCTGGCGGGGTTGGGGAGTGGGCGGGGCTTAGGCCGGTGGGCGGGGCGCTGCATGGGGCACCCAGGGCTACTTCCTGCAAAGTATCAATTTTATTGATATGATTTTTCTACTTTCAACAGCACTTAGTAAAACAGGCGGCAGAGAAGTGGAAACAAGGAGAAAGGGTGAGGCCAGACCCTGTGCCCAATGCACCCTGTGCTGGGTGCATGTCCCTGAGGAGAGGCGGGGTGAAGCCCACCCTTCACCTATGCAGTGGGGGCCCACCTGCCTGCTCCCCCCCCCCACCGGGCAGGGGGCCTGGCTGTTGCTGGGGTCCTGGCCCGGGACTGCTGCTCGCATCAGGTGGCCATGCGGGCCTGAGGCCAGCCCAGCCCAGTTCAGCAGGGGCTCACAGAAACTCGGAGCCCCAGGAATACACGGGGTGTGTGGTGTGTGTTTACAGGGCCCCACAGCTTCCCAGCCCTCCCTGCTGGACTCCAAGCCCAGAGCCACTCGAGAATTGCTGTCCTCTGCAGCGGGGGCCACCTCTCTAGTGTCTGAGCACCTGCTGCAGAGAAGAACCAGGTGCCACGGGGTGTCACAGCCCAGGGAGAGGTGGCACACAGGCTGCCTGTGGTGGATGGAGCTGAATGCAGGAGTGGGAGTGTGGGGGGGTGGCCGGCAGGTGCACCCTCCCCGCCCAGGCGGGGCGCAGGAGGCCTGTGCTCAAGGCTGGGGTGTCCCCTCTGGGCAGGATGGAAATCTCGGGAGGGGCACGGCCAGTCAGCTGGGGTGGCCCGGAGGGCACACGCTACGGGAGGCCAGGAAGCGGAGAAGCCGCAGTGACCTGGAGAAATCTAGGTGGTCCTTAGGGCACGAAGGAGGCCTTCCTTCACCTGGGGGAGGGCATGTACAGCCGGGAGGGGGCTGGCCAGCAGGGAGCCAGGCCTTTCCTGCAGGACACAGCTGGCCCTTGCTGCTCGGGGAAGAGCACGGAGAGCCTGTGCTGGGGGCATTTCCGACTCAGGATGAAACCAGGAAAGAGCGGAAGTGTCACGCAGTCTCCTGGAGGCGACGTCCAGCTAAACGTGTGTGAGTGTGACCGGTCAGTCCCCAAGTGGGAGAGCTCGCGGGGGCTCCCTGCTGCCACCTCACTGGTGCCACCTTGCTGGGCACGGAGGGGCTGCTCTGAGCAGGCGGCCTGGAGGGAAGCCAGGGACCCCGCGTGTGCGGCCGCAGCACCCCAGCTCGGCAGACATCAGAGCCAAAAGGGTGGACCTTGGTTCCTGCTTTGACTTCTCTGCCAAAAATCAAACAATAAAGCCCTGAGGCCTTTTATAAGCTTGTTTTGAAAAATGTGGGCGGGTCTTCTATTTCCTGGCAGCTCTCGGGGCAACCAGGGTTCCTCCCACTGGGGGCTGGAGCCCTGCTCACAGGGCAGCGGGTGGGCAGAAGCCCTGGGGCCCGTGGGCAAGGTCAGTGTGAGCCCTAGACACACAGAGCCCGGTGCACAGCCAGCCGGGAAGGAGGAGGGCTGGTTCTCAGCTGGGCCTGAGGTCCTGGGGGAACAGCACTCGGGCTGCAGGAGGGTGGGGAGGGGACAGTGCCACCACCTGGATGGCCCGGGCCAACTTCCTGGGGGAGGGGCACTGGAGTGGAGCCAGCGCCTAGTTGGCTGGGGGGGGGGGAGGGGGTGCAAAGGAGGAATTCCTGAGGGTGGGAGAGAGAAGCTGGTGTTGGGGGACCAGCCCTTCCTTCCCTCCCCGGCCAGGCTGTCCTGGGAGGTGGGCCCCGGGCTGCACTTCCCGCTGCCTGCTGTCCAGGGCCTCCCTGCAGCTACTTCCCGTCTCCTCCAGGGCCTCATGGTGTGGCTGTCCCGAGACCCAGCCCTTGGAGCTCCTCTAACCCCTGTCCCTCCCGTGTCCTGTCCCTCCGGCTGTCCCTCCCGTGTCCTGTCCCTCCGGCTGTCCCTCCACCTGCTGGCCCCTCCCATTCCCTGGTAGGCTCCAGCTCTGGCCACCTCATCCCTGGCAAAGCCATCTCTGTTGCACTTTCGGTACCCCACAGCCAGGTGCTCCCCTAGGGACAAAGCCCAGCTCTACAGAGGCCCCTGGACGTACCTGCCTGTGGGCAGCAGCCCCTGATCACCTGGCCCCTGCTTCTGACCTTGGGCCTGTCCACTGCCCACAGTCCTTTCATCAGTCTGACCACAAGGATGCCCTGTCTGGCCTGGACACCAGGGGCCACAAGGAGCACCTGTGGCCGGGGCCCTTGGGGGTGGCTTGTCCCAGTCAGCCCTGCACCAGTGAATAGAAGCTGGGAGGCTTGAGCCTGTGGGGTCAGGAGTGCCCAGGGAAATGCTCAGACCTATATCAAAAGACATGCCACAGACACTGGCCGCAAAGGGCAGGCTGGTTCCGTAGAGGCTTGACTGTGCTTGGCAACGGGCCAGGGGAAATGTGGATGTGGGATTATGGTTGTGTCATCTCAACATCAGAAGACGGGTGACCCGCACGGGCCAAGGCTGCCCGGAGCCAGCACTCTCCCGGCAGCTGGGACGGGGCAGGGAACAAAGCAGACAGCAGGGACCCCGCTCCGAGAGTGGCACGCTCTGCCCTGGGTCTCCCCTGGACCCCGCCCGGGCTCTCGCAGGCCTTCCGGACGCATGCACAAATGGACGAATTAGTGTGGAAGCCACAGGGGAAGGAAAGCACCAGGTTCCCACAGCAGTCATCTGGGAGGACAGCCAGGCCACGTCCAGCTGAGAAGTCCTGGTGTCAGAGTCACCGAGCCCTGAGGAACGGGGCTCCGGGTCGCCCAGAGTCACCGAGCCCTGAGGAGCGGGGCTGTGGGTCACCCAGAGTCACCGAGCCCTGAGGAGCGGGGCTCCAGGTCACCCAGAGTCACCGAGCCCTGAGGAGCGGGGCTCCGAGTCGCCCAGAGTCACCGAGCCCTGAGGAGTGGGGCTCCGAGTCACCCCTCGCTGGCCAGGCCTGCCTCCCAGGGAGGCACTCAGGGCAGACTGTCCGGCCTCAAGGCCAAGGACGAGGAAGGGCCGGAAGTGGAGGGAGGGGAGAGGCACAGAGAGACAGGGTCCCGTTCTCCTTTGGTGCTGTTTCCTTGGCCGTCCTGTGGACAGGCTCGAGGGGCAGGGCCAGGGTCTGGAGGCCACTAAGTGGGGCTGGTAGCCTGGCCCAGGGCTGCGACCGCAGGTGCTGGGAAGTGGATGCATTTCCAAGGCGGAGCTGCCTGGCTCAGCTGCTGACAATATGGGGACGAGTGTGGGAGGGAGGCACTGAGGAGACCCCCGGCCAGGGGGCTGCCGCCCTCCCTGTGCTGGTGGGCGAGAAGAAGCTGGACTTCGGGCCGGGTCCTGCTGGTTTGGGCAGGAGGTCAGGAGGCACCTGGACACGGGAGTCTGGCCCCAGATCTGCCTTCTGAGCCTCGGTTTCCTCGTCAGGACAGGGGTGGGGTCTCGGGGGTTTGCTCAGTGAGTTCCGAGGAACAGGCTCGGGTGCCAGACCCACCTGCGTCTCACCAGGCTTGTCCCCGGGGGTCAGGGCAGGTTGTCTAGGTGACCTGGAGTTGGTGGCCAGTGATGGCTGGACACATGTCACGGGCATACTCAGATGGGGGTAGTCTGCTGCACAGAGGGAAGCTGAGGTGGAGACTGTGACTAGCCACGGCTGCCCTGATGGGGGGAAGCAGGCAGGGACAGTGAACTCAGGGTCAGCACGCAGCCGCCCTCGGTCAGACCCACTGTCCACACTGCCTCTTCCCTCTGGGCTCCTCAGGCACACTGCCTGCCTGGTTCCCACTCACAGCTCGGCATGCTAGGACTGGCCCCGAAGCCTTCCAAAGGACAAGGAGAGTCAGAGGGGTCAGAGCAGCACGGGCTGGGGGCCAGGGGTGGGTGCTGGAGGAGGCCCCGAGGTGACAGGTGGAAGGGACCCGGAGGGACACTCCCAGTCCACATCCCAACAGCTTCCTCTCAGAGACACAGCTGGCAGACCCAGCCCCGCCGTGCTGGCCCCTGTGGCCCGAGAACATATCAAAACTGATGGGTCCTCACAGGGTGGCTGGCACCTTCATGGGTGCTGCCCATCTGGAGTGGGTGCTCCCCCGTGGCTAGCCCTGGAGGCCATGGCACGGCTGCCCTCTGGACCCACGCACAGTGTCGGCAGCCGCAGGGAAGTCCACTCGGCAGGCTGCTGCCGCTCCACCCCCGCTGCCCGTGCCGGCCTGGTGGGGGTCGGACCTGAGCACTGAGCCCCTCTCCAAAGTTTTCAGAGCCTCACAACTTAGCACACCCAGCTGCTACGAGGTGAGAAGGAGCCGAGCGCTGGGTGCCTTCCGGAAAAGGGGCCCCGCCCGCCACAGGACCGAGTCCTTGCTAGGGCTGTGACCCGAGTGCTGTTTCCACGGAGACTCACAAAGCACTGATCTCCACTTCTCACTCAGGCCATGTGACGAGTGGGCCCTGTGAGAGGGAAGAGGCACGCACTCACCCGTCCATCCACCCGCTCTACAAGCCTGCTTTGTGCCAATCAAATGTCTGGGGACTCAGAGGCCCGAGGCCAGAGGGGCGGGGCCGGCCCCTCGAGGGTTCTCACTCCGCTGGACTCCAACGGCTGAACTCAGGGCTGGCCTGCTGGACAAGGGGGAGAGCCAGGGGCACGCAGGGAAGTGTCCTCTTGGCCTGAGTGGGTGTGAGGGGCACCTGGTGGGGCCCACGTGCTTCAGAATAAATGTTTCCCCTTCTCTCCTCTGGCTGTGATTCCAGAGGCCTCCACACCCGACTGCCTGCCCCCTCGCTGATGCAGAGCCCATGGCTATTTCAGGCAAGGTGCCCCAGGCAGCGCTCCCTCAAGAGTTCTCCCGTCTTCCCTACCCAGTAAAGAGGAGGTGAAGGGGCTCACTATGTCCACACGGGCGAGTGTTTTGCAAATAATATCTCCGTTTTCAGGAGAAAGCTCTCACGGAGCTCTGTGTTTTGTTAGCAGGCAGAACGTTGGTGTCTGATGAGACCATTTGTTTTGCTAGTGGGATCTGGCCACTCCGGAGCCCTCTCTCCCATTGTTTTGGCAAAGAGTTGATGCTTTCAGTGAGGCTGGTAAGAGGGTCAGCCACTTTCATAATATTTTCACCCATGCCTGTGGCCAGGAAGGTTGAGCCCAGCCTTATTCCTAAGGGACGTTTTGATGCAGAGTCATGTTACCATGTGACAACGTGAGTCTTCCCATCTCTAAGAAGTACGGGCCGCCTCTAGCTCCGGCAGACCCTGAGCTCACCCCGCACTCCCGAAGTCAGTCCCACCTGGCTGTCCAAACCCCGTACTAGAGGGACTTTCAGCAGGTGGCACTCACAGAGAGAATAGCTGCCTCCTCCCACCAACGTCACATCAGCAAATGCTGGCCCCTGAGGTGAGGAGGCACCAGCAGGGATAGGCAGCTGCCCAGCTGTGTGGGCACGGCCAGGTATGCAGGGAGCCATGATGTTGATGACTGCAGTGGTCAGTGGGCAGCAGAGGCCATGTGAACAGCAGTAGGAGAGGACGACAATAGTGTCAAAGGTGCAGATGGGGTGGAGGTGGAGCTGATGGTGGGGTGCTGGGGGTGGAGGAGGCAGAGGTTGTGTTCCCAGCCTTGGTGTTGGAGGCGACAGTCCATCAGGCTGTGCAGCCCCGTTCTAGCTGGACTGGAGATTCAGGGAAGGCAGTGCACGGTGCACTGTGGCCCACCCACAGGGAACTCCACGCGTGATGAGACACAGCGCTTCTATCTCTCAGAACTGGTGTCTGAAAGATACAGGACGGCGCCAGGACCCTCCCACGGAGCTGGGGACCGGGCACGGGGCAGACGCTCAGCGCGGGCTGCCCGAGCTCTCCAGGTCAGTCGAGTCCGGGCAGGGCAGGGACCGGGCCGGAGCCGGGCCGGGCAGGGGCGCGCCGCGCTCGAGTCGCCACGGCGGCGGGGCTGCCGCTCGCCCCCACACCCGGCCCGCCTCTCCCGCGGGCCGCTGTCCGGCCTTGGCTGCCGAGGGAGGAAGCGCTGTCCTCATTCCACCTCTGGCCGCGGCGGTGCCAAGCTGCTGGCGGCGGCGGGAGCCGGGGCGGCGGGCGGCGGGCGGCGGGCAGCGGCTGGGGCCCCGCGCCCTTCCTGGCGCCCGCGGGCTCAGGGTACTCACGTAAAGTCCGGAGTGCTCGGCGCCGAAGAACGGGAAGGGCACGGACAGCGGCCGCAGCCCCGAGCCGCCGTCGTCCTGCTTGGGGGTGACAGCGTCGCCGTGCTCCGCGCCGAACGGGTAGAAGTCGGCCAGGGCCACCGCGCCGCGCACCCCGCGCGCCCCGAGCCCCAGGGCCGCGGCCACAAGCAGCACCCACGCGGCAGCTCGCGGCATGGCCGGGGGTCGGCGGTGGAGACGGAGCGGGGACAGAACGGGGCGCGCGGGGACAGAGCGGGGACAGCGCGGGATGGAGAGCGACGGAGAGGGGACGGCGCGGGGCAGCAGGGACAGAACGGGGACAGCGGGGACAGAGCGGGGACAGTGGGAACGGAGTGGGGACAGAGTGGGGACAACGGGGACAGAAGGGGACAGCGGGGACGGAGCGGGGACAGCGGGGACAGAGCGGGGACAGAGTGGGGACAACGGGGACAGAAGGGGACGGAGCGGGGACAGAGCGGGGCTCGCGGCGGCCGCCGGGTGGGGCGAGGCCGCGGTCCGGAGTGGCCGCAGGGCCGAGCGGGTGGCAGGCAGCGCGGCCGCGCCGTCGGTGGCCCCGCGTCTCGCTCGCGAGCTCGGCGGGCGCTCCGGTGGCCGCTGCGGAGGAAGGCGCCGGGAGGGACGGCGTTCGGGCCAGCCCCGCCCCTGGGCCGCGACTTAAGTGCCCAGAGGGGTGGCCGCCCGGCCGGGGCGGGGCCTGGGCGGGGCCGTGCAAAGAGCGCGGCTCTTAAAGCGCCAGGCCCGCGGGGCGCTGGGGGTCCGGAGTCCTTGACCCGGCGCCCGGGCGGCGTGGCGGCCTATCCAGCGGCCGGAGCGCCTCTGGCTCGGGCACCCGCGAGGCGAGGGCTCCGCGGGCGCACGTCCTGCGTGAGTCCGCAGTTTTGCCACCCAGAAGTTTTGGGGAAGGACCGTAAGGCCTGCCTGAGAGGATGGGCCTGGGGACTCGATCACCCCGCTGCCAGAGGGTCATCAGTGGGGCCCGTCCTGGCTGAGCAGTGCCAGAGGCCAGCCCCGTGCTGCCCCCCACGCCTCGGCCCTGAGCCCTGAGCCCGGGGACCCTGGGTCTGCACGCACGAGGCTTCTCATCTGGTCTAACGTGGGCGAGACCCTGGTGTGAGGGGGGCCTCAGGGTATTAAGCTTTTCTTCTGCGGAGGGTTCTTTTTTTTTTTTGTATTTTTCTGAAGTTGGAAATGGGGAGGCTGTCAGACGGACTCCCTCATGCACCCAACCGGGATCCACCCAGCATGCCCACCAGGGGCGATGCTCTGCCCATCCGGGGAGTCACTCTGTCGAGACCAGAGCCATTCTAGCACCTGGGGCAGAGGCCACAGAGCCATCCCCAGCACCCGGGCCATCTTTTGCTCCAATGGAGCCTCAGCTGTGGGAGGGGAAGAGAGAGACAGAGAGGAAGGAGAGGGGGAGGGGTGGAGAAGCAGATGGGCGCCTCTCCTGTGTGCCCTGGCCGGGAATCGAACCCGGGACTCCTGCACGCCAGGCCGATGCTCTACCGCTGAGCCAACTGGCCAGGGCCTCTTCTGCGGAGGGTTCTTGATGGGTTCAAGGGGATGAGGGCACCTCACAGCAGAGAATCTTGGCAGACTCCTGGTAAAGCAGCCTAGAGCAGCAGTTGGGGGGAAGGCGGGCTGGACAGTGGGGCAGGGGTGAGTGGTCCGATGCTCCTGGGCCCCTGGGTGGGCAAGACTGCAGAGCCCACAGTTCAGATTCTCAGTTTCCAGCCAGTGGCCACCCAGCCCTTCTCCTGCCACGGGGACTGCTCACCTCAGACACCACTCCGACCATTTGTCCTTGGTCAGGGGGCATCCGTTTACCACTGGGCCCCTAGCCCAGTGCAGGACCCTGCTTTGGGGGCCTCAGTGCCTCCTCCCTCCTCTGCTCTCACAGTCCTGGTGTTGGGTGACAGCGACTACAGACCAAGCCCTGGCCCCTGAAGACTGGTGCACAACCCTCCCCTCCCCAAGATAAGCAGGAGTGGACAGTCGCAGAAGCACCAGGCCCCGGGGGGTTTCATGCTGGCCTTTGTGTTCTTCTATATTTACCCAAACGTTTCCAGTGAGCATGTGTTGTTCTGCAGTCAGAACGGGGAACCTTTGATGTGGTTGTTAAGAGCGAGTGTGTGAGCGGTGACTCTGGACCACTGCTTCTCACAGACCCGTCAGGATGCAGTCTGGGCTGGGTGAGCATTTCAGGAGGCTGGCCCTGCCCTGGCCGCAAGCCGAGAACAGGCACCCCACAAATGTCACCCACCCTAATCCTCCCAGCATGGCTGTGGGGGGGCTGGGACCTCAGGACAGCAGGACAATCGTAGCTGCAGGAGAGGAAGAATGGGAAAGGTCAGGGCCTCCCATTGGTGGAGGGAGAAAGTCAGAAAGGCCATCTGATTACAGGGCTGCGCTGGGGACAGAACCCCCAGTTCACGTGGCTCTCGGGGCAGCGGTGGGGGAAGGCCTGTTCCCACTCGCCACATCCACCATCCCACATCCTCACTCACACACGCACGCACACACACACACACACACATGCAGGCACACTCACACGTGCAACTCTCCTTCAGACACACTACTTTCTGCCCCCCTACACACTCCCACATGCACACTCACACGTGGAGACAGCACTCATGCACATGCACTGACATACACACACACGCATGCAGGCACACTCACACGTGCAACTCCCCTTCAGACACACTACTTTCTGCCACACACACACTCCCACATGCAGGCTCACACGTGGAGACAGCACTCACGCACATGCCCGCACACACACACACGCATGCATGCACACTCACACGTGCAACTCCCCTTCAGACACACTACTTTCTGCCACACACACACTCCCACATGCAGGCTCACACGTGGAGACAGCACTCACGCACATGCACTGACACACTTGTGTGTGCCCATCGCTCACTCACACACACTCACAAGTTCTCACGCCCTCACAAGTACGCTTTCACATGCTCACAACTCACTTGCACACATGTACACACAAATACACACAACACACAGCACCAAGCGGGGGGTGGGGAGGTCTCCGGGCCTGACCTCTGACCCCTCCTAGACCGGTCCACCTGCGACCCAGCCCCCTGCTCTCCGTCCTCCCCCCACTCTCCTTTCCTCCTGGGCACATTCCTCAGGGGACCCTCATAAAGCCTGTTTCTGGGCCCCCTGGAGCCTGCAGGGGAGACAGTGGGCCCAGAGCGAGTGCCCAGTCAGGCTGCTGCTCCAGGTGCAGCGGACGGGGTTTCCAGTCGTCCACTCACGGCAAGCTTCTGGGCGGCTCTGTGAGCTGCTCAGGCCCCCGCCCTGCCCCAAGCACCCGTGGGTCTGTCGTGGCCTTTGCCCTGGGCCAGTCTGTAGCTGGGCCTGGCACATCTGGGGTTAACACAGGGCTCACGGCCACCGGGCATTGCATTAAAATATACACACACACACACCACACACACACAAACACAAAAACACAACTCCACAGGCAAAAAAAAAAAGTGTTATTTTTTTCAAGTGCTAAAAATATTATCAGGAAATAGTTTTCAGCAACGTGCCGTTTGGGGCTCCCCGCTGGACTCAAGGGCGTCTTTGTCTCGGCCACAGAAAGTCCACATTTATCAAAACCAAAATGGTTTTATCAAGCAGGCTCATGTTCTGCGGCAGGAAACCCGAGCCTCCCCACAGGCCTGTGACATTTTAATTTAGGGCCTGAGTGTGTGTGCAGTGTGGACGGGGGAGCCTGGAGCCCACCTCTGGACGCCCCCAGGACTTGGGGCTCCGTGCAGGGTAAGGCACTGAATATCCTCATCTTGCCCAGGGGGCTGCTCCTGGCAGGGCTGGTGGTGAGGGCTCTGGGCGGGGCTGTTCGTGGGGGGGGGGGGGCTGGCTGCCTGCACCTCCAGCTCTCCTCACCTCCAGGAGGCACCTGGCACAGGGCATAGATCTCCCCAGAGCAGCTGGTCCGTCCACGTTGGTGAAATCAGAACCCCTACCCCAGGTAAGCCCCCATCTGCTCTGGGGACGAGGTTGGGAGGCCACAGGACCCAGAAAGGTAGGTAGGATAGGGTCTGGCTCTGGTTGCTACACTGGAAGGCCGGAGGAGGGAGGGGTGCTGTGGGTGGAGGGCCTGGCTCAGGGTGCCCAGCTGACTGCCCAGCTGGCGTGGCCCGCTATGTGCCGCTGGGGGGCAGAGCCTCCAGGAAACCCCCACTTCTGAACACCCACGGTGGGACCTCTGCTGGTGACCTCAGGGAAACGGTCAGCGTGTGGGTCAGTGTGCACTCCCGGGAGGCTCGCTGCTGCTTTCGTGCAAGGAGACAGAGGAGCTGGAAACACTTTGAGCCGGGGTTCTGCAGAGAGAGCCCACAAATGGGTTACAGGTGGGCCCAGGTACGGCTCTCCCTGCCCCTGGGGTGATGACAGACCCCTCCGGGCCTCCTGCGGGCAGCTTCATTCATCTCCCCTGGTTTACGGGCCAAGACTCCCCTTTCTGAGTGTTCCGTGATGGCCCGGAAGAGCCACAGAGGAGACCCGGGTGCACGGGGGACCCAGGGCCCGTCCCTGCTTGGAGCCAATGAAGCCGTGCTCTGTGGTCTTTCTAAGGATGCAGGGTAGGGGTGCGGAGTAGTGGGGGGGGGGGCTCTAATGATACCATGTGGAGTGAAAACTGTTACAGAGTCTCCAATGTAACAGAACGCTGCAGCCTCCCCGCAGGCGTGTGCGAGTGAGGAGGCTCTGGCGTCGCCCGTGCATCTGCAGGAGAGGCTCTTACCGCCAGGCACCGGTCGCCCTGGCCCAGCTGGCCTCCTCGGTCCAGCTCATTTCCTCCCCAGCTGTAGCCAAGATGGGGCCTTGGCTGCCCACGCAGCGGCACTCTGGAGGCGGGGCCTGTCTCCTTGGGCATCGGTCACCCGCCCCGCTGGTCGGTCTTGGGGTGTCACTGCTTCCTTCCGGCCAGGCCCGCGGCTCTCCCGCTCTCTCCTGGGGGGAGGAGCCTCCTCCCGCTGTGGGCTGCAGGCCTGTCCTTGGGCACCTGGAAAAGTTGGTGTCCCAGACCCCCGGGGATGGTCCCTGAGCCCCAGCGGAGACGGGGTGGTGGAGCTGCCACCACTGGCTGACACTCGTGACGCATCCGTCCGGGGCGGCCTGGGTGACACCCCACATAGGACTCACCATGACCCTCCGGGATGGGGTCGCTCGCTGGACAGAGGAGGACGCTGAGGCCTTGAGAGCCCGTCCAGGACTCACAGCCGGGGGGAGGGGACAGAGCCAGGACTCCCCTGCACTGCTGACCATTGCCAAACAGACGCTCAGACCCACGGGGCCTCTGATAGGCTGCGGGCCGGCATGTTGGGGCCGGAGAGGAGAAGCACCCCAGGGCCTGGGCCCAAGTTCCAGGGAGCAGGAGTGAGAGGAGGTGGGCCGTGGGGGGGGGGGGCAACAGTCCTGCCCCGCCCCCGCCCTGCCCTGCCCCGCCCCCGCCCCCCTCCCTGCACCTCACCTCCAGGGGGTGTGTGTGAGGACGGGGTCCCCCACGCAGTCCACCCGCCCGTAGGGGTGTGTGTGAGGACGGGGCCCCCCACGCAGTCCACCCGCCCGTAGGGGTGTGTGTGAGGACGGGGTCCCCCACTCAGTCCACCCGCCCGTAGGGGTGTGTGTGAGGACGGGGTCCCCCGTGCAGTCCACCCGCCCGTAGGGGTGTGTGTGAGGACGGGGTCCCCCGTGCAGTCCACCCGCCCGTAGGGGTGTGTGTGAGGACGGGGTCCCCCACGCAGTCCACCCGCCCGTAGGGGTGTGTGTGAGGACGGGGTCCCCCGTGCAGTCCACCCGCCCGTAGGGGTGTGTGTGAGGACGGGGTCCCCCGTGCAGTCCACCCGCCCGTAGGGGTGTGTGTGAGGACGGGGTCCCCCACGCAGTCCACCTGCCCACAGACCGCTGTGCACAAAGCCTCATGGGGCAGACGAGGGCGGGCGAGGGCAGCGGGGGCCCCGGCCCAGCCCCTCCTCACCCGTGAGCTCTGCCCCCAGGGCTGAGGTGAGGATGGACAGGCTCTGGTAAGCTCCTCGGTAACTAGGATTGAGCACCCGCTCACCGCAGGAAACGCTTACAGAAACACCAATTTATTTCCATTAGAAAAATCCTTTTTCCTCAGTATATACCCCTTTATGTTGAATAAACAAAAATAGTTTCTATGGCATGGAACTGTTTGTGGAAAGGTGACGATCTCAGAGGACTCACTGGCCCTTGGACATGTCCTGAGACAGGCGAGGAGAATCCTGAAATCGCCCATGAGCACGGTGGTCAAGTAGTGGGTGGCTTTCGTTTCCACATTGAGAGGTCATCCCGACACTTTTTAAAATATTTTTTTATGACTGATCATTTTAAAATTATTTTTATTTATTTATTCATTTTAGAGAAGAGAGACAGAGAGAGAGAGAGAAGGGGGGAAGAGCAGAAGAAGCATCAACTCCCATATGTGCCTTGACCAGACAAGCGCAGGGTTTTGCACCAGTGACCTCAGAGTTCCAGGTCGATGCTTTATCCACCGCGCCACCGCAGGTCAGGCCCCGACACCTTTCGGATCTGAAGCTCATTCCTCTCTCCTTCACCACCTCCTCCATGTGGGGAGCTTGTGTCCCAGAGCTGTGACCCCGGACGCCCCAGAGCTATGACCCGGGACGCCCCAGAGCTGCGACCCGGGACGCCCCAGAGCTGCGACCCCGGACGCCCCAGACCTGCGACCCGGGACGCCCCAGAGCTGCGACCCCGGACGCCCCAGAGCTGCGACCCGGGACGCCCCAGAGCTGCGACCCCGGATGCCCCAGGGCTGCGACCCCGGACGCCCCAGGGCTGCGACCCCGGACGCCCCAGGGCTGTGACCCGGGACGCCCCAGGGCTGTGACCCGGGACGCCCCAGGGCTGTGACCCAGGACGTCCCAGAGCTGTGACCCCGGACGTCAATGCGCAGGGCAGGAATGCTGACCCGACTCCAGGCTCCGGTTCCTGGTTCCTCTCTCCCACCCCAATTTTCAAGCCCCTCTGCTGGGGGGTGAGGGGGTACCCCACAAGGGAAGGGCACGCCTGGTTGTGGAGGGTCAGCAAGGACATGTCACTGAGCGCCAGGTCCTGCCCATCCTTGTTTGGGGAACATTCTCCGTCTGCTGGGTTGTCATTTGCTAAGGTGACCCATCGTCCTCCTGTAGGGAGGACAGTCCTTCTTTTGTAAGCCCCGTCCTCCCTCGGAAAGTGTCCTCCTACATGTCCTCCTTTTTGATACTGGAAGACTCATCTGTCTATGCCCGTATTCGATCGATGCAGAGTCGGTCCATTGCGTGTGATGTGATGTCTTTGTATCTAAATGAGTACTTTGTTCTTACAATGTCTATTGAAAATGAATAGGCATGTAAGCATATGACAGTATAAAATATTACACGTTTTTATTATGCATTTATCATAGTATAGTGTATTATTGTTGCAGTGAATAAAATACTTCTTTTATTTACGATATTGTTTTCTTCCATTTATTTTTGTCCTCCTTTTCATTGTAAAAAAGTTAATCACCTTACATTTGCCCTAAGTGTCCACTGCGGGGAGGGGACGGATATCAGGGTGTCCACTTCCCCATGGACGCCCCCTTTGCCCAGATCAGCCATTG